>NC_081435.1:35596914-35896914 GCF_949786415.1 Peromyscus eremicus
TGCTCCCACAGTCTCTGTGAGTTCTTATCTGCCAGTCCTCTTGTGTCTAGAAGGCCTTGTTTTCTTGGTGTCTTCCATCCCTTCTGGCTCCACAATCTTCCTGCTTCTTCTGCAAAGTTCCCTGAGCCCTGAGGGGAGGGATTTGATTGAGACACCCTACTTAGGACACAGTGTCACACACACAGTCTCTCACTCTCTGCACATTGTCCAGCTGTAGGTTTCTGTATGTGTTCCCAGCACAGAAGGTATGGGTTGCTGATAAAGATAAACAAAATAAAAATAGAAACCACTTCTTGGTCGTGATTAGTTCTCTGATGATGGCTGAGCAAGACAGTGATTTATGAGTATGGCAGAATGTCATTAGAGTCATTTTATTGCTATGTTCCCTGAGCAGAACAGTTTGGTTTTCCTCTAGGTGTGTGGCCTAGCTAGCTCAGGTTCTTGATCACATGGGCAGTGTTGGGCAGGAGTTTCATCTCATGGAGTGGCCCTTGAATCCAATCAGATAGTAATTGGTTGCTCTACAACCTTTGTGCTACTACTGCCCAGTGTGTCTTGCAGGCAGGTCACCATTGTATACTGCAGGCTCAACCTCATTCTTCATGGCTGAACTTACCTTTGCTCCTCATCGCTAATGTGAAATTGAAATCAGCTTTCTTCTTGCTCTTCTTAATCATAGCCTACCCGTGCATGTTAAAGTGAAGAACTCATGGCAAAAATCCCTAGGCTGTAGAGGATTGCGTTGGTGAGGCTCCTTTTGGGTGATAACCTCAAAGGCCTGACATAAATTAACTTAAAAATTATACTAAACCAATGACAAACATTTTTACCAGCATCGTATGCTGATTGTTATAATTACCTTTCCACATTTTGTACTCTCGTGTCCCCTTCCTGTTTAACTTCTGTAATTTTGACAGTGCAACATTGTAGTTTTTTGTCAAGCATCATGGCTGAAAATATGATATAAATATGTTATACACATGCCTATAATGTTAATTAAATAATACATAATATAAATATAATACTCATGTAAATTTCTGGTGCAAGTAGCTATGCCGAAATGAGATGAACCTAGCCCCAGTCAGGACAGAACCTATTGGAGCCCTGCCGTTCTTTTCTCTGCGTCTCTGATCGATTGCACATCTGTCTCTCTCTGACTTCTCATAGGTCCCTCCAAGGAGTGCAGAGCTCTTTCCTTTTTGATACTGGGTCTCACTGTGTAGTCTAGGTTGGTTTTGACCTCACTGTCTTCCTTCTCCAGCCTGCTGAGTGCTTCCGATTCAAACATGTGTCTACATCTAACTGTAGCATCCTTAGTTTTGTATGTTTCAAGTGAATATGACCAAGTGAATGTGACTTCTGTAAACAGCAATTAGTACTGTTTGGGGGGCATTAAAAAAATAAACAGAATAAATACAGACCACCTCTTGGTCCTTTTCAGTTCTCTTGACCATCAGGTTTGGTGATGGAAGGCCATGGTCAGTGGCTCTCTGACTCACATTGAGTAGAGCGGAACCATTGAGGAAGTGTGGATGTTCCTAAGCATGGCTCATCTGCTCCTCACAGTCAGCTGTTCTGATTGCTCTTGTTCCCCTGCCTCCTAGTTGGAATTAAAGTCATTCAAGTTTCCCTCTCCTTAAAGACCAAGGACTTCTGTCAGAATTGAGTCGTTTATACCCAGTGTAAATTCAGTCAGTCTGCTTCCTCCTAGCGGGCAGGTATGGAAGTATAGCTGTGGAAGGATTGGTGCCGGGCTGTGGGGAGGACCATGGGTGTTCTGAATCTTATCCGTGCATCGGGGGTAGGCAGCAAGGACCCGAAAAGAATGAGGACCCAAGTGTGAACACGTTATCATTTCTCATCTGCATGACCTTAAAAAAGTCACTTAATTTTCCAAAGCCTGTTTTTTTTTTCCTGTAAAATGAAGATAATAACGGGATCCTTATAAAACGTGTATGAGCGTTCAATAGAGTAAATACAGAAAGTGTTCCTCACATGCCTAGATGTAGGTGACATTCTTACTAACAGTGTAGTAACAAATTGTCTCTCTTCTTGTTTGTTCCCAGGTGGCCCCAGTTTCAAAGAATTAAGAGTTCAAAGGTGCTCTGTAGTTAAGACCAGTGTCCTCTTTTATAAGCCAGCCTAAGACCCATTATTACTACTCATCTCATTGGCTATATGGGAAAGTGCGGTCATTTTTATTTTCAGCCAAAAGGAAATAGATGTTTAAAACACAACTTGTTTTTCATTATATTTTTAAAGTATTTTCTATCTTAAGTTGTTTTATAAAGGGAAGGCAGTGACATAATTAAAGGTTGGAATGTGTTTAATGAAGTTAGGATCGAAGGATTTTCTAGCAGAATAGTGTGCTTGCTGAGGCTGGTGGCCGCTGCTGTACCCATCGTGGCCATGTGGCTTTGTGGGAGTTTGGGGACAGCTGGACTTGGTCTAAGGCAGCTTCAAGTGGAATTTCAGGCTGTTCCATTTTATTTCTGTGCCCAGCTGCTTAACATCTCACTTTAAAAGTCCTGTCAAACCTGTGGAGTGATGAGCTGCGTGACTTCAGTGTGAGGAGACGGAAATAGGCAAAGAATTCTCCTGAACCTGAGTCTCTTCATTGTTATGAAAATGCATCTCAGTGAAAGTCACCCAGACAGACCAGGGGCACTGCACAAAGCCACAAAGAGCAGGCAAGACAAGCTGTCATCCATAGTTTTACTGCAATATCTTGTACAGATGACTGTGTCTGAAGCTATTCGTATTCATAGAAGTCAGAGTGATTCTATTGCTGTTTATTTGAAGGACGTATTTGCCACTTCAACTGCCTTGTTGTCAGTTGCTGTGAATAAATTGATGAACAAATCATCTTAGACTCACAGAGCTGTAGTCATTACTTCCTAATATAAAAAATTCAATAACCAAATCTGCGAACACTCCTGTGTCTGGTTGATCAGTGTTTCAGTGTGTCCTGTGGTACTTAGGAGTCATGGGTATAGAGGCATTTGTTAGTCAGCTCTTTCTTAAGGAAAAAGAGTTACTGTTGATGGAGCTAGACAGTGTATATTTCTATTTTAAACATTCCCCCAACATGCTCTAAGTCACTAAAATGCTGAATATCTGCCATGAATGTCTTGCCACCATCTATCTGGAAAATAACTAGTATTTTAAATGATACATCTTTATCTTCATAGATAAGTGTCACATATTACTAATTTTCAACTTTATTTAGAAAAGATGGCATTGGAGACAACCTAAAAAATAATAGTTATTCTTTTAATGTGAGAAATGACTTACTAATTAAAGCTGGGAAGTTTTGATATGATTGAATTCGTATTTTTAATGGTGTTTACATAAAGTAACTTGATAAGTGTCTTAGTTGTCTATTGCTCTGTTAAGACACCACGAGCAGGGCAACTTATAGAAGGAAGGATTTCTTTGGGGCTTACAGTTTCAGAGGGTGAGTCCCTGACCATCATCGAGGGGAGCATGGCAGCAGGCAGGCAGGCCTGGTGCTGGAGCACCAGCTCACATCTTGAGACAACCAACCATGAGACTGAGAGAACTGGGAATTGCCATGGGCTTTTTGAAACCTTAGAACTCACCCCCAGTGGCACACCTCCCCCAACAAAGCCACACCTTCTAATCTCTCCAAAACAGTTCCACCAATGGGGACCAAGTATTCAAACATAGGAACTTACGGGGCCATTCTCATTCAGGCCGTTTCAGTAAGTATTTTTCTTTTATAGAATGTTTCCCAGGGCTTATATCGGAAGTCTATAATCAAGAAAATATAGTCTTTCTGTTAAGTAAATATCCTTGTTAATATTTGCCATAAAACATGTTTTATGGGGTGCAGTCTGTCATATTTCACCTAGTTTAGTTCACAGTCACAGACTTCAGTTTTGGATGAAACCATAAAATTCATTTCATTCATTTTCCATTTGAGGGTGATGGTGTGCTTTGAAGACTTAGTAAGAAATGAACACATGGTGTGCTGTTTTCTACCTTCCAAAATACTATGTGCATCTTGTAAATATTATCTAAAATTATAATGATGGGGCCAGTGAGATGGCTCAGGGGGCAAAGGTACCAAGCAGTGGCCTGAGTTCTATCTGCATGTGATTGAAGGTGAGAACTGACTCCTGCAAATTGTCCTCTGACCTCCACATGCACAATGTGACACAGACAGACACATAAATAAACAAAAATATAATTTTTAAATTGCAGTAATATATTTCTTACCAGCAAGTGTTAGAATTAATAGAATTTTATTTTTATAGAAATAGACTATTTGTTGAGGATCTCTGCTTTCTCTGCCTTTCTGAAAGTGCAGTGAGGAGTGAGTTACTGCACTGTTCCCACCAAAGGGAAAAAGACCTTTTGAGAGGAATCCAGTTCAGATGCAGAAGCACAGGATTTGCCTGGGTTACCAGTCTGTGGTCCTAAGCCCTGATATGTAACTGTTCCTCTCAGAGCTGTGGCTGTTTCTTGAGGTTATTACCTGCAGTGATTGACAGCTGGAGACATAAAGAGAATCTAATCTGTTCACCCTGCCCTCCTCCTGCATGTCTGTCTCTCTCTTTCTGTCCCACCCACAAATAACAGTCTTGATCATTTTTATAAACTTTCTAACCACATACACACATCTTAAACATAATTTTGATTAATTTCTTAAGACTCCGTTTATAGCATTCAAGTTATCCTCAGCCAAGTCCATTGCTACCCTTACGAAGAAAACTTTTATCAATCACAGCTTGAGTGAGAGGAGGAAATCTAGAAGGATAACTTTTGGGTTCAAAATACATTAAGTATGTTTTTGTTTTCCACTTTGTAGTATATTAGAAATGCACTTTTTATACTTTTTTTAAAATTTTCAAACTTTTTATTAATGAAGTTTGTTCTTTGACAATTTCACACATGTGTATGACGCACAGTGACCTCTCTCAACCTCTCACCCTCTCTGACTTCCCTACAGCCCTGTCTACTCACTTCTCCTATAAAGTTTTTTCTGACATTCATGTTTATTATTTTGTTTTGTGACCCCCTGAGTTTAACCAGGGATGTCCGTGTAACATGAGTTTGGAGCAGTCTCTTGGAGCTTGGTGTAGTCAGCATGGGTACACAATTGAAAACAGTGATTCCCATGTCTCAGGTTCTATCAATAGCTGACAGTTCAGCAGAAAACGTTCCTGACCCATCCACGGCTGACTCTTCACAGGTTCCCGTGCAGCTGTTGTGAACTCAGGATGGCACTGGTTGCCTTGAGTAGAGGATGGCATTTCACACCCCTTCACTTCCCTTCTGGCTCGTACCTACTTCTTGCCTCCTTCTCCAGTGTTCCCCGAGCCTTAGAAGGCCGAACCCTCGACTGTCAGGTATTCTCAGCATTTTGTGCTGCTATAAGTCACGTGTTAACACTGTCAGTACTGCATGTAGCAGTAAATGAAAGCAGGAAGATGCTGTGGCTGGAATTTACTTGAGTGAAAGAAGGCCAGAAAGTTATTTTTCCAAGATTCCAAATGGCAGAAGTGTTATGGAATGGAAATACTTGGATCCCTAGTCAGATTCTCTCTTTATCCATGATTGCATTCCGCTGTTCTGGGAGGTAATGTGAATGATACGCATCAGTATCCACACCTACACGGAAATAGGACATTACTTTCAAGCTCATTCTTACTTGACTATCCCTCTTTCTCTGTATGTTCTTTAGTAATTTTTTTTTTTTAGATCTGCTTCCTGATAGTGCTGAATATTTAGAGGCATGCCTGCCTACCGGAAGGAGGAAATATAATACTTGTATTTCCGCTCTTATTTAGACAGATGAGGAACTGAAGCATACACCTGTCTCCCTTTGTGTTCTCCTGAATGAGAATGTGCTCAACTCAATACAGTGTGCAAACAAAGAAACCTGTGCAGTGAAACTATTTACATGCTTATGAACTATTCAATACCATTATAAAATTGCAGTTTGTCATCACTTGCATTTATTTTAATGTTATTAAATGTTACCTATTTTAATTTTTGTATAATGGATGCCCGCATATAAATCTTTCATTTACTGTGGAGGTCATGATATGCAATATTTAAAAAAGATGATCAACTAGAACTCATTCTTGTGATGAGCTCCCAGGCTCTCATAGCAATTTCAGACAGCACATGCTGTTTTACTGGAAGAGTAACTACAGGATACAGTCTGATCACCCTCGACCTCCCATGGTAAACCTTCTGTTTGTTTTGTGAATTTGGTAGTTAAAGGTGCATGATAAAACTTGCCATCTCCACTAAATGCTGCCACATCAGACAGTAATAAAATGACTGCTAAGCTCCAGCAGGTCTTCTTATTCCATTAAACACAGATTTCGTAGATGCTCATGGCATCTGGTTTGTCCAAAACTTTTTACTCTGAAAGCATTAAAATCTACAGCATAATTTTAAATTTAAATAAAAGAGAGTGAGGGGACATCTCATGAGTGAAAACGTTCCTCAGACAAATAAAATCAAAGAGAATGTTTCGTGGAAATGTATTTCCACCTTCTTGACAATGACATGATTACTCTAGTAATATAAAGCAAGTCCCTGCAATCCCTCCCCACTTAATTGTTGAAGCAGAAAAGTACATTAAATGTTAATTAGCTCTACTATCTATAGTCACATCTGCTGCTACTCAGGTTCCACCTGCATCTCAAAGCAATACAGTAATCATTCTGTACCTGGAGGACTCAGTTCCAGCACTCAGCTTTGTTAGAGTACTTTTCTAGTCTTTACCTGTGAGCTTCCCTGAAATTCTTATGTAAACACATGCATGTCTATACATATATTCATATATCATGTATGGATTTGTATAATTTTTCAGACCTTGGAAAATACAAAGTAATAAATAGGACACGGTGGTTTTTATTAACCAAATCAAGCTAAATACTTTAAAAACTTTGGTGTTTTTCATTTAGTTTGGACATCTTTTAGCATCTAATTGATTTTTATTATGTTTCCTTTTGCTCTGTTTTATATTTTCTTCCTATGATTCCCACTGTTTCTTATTACTCTGAGACATCTTATATCCCACCTCTGTTGATTCTTCTTCTTCCTTTTCTAGATGACATATATTATGCATATGTTAGTATCTAAAAGTAAAAGTGCAGCTTTGAAACAGAGTTGGAAACAATTTCATCATACCTAATTTTGAGTTGTTTTTTTGACATCTTTAGCTCATTGATGAATATTTCTGTGTCCCAAATTGAGGGTTTGAGCCAATAGGAGCTTCCCTTTTAGCTTGTGGTTAGGATTGTGTAGTGTGAAGGTTCAGAGAGTTTGCTGCAAGTTTGTCCCAAGTTTGAACCAGCTGGCTTAGAGATCCATCACTCCGTCAGATGGCCATTAAGTTGCAAAGCACTGTCCACTCTCCTCTTGGGAGGATGCAGACACTTTTATCCTCCATTTTCAATGCTGGAATAATGTAGAAGTTAGTGGGCTTTGCCAGCATTTTCAGAGGAGGAAGAACATTGTTGGGGGAATTTCCCTGAAAATAGAATTTGTTAAAAATTCATATTTATTCTGTGGAAAATAAACTGTAGAAAGTGAATCTCCTCAGCGGAGCTTTGAGTGTAGTGTAGAATAGTGAGTCAGATTCCGATGGGACTCGGTCCTACCCAAACTCAATTGAGACCCATGTGATGACAGGAGACAACTGACTCCTGAAAGTTGACCTCTGACCTCCACGTGCACGTTGTTGTACGTGCTACTCACCCTTACAAAATAAATAAATGTTAAAAATGTAAGCAACAGTGAAACTTCCTAAGAAGTTGCTTCTTCACACTGTGGTCGTCAGAAGAAGGCATTGAGGTACTCAGCATTAAGATGGCATTACACTCTGAAAGTTGAATTGATGGATATTTTAGCATTTTCAGTTCCCCATCAGTAGTTAAATTATGGCCTCAGGACCTCAGCCTCAGTACACACAGCAAATGCAAATGTACCCATGAAATCAGTGCCACTCTCCTAGAGCAGTTATGCACTTCATAATCCAAGCACCATGTAGCAAACTTTTATCATGACACCTTGGACAAACAGGATCTCATAACAGTCCTGTGTAAAAGCTGAATGAGAAGTCCTTATGCTTAGTTCTTACTAAGCACCAGTTGCTGGGATGGACTGACTGTCAATCAGGAAGGTTATTGTTGGGGGTTTTTACTCTTTTCTGGGGGTCCTGCCACCCAGCTCCCAAATAAATCACACACGGAGGCTTATTCTTACTTATGAATGCCCGGCCTTAGTTTGGTTAGTTTCTAGCCAGCTTTCCTTAAATTAACCCATCTATCTTTTGCCTCTGGGCTTTTCTTGTTTTCTAACTTCTGTAAATCTTACTCCTACTCTGTTGCTTGCTGTGTAGTTGGGTGGCTGGCCCTGGAGTCCTCCTCCTCTGCCTTCTCGATCTTAAATTCCTCCCCCCACCCAGATTTCTCCTTCTATATAGTCTCTCTGCCTGCCAGCCCCGCCTATCCTTTCTCCTGCCTTGCTATTGACCAGCTCTTTATTAGACCATCAGGTGTTTTACACAGGCACAGTAACACAGCTTCACAGAGTTAAACAAATGCAACATGAACAAAAGTAGCATACCTTAAAATAATATTCTACTACAGAAGGTCTTTACCGCAGAGCCTTCCCAGCCAGGAGCAGAGAGGTGCTCATTCATCTTGATAGTCTGAGATGGTCTTTCTCCGAGGTAATCCTTAACATTGTTTTTATTTTGCTTCATTTCTTCAGAGAGAACAGACATTCTGTACATAGACTTTCACTGCTTTTTTGTGTTGAGGAATTAGCTTCATTTATATACATTGTTTAATTCTGTATCAAATGTGTAGCTATAGAATGAGACTCTCATAAAGATCTAAATATACAAAGAAATTTTATTAAACAAATACTTTTGGTTGTTTAAATGAAAGTATTAATGTAGCTGGGTCTATTTAGTTGAGAGACTAGTAGAAAATAATATTGTCATGATCTGTTACATATAACTTTTATAAAATGGAGGATTTTTTAAATCCATGAAAATGATATCTAATATTTTGTTTGTACAAGAAGTATATAATTTAAAAATTGATGTAACCTCTTATTCTGTTTTGTTTGTAGTCAATATTTTACAAGATTATGTATTTATATTATAGAGGAATATATTTTCATCATTTTCAGATATATTTTAAATTCCTTGAGAAATTCATACATTGTATTTTTATAATATTCTTCCCCCTCTCCCAAGTCCTCCCAGATATATATCTCCTTTCAAATAAGATTTCTTTGTGAAGAAAATTTGCAAATGCATATTGAAAGATACAGTGAAAATTTGAGAGAATTTTTTTTTACATTGTTCTTATTTTGAGACAAGATCTCATTATGTAGCTGAGGTTGACCGTCAACTAGCAATCTTCCAGCCTGAATGCTGGGGTTACAGCGTAGACCAGTCTTTAATATAGAAGTACAAACAGCCAGTCTGTTCATGATGCTGTTCGTGAGAAAGGAAAGGCCTTATCATGTATAGACTTTGATACAAAGGAAACAGTTGTCGTGAAGTAAAACTGTCCAGAGAATTTCCACACTGATAATTTTTTCCAATTAGATAAATAATTACTTTAATCCTACATGAACTTAGTATTCAATAGTTTGGCGGTATAATGTTTTTGGCTACAAAATAAATATTTTTGACATTAAGGAAATCCTTTTTCCTCTGATTTTAACCATTACATAAGGTTTTTTATTGGAAAAGGGATTGGCAAACTGATCAGATTTCACATCAAGGAGAAAACATGGGCTTTTACACAGTTTTGATTAATAATATTTCCTATTGTATTCCCATAAATTCTGGAGACTATTTTACTTACTTTCTCTCTTATTTATGTTAGCAAATGAAATAAAAACTAATCACATAAACAGAGTATATGTACAAAGTTTATCTTGACTGGAAAGCTTTATTGAGTTTTTAGCAGAAACAGAAAACCAATGTTACTTTTTGTTAAAAAGTTTCATAATATTACAGTATGATATATTTGGTTTTTCGAGACAGGGTTTCTCTGTGTAGCTTTGCGCCTTTCCTGGAACTCACTCTGTAGCCCAGGCTGGCCTCGAACTCACAGAGATCCGCCTGTCTCTGCCTCCTGAGTGCTGGGATTAAAGGCATGCACCACCATCACCTGGCTAATATTCATATTTTTACCAGAGCCATTTACCAAGCATAATAATTGCCAGTACATGTGACATGTGTCTGGCATAGAACTTTCTAAAGTAGATTCAGGTTAATCGTGTTATTTTTGAGTATCAGTTCTGCAGTTAAGGTCTGTAAGCTCTTTGGTTCTGGCATTGCACTTTCAGGACAAACATCTATGAAGAGGTGTTTCGTTGAGATAGATGTCAACTGATGATTCTGAGTATAACTTTAAGGAAACAGTCATTGAGTATTAAAAACAAGGCTTTATATATTTCTGTAAAGGGACTTTTAAATTCTAAAAGCAAATAAATCACTATCAAAGAAGGACAGGACAGTATAGACAACGTAAGAAGAAGAAAAACCCACTCCTGCAGTTACACCATGCAAATCAACCACTTAACAGCAAGTTTTTAAGCATTGAGCACTGTATAGACTGTATGGTTTACACATTCTCACTATTAGAAACAGCTTTGCCCTGCACAGCTTCTAAAGATGCTTCCTAGTGACAACAGGACACAGTTTATGTAAAGAAACAAATCTACCTTGCCAACTAGCAACAGCACAATGAAAGGAGCCCTGTACGTGGACCTTCAGAAGCAGGTTTGTGGGTTCCCTGCGCCAGCTATGTCATGGATTTTCCAGAAGTAGGGAAATGGAACTGTATATACAGAACAGCCTCTTGATGAAACAGAACAGTACAGAGTAGGTAGGGTGGGAGATGAGACCTCTTAGCTCTAATCTCAAGTAGCTAGAAAGTAGCAAAGGAACTAACTAGTATTTTGTCATTAGGAAATTCCAGCTAGTCTCCAGTAGGGATTTGACTTGATTGGCACATAGACATTACTAGAGAGTGTTTGAGTTGCTTACACCAAATTCTTAAGTTGCAGCCCTAATTTGCAATATGATTGTCATTTTTCTAGATAAGCCTCTAACTAGGTAATTAAAGTTAAATGAGGGTGGAGCTCTGTGGTGGTTTGAATGACAATGGCCCTCATAGAATCATATGTTTGAACACTTAGTCCCCAATTGGTGGACTAATTGGGAAGGATTAGGATGTGTGGTCTTGTTGGAGGAGGTATGTCACTGGGCGTGGGCTTTGAGATTTCAAAAAAGACCATCTCAGGCCCAGTCTCTGTCTGTCTGTCTATCTGTTGTCTCAGGATGTAAATGCTCAGCTACTACTCCAGCACCATGCCTGCCTGCTGCCATGCTCCCCACCATGATGGTCATGGACTCTCCCCCTGGTACTATGAGCCCCAATAAACACTTTCTTCTATATGTTGATTAGGTCATGGTATCTTTTCACAGCAACAGAAAAATAAGTAAGACAGACTCCAAATTTATGAGATTGCCTTATTGTTTTCTCATATCGGGGTGTACTTTCATAGGCCACATGTAGACACCATGTTTTAGACCCATTAAAAACTCTTTTCAGACTTCACAGATTCACAGAATAATACAACTTCTGTAGTTTTAAGCGGTCAAGTTTGTGGCAGTTTTTTACAGAGCCCGAGGAAACCAATACAAAAGGAGAACTGTAAAGACCAACTACTCTTTAGTGTTCATTGATGTAATCGTGTGCCTTGAATCATGATCCCCCACTTTGGATTTGAAGTGAGCTGACTCTTTTCTGTTGTTGGGCCAATATCTTATTTTTTCTTTTACTGAAAATAGACTTTTATTTAAATCATACAGTATTTTCTGATTATGGTTCCTCTCCCCCAACTCCTCCCAGCTCCCCGCTTCTCTCCTCCCATCCAGATTCACACCCTTTCTTTCTCTCAGTGGAAAACAAATGGGCATCCAAAGAATAATAATAAAATACAAAATGATAAAACAAGTCAGAATAGGACAAAACAAACAAACAGAAGAAAAAGAGCCAAAGAAAAAGCAGGGGAAACACATATAGACACAGAGACACACAGGTTCACACAAAGGAATCCCATAAAACACAGAACCTGAAGCCATACTCTATAAGCAAAGGACAGAAGGAGCCCTGACATGACATTATGAGACAGCGAATCTCCAAAGATGCCATTGAGTTTGTTTTGTGTTTGCCGCCTGCTGCCGGGCATGGGGCAGCAGTGTCGCAGTAAAGTGACTCCCAAGGACGTTCAGCTCTGCTCATAGATCAGCACCTTGCTCAGCCATCATCAGAAATTACCTCCTAAGGCCGATGGGAACAAATACAGAGACCCACAGCCAGACATTATGCAGAAAGTGAGAGACTTTGGACCACTCAACCATACATGAAATGTCGCCATCAAATCCCTCTCCTCGGGGCTCAAGGAACTATGCAGAACAGAGACAGAAAGAGCCAGATTGAATGGAAGACACCAAGGAAGCAAGGCGTTTTGAACACAGCATGACACAGCACAGTACGTATGAACTCACAGAGACTGTGGCAGCATGCAAGGGGCCTACATGGGTCTGCACCAGATGGGGTCCTAGAGCTGAAAGAAGTGGACTCATGGCCCCGAAGCTAGCTCCAATTTACAACCACTTGCAAATGAAAAATTAGTTTTCTCCCACGGCAGTCTCACTGGGGAAACAAACTACTATCTTATTCTTAAAGTCTACCAAACCTTTAGTAATATTTTGACTACAGTCTGACTTTTTAGTAAGGACTGAAATTCAGTTTTGAACTTTTGTTAAATGTATTTAAATATATAATGGGAGCCCAGATCATGCTAACTTTGAAAGATGAGCATCAAAACTGAAGTTTCCTATGATAAGTAATTGGAACTGCTGTGTGTGTGTGTGTGTGTGTGTGTGTGTGTGTGTGCGTGTGTGTGTGTGTGTGCATGTATCTTTAGTTAGGTTTACTGTGCTAATTCCTAGTACTTTAATTTTCAGAACAGTGACTTTTATTTCTTGACAATGAATAGCATACTTTCACAGTAATAATGTTGCTGCTTGGAAGCTAGCAAATACTTCCTATTCTTGTAAAAATTTTCTTAAACTTTAGTTTTTGTGTGCACCGTTAGTTTAGTAAGCTGTTTTGAGATGTCCTCTGATTGTTTTGGGGGTGTTGTGTGCACTTCAGGACAACAATGTTTATTTTTGCAGTGGAAAGGAGGAAAAGAATGGTGGACTTTTTACCTCTTTTTTTTTCCTTTTCAGACTGTTTTCTTCTTCTTTTTTTTTTTTTTTTTTTTTTTGTTTTGTTTTGTTTTTTTCGAGACAGGGTTTCTCTGTGTAGTTTTGGTGGCTGTCCTGGATCTCGCTCTGTAGCCCAGGCTGGCCTCAAACCTGTTTTCCTCTTAGAGGAAAAATAGTTCATTAGTAGAAAGATAGAAAAATAGAGAGGCATATACAACCAGGAAAAGTAAAATATGGATTGCAGATTTGTAAGAAGATGATTGGAACCCCTTGATGTGGGTATTTTCTTTAGTTAGCCCGAGTGGGAGGAGGTAAGTCTTGGTACAGTGGGCAGCATTGGTACGTGCATAATCAATCAGAGAGAGGATGAGGGAAGGAGGGCCATTTGCCAGTGCTCCCTGGGGACCCGGAGACAAGAGCAAAACACGAGAGGACTTAATAAGAAATTGTGGAATGCAATTCTTTGTAGTTGCAGTTAAATCCAATTTAAGCCTATAATTTTATTCTTAAAATATACTCCCAAGAGCTGAAGAGAAAATAGTCTGTGGTTCTTATGAAAAGTTAGTTTTGATGATTGAAATTAAGGGTTTTTTTTTGGTTTTTTTTTTTTTTTTTTTTTTTTTTTTTTTTTTTTTGGTTTTTCGAGACAGGGTTTCTCTGTGTAGCTTTGCGCCTTTCCTAGAACTCACTTGGTAGCCCAGGCTGGCCTCGAACTCACAGAGATCCGCCTGCCTCTGCCTCCGAGTGCTGGGATTAAAGGCGTGCGCCACCACCGCCCGGCGAAATTAAGTTTTAATAGCTTAATCTAGAGAGATTTCATCCCAAAATCTCACTTGGTAAAAGCAGGATCTTGTAATGTGGGTTCGGATTATTTTGTCATCTGTTACAGCTTTTATGCCCATTAGACTGTGGAACTCATGTTCCAGATGATAGGAGTTGACTTTTAATTCAGCTAGTTAAATGACAGTGTGCTTTTTACATAGGAGAGTATGTGTGTTCGGGAAATAGACAATGTTTTGTAATGAGATCTAGATTTTATTCAGGAACACAAGACTTGATTGTGAAGGAAGTTCTCCATTTTGACATTTTCACAAAAGGAACTAGGAAGTAACCACATTTGGCCATTTTCATATTATGGGTGTTTTAATTGATTAGTGTCTTCAGATTGCTCCTGGCTGGAGGATATAAAATATTCTATAGCATTTTCTCTTAATTTACTTGTGTTTATTTCCTTGTAATTAATATTTTACTGTGTCTTCCTCATCTTAAAATTATATGTGTCTCTGTAGGAATCAGATACTTCCTGTGTTAAAATGATATTTTTCTTCAGACAAAAAAGGAGATGGGATTGAATGAAAAAATGAAATCTAGGAAGCGTTTTTACAAAGTGAGTGTGGGCTTCTGTTTTTAAATTTGAGAATTGTAAACTTCAGGTTTAGTATAGCAGAGCAGAGAGTTTTTACTACAAAGTTAACGGGAGGCAAGAAATACCACAGCATGTTTAGCCCACATATATAAATAGTATCATTATTTAGGAATATTTATTGACCTCCAAAGCAGGCACTGAAGACCATAGCAGACTTGGGACTCTATCTGTGAGCATATTGGTGAATCGGGTATTCAGTTTATAACTAGGATTTTAGGAGTGGTAATGAGGGAAAACCACAGGTGCTTTGGAGCCCAGTCCAGGGAAAATGACCACAATCAGGGAAGATCTGTGTGGCCACAGACTGAGGCAGGCAGGAAGTGTGGCGTTTGAGGAGAGTATTCCAGGAAGCAGAAAGGGTACGCTCAGAGCCCTGGAGGGACTGGAGTGCATGGTAAACACTGAAGGAAGGATTTGATCTCTGCAATGGATGCTGCACAGATATGGGGAGGCTGCTGCACCAGGCTTTTTCTTTGGGGCCACCAACCAGCTCCCAAATCATGACCCAGAGACTCATTAGTTATCAGTGCTTGGTCTAGCTTAGGGTCATTTCTGCCTAGGTCTTTTAACTTAAATTAACCTGTTTTCTTTGTCTGCCTTTGCCTCCGGGCTTCTCACTTTTCTTTCTGTATAACTTACTTTCACTGCTCTGTGTCGGGCTGACTATCGATGCTTGGCTTCTTGCCCCGGCGGGCCCCTCCTTCTCTCCTCCTCCTCCTCTTGTTCTTCTGCTTCTCTCGAGCCTAGATTTCTCCTCCTATTTATTCTTTCTGCCAGCCCCACCTATCCTTTCTCCTGCCTCGCTATTGGCCGTTCAGTTTTTTATTAGACCAATCAGGTGCCTTAGGTAGGCAAGGTGAAACAAATGCACCATATCTTTACATAATTAAACAAATGCAGCACAAACAAAAGTAACACACCTTTACACAGTTAGAGTAATATTCAACATAAACAAATGTAACACATCTTTGTCCAGTTAAAATAATATTCCACACCAGGCCACCTGGAATGATGATTGAAAAGCAATAGTTACAAGTATCCGATGTAAATGAGGTGCTCATCCCAGTTTAGGGATGCAGGCATTCTAACTGGTGTTCTTGGCTCACTTGCTTCATTTCTTGTGGTTCTAACTTGCTACCTAGCATCATTTCTCCTCAGCCTAAAGGATTCCTGTTGGCATTTTCTTTAATTATACTCTACCACCAACGTGTTCTAGTATTTGTTTTCCTGAATATGACCTTATTTAACTGTTGAAGATACTTTTCTAGAAATAGAATTCTTGATAGCCTTTTGCACTCCTGGTATGCTGTTCCAGTTACTTTGAAGCTCATGGATTCAGCTGTCAGTCTTGCATGTCCCCCCATTTTAGAAAGTAAGTATTTTCCCCTCCGGATCCTTTGGCAGTGCTGGGAATCAAATGTAGGGCCCTCCCTCTGCCTCTGAGCTATGACTCTAGCACTCCTGGTCTTCAAAGTCGGAGGAAGTGTTCAGCAGTTGGACTATTTCTAGAGTTCTTCTTTGTGTTTAGACTCATTAAACTTGATGGCTTTTCTTTGGGCCATACTCTACTGTCTTCTCGCAGATTGGAGAGCATTGTCACCCCACTGCCACACTGTCCTGCTCAGGACCCAACCACACAAATCATCCCGTCCCAGAGATCTCAGGATCCAACCCCACAAATGTGACGCCTTTTCATCCCATCCCAGAGATCTCTGACCTTTTAATCCGCTTTTCCCTTCCTTGAAGGGCTGGGCCTTTTCTGTTAATACACCTTTCATTTTACTTACTCTGCTGTCTCTCTCCATCTGGTGAATATTCCAGTCAGTTACTGTACTTCTCAGAGCTGGAGTTTCACGTTTTCATTTCCATTCTTCTTCTGAGGTTCCTTCCAACCTCATTTCCTGATGGCATATATTTCTTCCAGTTCCTCGAATATAACTGTGGGATTTATTTGACCTTTCTCGTTATTTCACGTGGTAAACTTAGCATGCTAGCCTACTTACAGTCATTTCTATTGATTTCATTTCTCCCTTAGAATGTAAAATACTTTCTGGTTTCTTTGCACATTCCGAAATTCTTTTGTTTAGATCTGTTCATTGTCAGTTATATGGGAAATGACTCTTGGTTCTCGTACATTTTTCTAAGCCATTTTCTTTGAATTGTTCAGGAGGTGATCAATTTGCCTGAATTGGAAGTGTAGACTGTCCGGTGAGGTGTGTGGCTTGAGCATCCCCGGGACTTCCTTACCTTGATACCCTAGAGTGCTCCTGACCCTCAGTGCCATAGGGTCTAGCAGTCTGTGCATACTCCCTCCCACCCCAGCTCCCCTTCCCCTCCACCCTCTTTTAACTTCATATCTTTAAAAAAAAAAAAATACCTCCTAGAGTCCAGTTAGCGCTACTCATGTGCACATAAGTTTGGGGCCATCCACCCCAGAGAACACATCCCTAAAAAAAAAAAATGGACGTTCCCTCCCCTGATACCCATGAACTGATAACAGCTCCTCAGTAAAGGGCTCTTGTGCCTGCCCTCCATTCATGCTGGAACATTGATTGGATTGATCTTGTGCAGGTCTTACGCATGTTCCATAGCTCCTGGGAGTTCATAATGTCCTGTGGTATCCAGAAGATACTTCTCCCCTCCCCGCCCCCCGTCCTCCCCAACCATTTCACACTTTCTCAACTCAGATATTAAATCCTTAGATATACTGTCAGCACCTTGCCATCCAGTCCAATTACTTTCTTTTTTTAAATCACCAATTAAAGCTTGCAATTATCTGCTTATTTTTGTATGTTTTTTTGCCTAGCATAAAAATTAAACTTTATTAGGTAGGAAACAAATAGTTCAGCTTAACCTAGACAGTCTGTGGAGAAAAGAAAAAGAAACTTTAAAATATAATTAATTTTATCTAGTCTTACATTTTAAATGTGGCCATAAACTTATTTACTATTCTTAACTATAGAATTCAGTATATAACATTAGACTAAATATTCCTTAAGTTTGTAAGTGCTAGGTTACTTAGCAACTGAAAATTTACCTTGCTTAAAAAATGGATCATTTTTAAAACTTTTACATAAACTAGCTTGACTATTTTGTATTTGGTCCTCTTATTTGTAACATTTTAGTTATGTATCCTTAGTATTTATTACTTGTTTTTAGGAATTTGAGTGATACGTCTCTTTTAGAATACATATAGAGTTCTTATAATTCAAGTGTTAAGTGATTTAGTAGTGATTGGATCTGAGAATAATTACAGATAATTGTGTATATTAATCACTAAGCTATGGACATGAAATTGTAGGAATCCATACCCTCATGCTGAACTGTTAAGGTTGAAAAAAATAAGAGGTCAAACCAATAAGACTTACATGATCTTGCTTTTACTTGCCTGCTTGAATTTGAGGAAAAGAATGACTTATCCATACACTGTTTCCTGCAGGGGTGGACTGGCTGGAGAAACGCCTCAGGTGGTACTCAGCTTTCTTGGAATGAGTGCAGCATCTAGAAGGAGACTTGGGTATGGGTCATTGTCACAGCCTGCTGCAGCTTCTAGCCTTAGCCAACAGTGCTCAGAGGGGGAGGGGTTTGCACTCTGTACACCTCTGGGGTGAGCCAAACAGAACAGAGGTCACTGCTGCCATCTTTTACCATCCACGTGACCTTGGTGGAACGTTTCACTTTTCCAAGTTCAGTTTCAGTATAATTAGTGAGATAAGTAATCAGCACATATCTCATAACATTGGAAATTAGTTAAAATAAATTTTTTCTGAGTGGCTGACATTAAGTAAATATAATCAGTCTGTTACAGTTTTCATCACTGTCATTCAGGGAAGAGCCTCCACAGTTCCCCAATATGATAAAGCATTGCAGAGCAGCATAGAACGCGGCCTTGCCGAGCATTCTGGGATAGCGAGTCTACCCTATTGTATTCTTGCACTATCCTCTAGTGTTCTATGTATCACTTCCTTTTGCTGTATCTGTCAGAGCACAACAGTCTCAGGGGCTACTCAGTGATGAAATTCTGAGATATAAATTTCACCTGAGTTTCTGCAGGCCTCCAGCTGGAGCGGCCACATGCAGGTACAGGGTAGGAGTGGCAATAGCTCACTTAGGGTGATTCATGTCCTTTCTGTATATGCAGGCCTCTGTCTCTACCGTGCACAGCAGTTACAGCAAGTGGGTCCTGGAGTGGTCTTACCCATGACCGTGGACTCCACACAGTTATTGTTTTCCTCTCTTCTCATGTAATTATGCAAACCACCTTTGTAATCTATGTCCTTTGTAACTCATTCTGTGTTAGAGATCCTGAGTTGTTGTTTTCTTTTTTTTTTTTTACTAGCATATTTTAGTGATGTGTAAAATTGGGTTTCATTATTACATTTACATATGCATATATAATGTATTTCAAGCATAGTCATTGCCTTTGTCCACTTTGGTCCCCCTCCCCTCTCACTGATGCCCTTCCTCTGCCCAGCCAGTCCTCTTTACTTAGGGTGCATGTATACACCAGTGACATAATGTGTAGCATGGTGAGGGGTTATTTACAGGAGCGTTGACAACTTAATACCGACTACACCACTGAGGAAAATGTCCCATCCACCCTCCTACCCCCAGACCTGCAACCATTAACGGCTGGTAGATAAGCAGGAAGCAGTGGGCGCATTGAACCCCTTCCCTGCCCATATTATTGTTTATGCTTCTCTTTTATAATCTACTTACATGATGCAAAGGCCTTTTTTCTTTAAGTGTTCATAAAGATGTATATTGTTTCTCGAGCATATCTCCCTGGCTCTCCTTTCTCCCTTGCCCCTCCATCACTCTCCTTTGACCCTCTATAGACTTTAATTTGGTGTACACACATATATTTTAAACCTCTGTGGAGATGCTCTCACAGATAGGGCCCCAGAGGTCTCTCTCCTGGATGTTTTTCAACCCCATCAAGTTAACTATCAAAACTAGCCATCATCTCCTGTGAGCTACTTTTAGTCTAGAATCTTGGTGAATTAATTTTGCTTTTCTAAAAACTTTTCCTCTCCCATTTTTAGCAGCATCTACAGTTGGTGATATTCCCAGTATGACATACAACTGTGAAGGAAATTTGTGATAAAGTCTTTGTTGGAAGAGAAATCGGAGTTGGGAAGAGAATGATATTTATTTCTTCAAGTATTTGTTACCAACTCTAGCAAATCTTCCAAAGCAAACATTGTTATCTAGGAGTATGTAGTGTCTGTAGGGGTCAGGGCTGGGGGATAGCCCAGAGTACTTGCCACCCATGTAAAGAAGCTGGCACACTAGTACCCACTTGTAGTTCCAGAGCTTGGAGAAAGGCAGATCTCTGGGGCTCACTGTCAGCTAGTCCAGCTGTGGGCTCTGAATGAGAGATGTCCCCCAGAGGCTTACATATATGAACACTTGGTCCCTAGTTGGTGGTGGTGTTTGGAGAAGTTGTGGAACCTTTAGGAGAAGGAGTCTTGCTGGAGGAAGTATGTCCCTGGGAGTGGGCTTTGAGTACTGTCGTGTGACAAATCTTCCCTGGGGAGATGCAGCACACACATCTACTCACCCCAGATAGGGAGCCCACAAGACCAAAATATAGATACTACCGAAGTCCAGCTTAGTGAACCATGAGTTCTATTGAGGTTACTTTCAGGAATATGGGTGAGGGGTTACTTACAGGAGCAGAAATAACTCAAAAACAGCTGCATCACCAGAATGCGTGACAGGTCACAAAAGCTGGGAACCTATAGCCTGCAGAAGCTCAACAAATTGGAGAATATCCTTTCCAAGTGATTCAGTTATTTTAAACCTCTTTCAGGCAGCTCAGCTGGTTTCTAATTCTTCCAGGCAATTGTTCTTATCTCTAGAGCCTTCTTTGCAGCATGGCTCCTCTGAATCTTCGCAGCTTGGTTTGTCTGCAGGGAACTCTGAGCCTTTATTGCTTACTCAGGGTTCCTCCTGAATCTGCTCAGTTTCAGGGACTTCCTGAAGCTATTGTGAGTCATTTACCTTCCTGTTTAAAGAGCTTCTGTGAAAGATGGAATGTTTTAATTTCAGTGGAAATTGTTATATAACACTTATTTATAGCCTGGCCTTGCTTCCTGTTTGCTCTCTGCTGCCTGTGTGTGGTTGAGATGTCACCTCTCAGCTTCCTGCTCCTGCTGCCATGTCTTCTGCTTCCTGCCATGATGGCCTCTCATCCCTCTGGAACTGTAAGCCAAAATAAACTCTTTCATAAGTTACTTTTGGTAAGAGTATTGTATCCTGGCAACAGAAAGTAACTAATATGCTAGCCTGCTTGACAAGCTTCAGGTCAGTGAGAAATCCTCTCAAAAAACAAGGTAGATAGCACCTAAAGAATAACACTCCTGGTCTACACACACACACACACACACACACACACACACACACACACACACACACTAAATTCTACTGTAATTCTTAAGAGAAAAGTTACATTAATCTAGCCATCCTCATTGAAAGCCATGATTTAAATTGAATATAAATTTGTGGTTCACATTAAAAAACCAAGCCATGCCATTCCTAATCTGCTTAATTAAAGAAACAATTAAGGTCACTGAGTTTTTCAACATATGCCATATCCTTAAAAATCAACTTCATGCAAGATGTTGCTACTAGCATGTGAGAATTATGTTGTTTGAAGAAAATACACTTAGATAGCTAAATGCAAAGTCTCCAGAATAGTTTAAGATCACCCAAATGGTTAGTCTAACCAATTGAATACATTAAAGAGACATTTTTGGAAATGACAGAAATGATTATTGTGTTAACTCTTATCCCATGGTACTGTGTTCCAGCCCTGCCTCAACGTGGTTCTGTACTTTCCTGGGCTCGTTCACTGCTGATTTGCCCCAGATAGAATATGAATTTGCAGTTTTCATGTTGTCAGTAGAAAGGGTTTGGGTGTAATAAAATCGATATTTCAGGGCACTCTCCTGTGGAGCCTACATATTTCTTTATCTTCATAACGAACTGTAAAATTGATATTGAAGCACCACTAACCTGTAGCATAGTGGCTACTTGTGTACTAGGTATACTGAATAAAACGTAAAAAGGCTGTAAGCTTCTCTCTGAAGAGTAACAGTTAAAAGTGGTCGGGATGATTTATAAGAGAATCAATCAAGATCACAAAATTGCCCATGTTAGGTTCACTGATGTGCCTATCTTTTGACCTGTTTATCCCAATAATGTTCTTTGTCATGTGACGCAGTTAGCAGGTTTTCTGTTCTTAGTACTATGAACTGTCTGAGTAACAATTTCCTGATAATGTTTTATTGGAGTGGTTGTAACTCTTTTTAAGAAGTATCTTGTTCAGAAACATCATTTCTTCCAGAAAACAGTCTTTCATCTTGGTATGAGAAGTTCAAGGAAAAGCATCTTTGTAGAACTCTGGGCTGTTACTGTCTTCAGACCTTGTTTTTGTGCAACATGAGGCACATTGATTTTCAGAGAATATGAATGTATTCAAATCAGGAGATTTTGACATCTGGGAACATGTTTTTATATTTGTTAAATGCACCTTGATTGCGGTTAAGAAGATGGTTGTGGAACGGCGGTGGCATCCTGCTTTGACCCTGGGGTTGTGCCCGGTACCTTCCCTGGCATCTGTTGATGTTTTAACTCTCTCCTGGTGGAGTTGATTTCTTAGTAAAAGTCGGTTGTGTCAGATTAAACAGTACTCTTAACTCATAAAAATGCAAATTTATTTTATGAAACTTTTCTCTTTAATAGATATACTCAGATGATCTGTTCATAATTTGACTATATAACAAAAAGCAGATCAGCAGTCCCCATTAAAATATCAATGACATCCTTCACAGAACTAGAAAACACAATCCTAAAATTATGTGGAAGCATAAAAGATCCTGAATAGTCAAAGAAATCTTGAATTGAAGAGTCACAGCTGGAGCCACCACAGCGCCTAACTTGAGTATACACCGCGGGGCTGTCATCTAACCCCAGCAAGGTGCTGGCACAAAGATACGCTGAGGGCAGTGTGTCAGATCCCCACACTCCTGGTCATCTCTACAAGAGCACAGTGGGTACATGTACCTAAGAACATATAACCCCTTTAGTTTCGTCTGTTGCTGTGAGAAAACACTTTGACCAAAAGTGTTTTCAGAACTAGAACTAGAACTAGAACTAGAACTAGAACTAGAATGAGAAAAGGGTCCATTTAATGGCTCACACTTCCAAGTCTCACTCCGTCAAGTGGAGGGAGTTGATAGCAAGAACTCAAAGCAGAAAACATGGAGGAACACTGCTTGCTGGCTTAATCCTAGGCTTATACCTGGATAGCTTTCTTACACAGCAAAGACCACGTGGGCAGATGCCACCCACTGTAGGCTCCTATATCAATTAGCAATCAAAACAGTGACCCACAGCTATGCGCAAAGGCCAGTCTAGTCTTGACAAGGCTTTCCTCCCAGATGACTTGAGGCTGTGTCAAGATGGCAGTTAAAGCTAACTGGATATTAACAAGTGATGCTAGGAAAACTGGATATACACGTTCAGAAAACTGAAGCGTGACTCCTACCTCTCATCTTCAATGTAAGACTTAAAACTACTGCTAGAAGAACACAGGAAACTTTTCAAGACATTGGTTGGTTCAGGGACTGATTTTCTGAACTTTAAAATCACAGAAAACAAAGAAAATTTAACTGCCAGGGCTGCATTAAACCTCTCTGCACAGCAAAAAAGCAATCAGCAGAATGAATTAGACAGCCTATAAAATGGGAAAAATATTGTCATGTATTCACATAACTGCTAATATCCAGAATATATAAAGAATTCCAAAGAATTCCAAACCAAAAATACAGTCCAGTTAAAAAATGGGCAAAATAATCTGAATAAATGCTTCTTGAGAAAAACAAAATGGCCAACAATATGTGAAAAGAAGACCACAACCATGAATCCTCAAAGCTAAATGGAAGCTGTTGTGGGCTCATGCCCATAACCTGTCACTCAGAGTCTGACCCAGGAGGAGGATCATAAAGTTGAGGTCAACTTTAACTATGTATAGTGAGTTCCAGGTTAGCCTGGGCTACAGTGTGAAACCCTATCTCAAAAACACAAAACAACCAGCCCTTGGGAGGCAGAGGCAGGCAGATCTCTGTGAGTCTGAGGCCAGCCTGGTCTACAGGACAGCCAGGACTGTTATACAGAGAAAACCCTGTCTTGAAAAAGCAAAAAACAAAAACATTTCAAACCAAGTGAGATACTATCTTACTCCTACAATAAATCTTATCAGAAACAAAAAGTAACACGCTGGGAAGATGTGAAGAAAAGGATCTCTTAAACACTCTGTGGGGCTGTAAATGAGTGCAGCAGTCATGGAGACCAGTGGAAGTTCCTCAAGAAACGTGCTGGATGGGAGGCTCCAGCAGGAGGCTTGTGAGTCCAAGGCCTGCCCAATGCCTAGGCGTCAGGTGTGCGCTGTTGAAGAAAGCCGTAGACTCAGCCTAGAACCCAGCTCTACCAAAACAGCGTCCTGATAGTGGCCGCCAGTTCCAACTCCAGAGGGTCCAAAAACATTCAGCAGAGGAATCGGAAGTGTTTTCAGCCTTTTCTGTCTTTAATCTCCATTTTTGACTGACCAGCAGTTAATTATCAGTTCACACTCTTTTATTGTATCAGCGTGCCTTGGTAAAAAAGAAACAGTAATAGCCTGGTGTATTTCACAAATGAAAAAAAAGTACATATATACATGTATATGAGGCGTGAGTGTGGAGTTATGCCCGTTACTTTACAGTTGTTTATTTGGAGGAGTCTGTAGGTAAGGTAATTTATGTCTAGTTAGCTATGCTGTGAGAAGATTTTTTCTAGCAAAACGAAATGTCTCCAGCCCTGCAAAGACTGCTGTTGCCTGGGTCTTCCCTGAGTGGCCAGTTAGAGCTGTTGACCTTTGTCTGTCGCGCCCCAGAAGCTGCAGTTCAACTGTGTCCCGTGTCCTGCTACCATTTAGGCTCTCAGAGACTTCTTCACAACTTCACAAGAAGAATTCAGAGAGCCCTTTAAACTCAGAGTTCTACAGATGAAATTAGCCCATTGGGTTTGTTTTTGGAACTCAAGACTGTTTGCTGGGTAGTTCATATCTTGATCTGTGTGTAAATTATTTACAGTTGAATGCAGTTCCACACAAATTGCTTCATTTAAATGCATCATTACTGGACACATCAGTAGCTTCTCCATTTGCACTCTGAATTTTACTTTATTTCAAACATTTGCATAAGCAGTCTATGGTGTCTCCAATTCCCTTGCTTTACAAGTAATGGTTTTACCCTTCATCAAAGGCATATATGTATTGGGCTGTTCCCACATTTGAGAATTTAGATGTGAACTAACAGTACTTTTTGTGTGTGTTTGCTTTAATAATAATTACAAAATCGAAGTGTTTTTCAATGCTGTTACCTATTTTTTGTTTATTTTAAGCAGGTGGTCTTTCAAATGCCCAGCTTACAAGTACCTATCAGCATAAAGGACTGGAACAGCTGTCCAGTCTCCTTCCTTACCTGATAGCATCTGCATGAAGATGCTCCTGTTACTCTGATTCTCAAGTTAGGATTTCCCTTCCTTCTTCCTCCTCCACTGACACTGGCTTCTGCAGCCATGTCTACCCAGTTCCCAGCCTCCCCAACTGTGCCCCTTGGGAAGCTGCTTTTACTTCTTGCTCTCCCCGCACAGGGATCCTGACCTTTCGGACATGTTAGCCTCCAATCATTAGCTTCTGGTTTTTGTCTGGTAGTCTACCTCTTCTGCATACACAGTCCTCACTTTTCCGGGAAAACTGCCCAGATGGCTTTCAGTCTGCAAACGGTATTCAGTCCTAGCAGTGGCCTTGCGTGATCTGTCCTCCCCTCCTCATTTTAGTTCCTTGGCCCTTCTGGCCGACCTTGTTCCAGCTACACCTCTCTTCTCATTCTGGAAGACACCAAGAGTGCTTTCTCCTCAAGGACTATTGACATTTCCTCCGTTTGGAATGTTTTAATCCTGGATATCCGTGTGTTTGTTCCCTCACTTCTTTAGGGTTTTCAATCAGATGTCAACTTATTTATGCTGCTTTCTCTGAGCTCCATATCAACTAAGAGTTCTCCATATCTTCAGTTTCAAACTAGCTGGACGGGTTATTAGACAGGTATATATGTGTCTTGTTTGTTTGTTGTGTATTCAGATCCTCAAACAGAATGGAAATTCCCAGAGGGCAGAGGACTTCAGTTTTAGACACATTAATATTCTAAATACCTAGAACTTTGGTCTGGAAATGCTACTTAGTGCTCAGAGAGAAATGAACTGCTGTTGTGGGAACTTGAAAGGTGGTGTTGAGAGCAGCGCAGACAGTGAAGGCCTGGCTTGTGACATTCGGATGGATGTTTGAGAGTCCCTTCAAGACTCTATCAGAGCCATCTGGTGTTTTAAATTGAGAGTCTGTGGTTTTGGTCAGATGGGGCTGAAGGATCAACTGTGATTTAAAAGACCAGCATCAGTGAGGCACCCCTGTCTAGGAAGTGTTTCCTCAGGGTAGCACACCGAGAGGACCATGGGTATTCTTTGTGCTGGCAGTTGGACTTGGAAATGTGTAAGAGTCTCCCAGGTGGTACTGGTTTTAAAGGTATGAAGTGTTAGCAGCTGAGACTTGACATCAGGAGAGGACATTGATGAAGGTTGCGGTAGAAGCTCCAGGACTGAAGAGGTCATGGAGAGAAGTTGAGGCTTGATGCCATGTGTCAGGGTCAGAGTACCTGAAGACAGCTGTGCTTCTTTGAATAAGAATGGCCCCCATAGGCCCATATATTTGAATGCTTAGTCAGCAGAGAGTGGCACTATTTGGGAAGGATTAGGAGGTGTGGCCTTGGTGGAGGAGATGTGTCACTTCTGGCCTCTACTTGTCATGTCTCAAATCCATTCATTTCTAATCAGCATTGCTTTGCTTCAACCCAGAAGTATATATCTCACACCATCCTGTGTGCTGTCTACCTGTCAGTATTGGGGTGTCTGTCTTCCAGAGCGGTGTGGTTCTCAACCTGTGGGTCATGACCCCTTTGGGGGTCAAATGATCTTTTCACAGGGGTCACATATAAGTTATCCTGCATACCAGATATTTACTTTACAATCCATAGCAGTAGCAAAATCACAGTTATGAAGTAGCAACGAAAATAATTTTATGGTTGGGAGTCACGACAACATGAGGGACTGCATTAAAGGGTCACAGCATTAGGAAGGTTGAGAACCAGTGCTCCAGAGTGTGGCAGTATAGCCTATAGTTCTTTAGTTTCTGAATAAAATTCAGCTTAGTATAAAGTGGCCCTTGAGCTTGGCGTGGTCAACCACACTGGCTTAAATCCTCTTTGCTAGGGAAGGGAGTATGCATATGTTTTTTCATTACAGAGGTAGTTATTTCATGTGTATGTTAAATAGTTCTTTAAATATGACTTGACTTTTCATTTTGTTAAAACATCACATTTTATATACTCTATCTGTTGTTTTATGGATTATCTTGAAATAACTACTGAAGTATTCATGTTCAACTATTACTTCCCAATTGGCTTCCTTGAAGAGGTTTAATTTGTCAATGACAGTTAAATAAATGCTAAAAATCAGTAATCTAGTAGCTAACAATGAGTTTAAAGATGTGGCCTGGCCATAGTTTACAGCTGTAGCACTCAGGAGGCTGAGTCAGGGAGATTGGGAGTTCAAGGTCAGAATGGGCTACAAAGTGACATCCTGTCCCATTAAACGGGGAGGAAGAGGAGAAGGGGGAAGGTGGTGGTAACCTTCTGTGAGTCATTGTAGAGAAGTACACAATAGATACCCTGTAGAGGAATACACTGTAGCTCTCCAGCTGAAATAACATCACTTGCAGCCCTACTGCTCTGTCATGCTGTCTGACTGACTAGGCCATTAGTCATGTTAGTCCCTTTCTGCTGGCCAACTGACTTTAGTAACTGTTCTAATATCGCACATTGGTGAGGCTGCAGAAACAGCTCAGCAGTGTCTGGTGCTCCTGCAGAGGACCTCGGTTTGGTTCCCAGCACCCACGTGGCGGTTCACAACTACCTGTACCTTCAGTTAGAGGGGATCCGGTGCCGCCTTCTGGCCCCCTGGGGCCCCTGCATCCATGATGTACTATGCAGAAAATCACACAAGCAAACACATATACACATCAATAAATACTGAAGTTAATCATTTCAATAAGTCTTTTCTAGATGTGTGGTAGTTTTGCCTATTCTAATGCACTTTGAAAACACGGTTAGTCAAAATGCTCTCCTTTGTCTCTCAGCTCTTGTCTTTATAATAGGAGACCTCTTTGTGTTTTGTATGACACTGGTTTGTTTATGTTCATACTGCATAGTTGTATTTATACCACAATGTATGTATGCACTTCTTCATAATGGAAATAAGTCTGTACTGTGAATTATACATATATGTACCAGGCTTTTTATTTTAGGCCACCAACGAGCTCCCAGATCATGACACAGCGACTTACTAGTTTTGAATGCTTGGCCTAGCTTAGGCTTGTTTCTGGCTGGTTCTTTTAACTTAAATTAACCTGTTTCTTCTTTATCTACCTTTTGCCTCAGGGCGTACTACCTTTCTTACTTCTGTATATCTTCCTTTCACTGCTTCTCTGTGTCTGTCTGTCTGGCATCTCCCTGGCTTCTTGCCCTAGGTATGTCCCTCATTCTCTTTTCTCTTTCTCTCTAGTTCTTCCCATTCTCCTCTTTCGTAAGCCTATATTTCTCCTATTTATTCTCTCTGACAGCTAGCCCTGCCTGTCTTTTCTCTGCTTAGTTATTGGCTGTTCAGGTCTTTATTAGACCAATCAGGTGCCTTAGGCAGGCAAGGTGAAACAAATGCAACACATCTTTACATAATTAAACACATTTCCTTACATCATCAGACAAATGCAGCATAAACAAAAGTAACACATCTTTATACAGTTAAGGTAATATTCTGCAGCATAAACAAATACAACACATCTTTGCCTAGTTAAAGTAATATTCTACAACACATATGCACATATATTTCTTGTTGGTTTATGCCTAGACACAAATCACTGTATCACAGAATCTTCTTTAACAGGTAATAGCAAACTTTTCTCCAGAGCAGTTGTACCAGTTGGCTTCCTAATGGCTTCCTATGAGTTCTGACATTTCCCACTCTGGTGTCTCTGGTGAAGACGAACTATCATTTTTAATATGATCTAATTTTTAAAATGTACTTCTTAGTCTTGTCCTTTATTATTTCTACTTTCTGCTTTGTTTAAGAAATAACTCCATTCCCAGTCTATGAAATATTCTTTGGTATTATCTAAACATGTTTTTTTACTCTAGCTTTCCTTAATTGTACTATAGCACTAAAATTCAGACATACTCATCTTCTACGTAAAATTTATTTTAATGGATTATATATATCATGAATATAATATATATACATAATTATATAATACACTATTATATATATATATATAATTTTATATAAATAAAACCCCAGAAAATAGAAAAATTAGGTAAATGCATATATGTTCCAGTATTTTTCCCTGATTTTTATATTGGTTGTGGTGGACCAGCCCCCACATTTATCTACCCCAGAATGAGGGATAAGAGACTTAGTTAGAAATAAAGAGGGAAGGGAAAACTGACAGAAAATACAGGATAGACTTGAGTAGGTCTGGATCCTTACCCACCGGCCCCGAACTTTATTGCAAAGGTCTATTTGTAACAATGCCAAGGGGTGGAGCAAAAGACCTCCCCCTTGCTAGTTACAGTCAAGTGTAGACCCTTACAAACACCTGAGACGCAGGCCCGTGGTCCAGTCAACCTCTTACACAGTCCTGCTGGGTACAGCCACTAGGAAACCTAGTGGGCTCCAACAATTGACCATTCTAGAGTTATATTATTAAATAGATTATTTAAAGCATATAGGAAACTTAACTAATCAGTAGTCTAGCCAGAAAGCTTTTCATGGGGAAATTTCCCTTGATGACAGTTGAGAAAGTATCTATCTACAGGGCAAAAGTTACTCTCTACATTTTTATATGTAGTAAATTAGGAACAGGCGTAATCTCCAATTAGTTAGGTATATGGCCGACTGTAACTACTTTAATTTTTCAGAAGTGAAGATGTAACCATTTTCACTGTACTCCTCAGCTAACTCACAGAATAGCTCTAGAGATTCATCTGATTGTTCGTTTGTTTGTTTGTTTATAAAATTTGCTTATGAAAAGGGAAGAGAAAAATTTGTCTGCTTGATTCCCTCACCCCCTTTTTAAAAAGTGGATTAAAAAGGTACCAAAAAAAAAAAGTCTTTGTCTTAGTTGGGTTTCTATTGCTGTGAAGAGCCACCATGACCACAGCACCTCTTACAAAGGAAAACATTTAATTGGGGTGGCCCACTTACAGTTCAGAGGTTCAGTCCATTATCATCATGGTGGGACATGGTGGCGTGCAGGCAGACATGGTGCTGGGGAAGTAGATGACAATCCTACATCTTGCAGGCAGCAGGAAGTGCTTTGTCTCACTGGGTGTGGCTTGAGCATATATGAGACCTCAAAGCCCGCCTCCACAGTGACACACTTCCTCCAGCAAGACCACACCTACTCCAACAAGGTGATACTTCCTAATAGTGCCATTGCTTTTGGGGGCCATTTTCTTTCAAACCACCACAGTCTTATTTTCCAGAACATGAGTTTCCTGTTTCTGGTTAATTTCCCACTATGACCCAAGGATGTCGTCCACACTTTCCCTGCCTTTCTGAGGTCTCCATGGTGTGAGATCAGCAGTTATCAATGTGGATCATTCACAGTGGGGTCTTACAATTAACACACTCTCTGTTTCCTAGAGGAAACTCTCCACTTACGTTCCCATTTGTTTATTTTATCTTATACCTGTTCATCACTGGGTGTGGGGAGGGGGCATGGTAAAGGAAACAGAAGAAATGGAGGATATTTTTTGGTTCTTACATAATTATCTCTTAAATTGTAGCATTTTCCCTTATCTCAAAATTAAATCTAATGACCTTTTTTTAAAAAAATCTATATGAGTGTGCAGTCAAAAGGCAAACAGTGTTAAAGGGCAGCTTGGTATTAATTGGTTTTTAAGTCGTTGAGGAAGGAAATAGGTTTCCTGGGATTATTTAAGCCTCCAGTTTCCTGTGACTTGAGCTAGCTGGGCGTTAGTTTTTGGAGGTGATGACATAGTCATTAGAAGAATTGAATTCCACTCTGGAACAATTGTAGTGTCTTTGCAGCCTTGGTAAACAGTTTCAGATTTGGCTGTAACATAAAAAACAAAGCTCACTGTCTTGGGCAGCTTCCCTGAAGTTACTTTACTGTTAGCCTGGGATGTGATTACTGAATCTGTCCCCACATCCTCCTCATTATGAAAAGGCCTAAGCTATCTTGAGCTAAAGGAAATTTTCTTTTTCTATGGTTATTTTTTCCACCAATTATCTATCTCTTTTCCTAGGTGAATCTGAACTTCTAAATCGATCCTTCATTTTTCTTCCTTATCATTTTTTTTTTCAGTGGGTTCTGGAGAATCTCTTGCTTTTATCTACTTGCTCAACAGTTAGATACTTAACAGTTCTTTTTCATTTTCAACCTGTGTTTTTAGGTATAATTTTGTCAGTTCTACTTTTAATAGTTTTGAGCTTTCTCAAAACAACCTGTTCTTTATTGCTTTTGAGCTATCTTTTTAAAGTTCACAGAGATTGACATCTCTATTTAAGGTTTTCGTTTGTTGTTTTATTTTTATGTAGCCTGCATGTTATTTCTTTAATTTGTCAGGTTTGGTGACTTTCTTGTGAGGCTTTTCTCAGAGGCTGGCGACCCTTTGTTTTTACTCTGTGTAGTTGAGGGCCTACACTTAGCAGCCATTTTACAGCTAGAGGTGATTTAGGCCTTAACCCAGATAAGAATCCTTCTTTACTTCATGGGGTTTTAGATTCTCCTCAGAGAAGTCTTCACCCAACCCCTGCAGTGCAGGAGTGGGCCTGGCTGGGTGGTGAGCTTCACTGTGGACCCCTGAGGTTGAGTTCCCTTCCTGCTGGTTAGTGCCAGCCTTCTCTGTCTGTAATCCTGCTCCCTATTCTGATCTCCCCATTGTCAGAAATCATGATTGAATAAACAGTGTAGACCTGCTTTTACTGATCGATCATGAACGTTCTACAGCCCAGTCTCCCTTGCTTGTTATAACTGCAGTTTTCTATGAGCTGATTGTGGTTTTAATGTATCCAAATATCTTGATTCTGAGTTTACAGAATTTCCTCAAGTTGTCTGATTTGATGTAGTGTTCTGTCTTACGTTCTTCCATGATTAGTACTTTCTGAGACAGGTTCTCCTGTCTCAGGCTGGCCTTGAACTTGCTCTGTAGCTGAGTATGATCTTGAACTTTTTATTCTCCTGTCTTCACCAAGTGCTGTGATGACAGGTGTGTGTTACTTGGCTTGTTTTATGTGGTGCTGGGGTTGGAACCCAGGACTTTGTGAATGCTAGGGGAGGAGTCTACCAACTGAGCTACACCCCCAGCACCAATACACTTTATTTTCTTTCTCTCTCTCTCCTCCCTCCCTCCCTCCCTCCCCCTCTCTTTCTGTCTCTTTTCATTTAATATGAATGTAATATGAATGTCCCACAATGTAGCCTTGGCTGTTGTAGAACTTACTATGTAGACCAGGCTGGCCTTGAATTCAGAGAGATCCGCCTGCCTCTGCCTCCCAAGGGCTGAGATTAAAGATGTTGTGCCCCTACTTCCAACTTCCTTTTTAAATTATATTGTTTTGACTTTGAAGGGAAAGTGAAGAGGTGAAATGTGCCCTCATCCCCACTATAACCCATTTTCTTTTAAAGTAAGATGTAAAAGCACAGTTTGAAATTAAGAGAGGCCAAAAAGATGATGAAATCATTTTAATGGAATCTTAGAAATATATTTGAAAATGACAAAAATGTGCTGTTTGTTTTACTTATTATAAAGGTCATTATGCAGAATTCATTTCTGTTATGACTTCATTTTTCCCCCCAGGAAAAGAAATTGAAACCAATTATTTTAACAAAATTTATTGGACAGTGTTTATTATTGGTCATTCTGTTTAAGAAGAAATTGCTTAAGTGGTATCTTTATTTCTGGTTAATAACTTTCTTGATATATTAAGTATTCAGTGACCCATTTTACTAAATATGTTATTTTCAAAAGCCTCATGGCATGGCAGCATTGTATTGGTAAGTTTAATTTTCCAATACCGAAATTGTAAAAGAATTATTTATTTTGATTAGGAAAGATTTCTTTGCTTTGTCTCGGCAAGATTCAGTCAAAATCAAATCAGATGTTGGGCTAGCCAGGAGACTCATGCCACCCAGTCTGATGGCCTGAGTTCGAGCTGTAGATCCGGTGTGATAAAAGGGGAAACCCACTCCTGCAAGCTGTCCTCTGGGATGCCCACCTGGGCTATAGCATGAGAGTACCCACTCACATGCACACCGGCCGACACACACCAAACATAAACAAATATAAGCCAAGGCAGTCGATGTTACATTAATAGTCATGCAGATCTGAAGTCCCATGAGTAAGGTAACTGTCTGCTTGAATGGACAGAGAGTTACTTAAAACATATTTTAATTAAATACATTTTTAGAAACATTGCAGTTCAAAGTTAGGCCTTGGGATTGACTTTGTCCTATTTTTTTATAATTATATTTTGAAACAAAGTTTGCTAATAAGAGACTATGAAAAGGTTTCATTTACATAGCTCAGGTATTTTATGAAGTGATCGTTTTGTTTTTCATTAAACCCATCTAAAATTAAAGAAAATGTGTGAAACCACATGCTCTCCTTTTGAAAAATTGATATTAGTATGTTGGTAAGCTTGTTTTTGTTCATGTACTCCTTTATGGTAAGTAACAATTTTTTAACTTTTTCTTTTTTCTAATAAAGCCAGTTCCTACTTAAAAAAATAAGTAGCTTGTGAAAACTTGTTAATTTTAAAAGCACACCTGCATCAAAAACTGATTTTAAAACACAGTTTTAAAGAAAACTACCATACTGAATTACATTTCTCAGTGCTGTCTCATTTGCCGGTCTGACTAGTTTTGATTAAAAGGAAGTTGATTAAAATGTTCAAAACCTGTTCATTGAACAGAAAACCTGGATGCAATTAGAAATCATAGGTGCCGCCCATGGATTTCTAAATGTGAAAAATCATAATGGTGATTGCTGTTTCTTTTCAAGGTGTTAACTGATCTTGCTAGGATATTTGGAGGTCTTTCTGGTGGGTATTGGTGACCCTTCTTATGGTCTAGTGAGGAACACTTGATGTGCACGAGCATTCTTATGGCTTATAGAAAAACTCTCCTACCAGTTTGATAATATAGTTTACAGCTGGTATTCCCCTAAGTACACCCCCATGACAACAGCTTTCACAGCAGTGACTTCATTTGACATACGCCTGGTTGGTGTTGGTTCGAGTATCTAACTACTGTCTCTTATTTCTCTTATTCTGTTTTCTCATCTTATTTTGCACTTCTTGTGTAGGTGCAGATACATTGTTTCCTTCATGTCTGTCAACCAAGCTTCACCAGTCCCAACTAACTTCTTGTTATCTGACTTTTATCATCACTTACTGTATTGGTCAGGGTTCTCTAGAGAAACAGAACTGATAGAATGAATCTATCTATATCTATATCATCTATGTAGGTACATAGATACATAGAGATAGACAGACAGATAGATGATATAGTGTGTGTGTGTGTGTGTGTGTGTGTGTGTGTGTGAGAGAGAGAGAGAGAGAGAGAGAGAGAGAGAGAGAGAGAGAGAGAGAGAAAGAGAGAGATGGGATATATTAGAGTGGCTTACATACAGGTTATGTGCTGACTATTCCAACGGTGGCTGTCTCCAGATGGAAAGTCCAACAATGTAGCAGTTGTTCAGTCCGTGAGGCTGGATGTCTCAGCAGCTCCTATATTCCAGTCTATTCTAGTCTACTCTGGGATCCTGAAGAAGTAGGCTCTTTTGCCAGTGAAGGAATGGACTTGCCAGTGAGAACGAGGGCAAGCAGGCAAAGAGCAAGACCTTCCTTCTTCCACGTCATTTAGAGAGGCTGCCACCAGAAGGTGGGGCCCAGATTTAAGGTGGGTCTTTGAACCCATCTCAAAAGATCAGGATTTAGGGTGAGCCCTTCCACTTCAAATAATTCATTAAGAAAACCCCCTCAGGTATACCCAGCCACTTGGGTTTTTAGTTAATTCCAGGTGTAGTCAAGTTGATAACCAAGAGCAGCCATCACACTTACCAACTTAATTTTCTTCCTTTGGATTTAACTAGTGGCTTTAGTGTGCCTGTTTCTATTCTAAAACTTTTTAAAAATAGTATTTTTATTATTTCTTTGAGAGTTTTACATGTTGTCTTTTGATCATATCCACCCTTCTTCCTCAGCTCCTCCCAGATGTACCCCCCAACTGTGCGTCCACCTTCATGTGTTTGTTCCTGCTTGCTCTCACCACCCCCTCCTCCCCCTCCCCCTCCCCACCCCGTAGAGTCCAGTTTGTGTTGCCCAGTTACTCATGGGTGTGGGGGCTGATCTTAAGTATGGTTGGCCTATGATGTGTCCGAAAACTGACTCTTCGTCTCCTAGCAACTATCGAATGCCAGCAGTGCCTCAGTTGGGATAGGACTTCATGTTCAACACCCCCTTCCATGCTGGCATTTTGTCTGGCTTGGGCTTGTGCAGCTCTTCTGCATGTTGTCACAATCACTGTGAGGACTGGGGACAGTACCCCAACTATATACCTCATGCTACCAAATAAAAAACAAAACTCTAGTACCAGGAACATGCTACCTCTTCTTGAGCTGCTGGCCAGTGGGTTCCTACAGACTTCCAAATATTGATCTTGGTTACCCTCCAGAACTTGATGGTCAGACACCACTCGCTTGAGTTGTGAACATGGAAAAGTCAAATGGGTACTGATCTGGAAGCTTCATCCCCACTGGCTGGCTCTCATAGTGCTGGAAGATGCTGTGCACTCTACCGCTGGGGAAAAGTAGTCACCGACCTCAGCATGCTGTGGACGTGGGAGATCTGCTCTACGTCTTACATAACTACCTTCAGCCTCTGGTGCTGCGGACCCACTGTTCTCAGCGTCTGGGCTTTGTAATTACTCTGCTTCCTCTAGTTTTCTAGTTATACCAACTACGAGTTCTTGACTACTTAATTTATAACATTTACTATTATGAAAAAACATTAATGACTTTGTGTAAGGCCAAGCAGCTAGCAAATGGTGGAACGAGAACTCGCACACAAGCATTTGGACCTAAGAGCCCGTACATTAAATCTCTAGATGCTGTGTTCTCCTGACCAGTAGTTCCGTTCATCTCTTTCTGTTTGGGCCCAGTTGTTTTTACATTCAGTTGACTCAAAGTTGCCCATGATGTTAAAATTTTTCCATATCCCTTGCAAACTGCCCCAGTATCAGTTAATATAGTTTTATCAAAGTGAAAATTGAATACATATTGTAGACAAATTTATGCTGCACTTCTAAATTAAATTGAGAGAATACTCAGGGTTAGACCTAAGAGAATTTAGAGAAGATGTATGTCTTTATTTTCTTTAATTTCTTAATTCCCAGAACTATAAGAGGACATTATTAACAGCTAGTTTTTATCATTAGCAATTAACATACAGGATTTTTTTAAGAATTAAAGATTGGATTTAGGGCCAGCATTTTTTTTATTGAAGCATAGTATTTGAACATCCCTCTGGGTTATACATCATGGTAATTTAGAGCATGTGTACAATACATAATAATCAGATCTGGATAATAAGAATTTCTGTCTACTCAACCACCAGTCATCTTTATTTGTTGCTAATTTTGTACTCTGTAAGTCACTTTTTAAGTACCCCATCAATTAATTTATCCGGGAGTTACCCCATTGCACCGAAGAACCAGCAGGAATCCTGCTGTCCCGCATCTCTCCTTCCTCGCCTCCCCCTGTTCTCCACCCACTCACTATCTTTCATGGTTTTATTTTCATATATAAGTATACCTATGTGTGTAAAATGTATAGATGTGTGTATAAAATATGTATCCAGATATAATAACCACTCTAACTGGGATGAAAGGCTATCCCATTGTGCTTTTATGTGGCGTTCTTTTGGGGTGGGGAGGCCGAGCACTTTTCGAGTATTTGTTAGCAGCTCGTCTGCCTTCTTTAAAGCACCCGTTCATTTCCTTGGCTCACTCTTTAATTGGATCGTTTGTGTCATTGTCTTCAGGTGTTTTAGTCCTGTGTATATTTTTGAATATCAATCCCTTGTTGGATGAATGGTTTGCAGATATTTTCTCCTGTTGTGTAAGTTGTCTCTGTATTGATTCTTTTCTTTGCTGTGTAAAATCTTTGTAATTTGATACAGTTCTATTTATCTCTTCTTCCTTTTGTGCCTTTAGGCTCCCATCTAAAAAACATTGCTAAAATCTGGGAAAGTGGCAACTCTATTTTGTTCAGTAATTTCATATGTAACGTTTTGAGATATTTTTTGTGTATTCTGAGAGAACGGAATCCGCTTTCATATTTTTGGATATCCAACACGGCCAGCAGCATTTATTGATGAAACTTCCTAATAGTACATTTTTGGGGTCTTTTGTCAGAAATTAATGGCTGTATGAACCTGAGTTAATTTCTGAGTTCTCTTTTGCACTGGCCTTTGCTTCTCTTTCGTACTGGTGACGTGCTGTTTTAAAGTTAGGTCATAGCACCCCCACACACACACCCCACCCTGAAGTGATTTCTTTCTCTCTCTTCAGCATTGCTTTAACTTTTTCTGGGTCTCTCTTGGTACCATATGATTCTAGGAATCTCCTCTCTTTTTACTTAGAAAGCTGTTTGTAATTGGAAAGGAATTACATTGGCTCTATGGATTATGTTGGATAGTGTTGACTGTTCTAACCCATGAGCATACAGTATCTTCCCATTTCTGTGTGCATCCTTTATCACATTATTCATTAGTGTTTTATAAATTTTTTGTAGATATCTTTCATTTTCTATGTTCTTTTTTTCTAAATATTTTAACTGTTTTGCTTTCTTAATTTCTTCTTAGCAACTTTATTATTGGTGTATGAAAATGCTGTAGCTTTCTGTAGCCTGATTTTGTATTCTGCGGCTGTACTGCATTTCTTTATAAGTTCTAACAATTTGGTCATGAAATATTTCATTTCTTCTGTTAGAGAATTGTGCCATCTACAAACATGGCTTATTTGATTCTTCTTTCTTTACAATTGGGATATACTTTATTTCTTGTAGTTGCTCAGCTGTCCTTGCTCAAACATCTATTACTGTCTTAGGGAATGAGAAAGTGAATATCTCTGTCTTGCTCTTGATCTTGTAGCACCAGGTTTTTTCAAGTACATTAATTATTATAAAATGTATAAATGTACCCACTATAAATTAGATTGTTGTCTAAGTGGTGACTGGCAAGTCTTTGAATTCCCAAATGTTTTCTTCTAAAAGAAAAAGCTTTTTATTCTTTGTGTTTTAGCAACAAAATAAAGCATTTTATGACCTTGTTAGTCCTCTCTGTAACGATTCATGATCCAGGCTGGGCCCAGTTGCACAATGGCTGGCAGATCTTCTTTCATATTTTTCAGCCTTACATTTAAAATGGCTAATGTAAATAAGTATTATTGGGGACGATTTCTCCATTTTAAAAAGTGAAATATTTGAAAACAGTGCTCTGGAAATTAACTTTAGTCATCAGCAGAAACAGTTAATGTAGAAAGGGGAAAGTTTGAAGTAGGTTTGATGTTCTCATAACTAAACATGTTTTTAAATTATTTAAAACATTTTTGCTGTTGGTTTAATGTTGTCATGATTAAAATTTTCTGTGGGAAACCCTGTTTCAAAAAAAAAATACTCGCTGTGAAGCCGGGTGGTGGTAGCACAAATTTGGAAGGCAGAGGCAGTGAGTTCAAGGCCTGGTCTACAGAGTGAGTTCCAGGACAGCCTGGGCACAAGGAGAAACGCTGTCTTGAAAAACAACAACAACAAAAAAAAAAAATTTGTGGTTACTTAGACTCTCTTAATATGTCAGTAATATATAAACAAATGTTTGCTTATATACACACATAGGTATTTTAGAAAATGATTAGTTCATATTTTGTTCCAAAAACTTTTCTTAGTTAACATTAATTAAATATTAAGTTATATTTGAGACTGGAGAGATGGCTCAGCGGTTAAGAGCACTGGCTGTTCTTCCAGAGGTCCTGAGTTCAATTCCCAGCTTCCACATGGTGGCTCACAAGCATCTGTAATGAGCTCTGGTGCCCTCTTCTGGCCTGCAGGGATACATGCAGGCAGAATACTGTATATACCCAGCACTCGGGAGGCAGAGGCAGGTGGATCTCTGTGAGTTCCAGGCCAGCCTGGTCTACAAAGCGTGTTCAAGGACAGTCTCCATAGCTACACAGAGAAACCCTGTCTTGAAAAAAAAAAGATACATTTGAATTAGAGAACAACACACTTCCTGGGAAGAATTAGAGAGAAGTGGGCTTTATCCACAATGTGAACCTGATTCAAGGCAAAATCGTGCCTGACTCCAGTGTGCTCTGCCTGTGTGAGGCCCACCCAGGTCTCCCTGCACAGATATGTGTTCTCCTGAGAGGACTTCTGGTGAAGAAAGTACGAGATGAGCTGCTCGGAGAACAAAAAAGGATTTTCTTCTACAAGTTCACCCTAATATACTTGAGGTCCAATTTTGAATATCTGTATGGAGCAGTGGTTCTGTGTGATATACTAGGTCGTTCTCTTTTGTAATTGCCGCCAAAATGACTGTTTAGGGGAAGTTCATCTGGTAAGGTCTGTAATCTGGTGTTTTATTTCACAGCACCTGACATTATCATGACCTGCAAAATAGCACTCAGCGTGCAAAGATTTTACTTTTTCCAACTCTTCTCTCACCTCACTTATCGGAGTCCAAGAAACTGTTAATTCCGACCCAGAGAAAGGACAAGACCAGGCTTCATTTTAGACTAGAAGTGTGTGCCGTGCTGAGCTCTGTGTGTTTTATATGGAGACAGCACTGTTGTCTCCTGTAAAGACAGGCTTGCACACGGTGTCCTGTGGCTAACTTGTCACTTACCTTCCTTTATTTATGTCTCGGGGCTGGAGTTTGATGGAGAGAGATCATTTCTGGTAGATCCTGCAGAATATCGTAAGCTCCGTAAAAACTGTGTCATCTAAATGTAAAATATGGTTGATTCTTGTGTTCTGAGATATTGTCTGATTTTTGAGGTAAGTTTATACTCTGAAAAAAATGACATGCAGTCGTACAGCCCACTATGAAAAAGCTATATCCCTAAGTCTCTGTTAAAGCCTGAGTTCAGGGCAGTTGACATTTCATCTTGTTTTCTTGTGTTGAAAAGGGTTTTAAGATGCCGTTAATATCAATACTGTTATGAATTATGAACGGGGGACCCCGAGGGTATCCCGCATGTACAGGGGAACATGCTGGCATGCTGGGCAGATACAGCGAAGGGCTGGCTGGCAGTCCACACCGTGCGGGCATGGCAGGTGAACATTCACAACCCAGATGCTGCATCCATGCGGAAATGGTTGATTATAGTAAAGAGAAGACAGGGAAGAGGGAGAGAAGGAAGAGAAAGGGAGAGGGGGCCGAGGGGTGCACACCTCGTGGGAGTGGAGAGAGAGAGAGAGAGAGCATGGAAGAAGAGAGTTTTTCTTTACATGAGGATGCAGAGCGGCCCCAAGGGACGAGTCAGAATATTAACAAATACTATAGCTTAATATCTGGATTCAGTCCCCACTGAAATGAATTTTATAGACTCAGTCCATTTCAGACATTTATTTATGAATATTTTTAAAGCATTAATCTTCACTTTTTTGCTGATCTGTGCTCATGAGAAGTTAAAAAATAGCTAGTTGTGATTTGAACCTAAAATAACCTTGCATGAGAAAAGAGACCAACTCTCTACGCTTCTGCTTAGAGTAGAGTATTCTGCAGGTTGGCCTTTTCCCCTCTACAAATAATACTATTAAAAAAAGACAATTTTGGCAAGGTGTAGCGGTGCATACCTTTAATACCAGCACTCAGGAGACAGAGGCAGGAGGATCTCTGTACGTTCCAGGTCAGCCGGGACTACATGGAGAGACCCTGTCTCAAAAAACAAACAAAAAGTAATCCTGATATCCTGATCATATTTATGAAATGCCCTCCGACACCTGTTTTTAGCATTCTGTTTTTTACAAAACTTTTAACTTTTCCTCCAACTACATGGTGCACATATTTGTCACAACTATTAGAATATATCCCAGAAATCTTACAGTTTTATATTTGTTAACTCTGAGCTAATTTACAAGTAAAAATCACTTCTTACTACTCTGGAACTGAACAGGTTTTGCCTAGATTTTGGGGGGAGGTGAGGAATGTTGATTTATCTTCTTCATTGTTCCCCCTGCTCTACACTTTCAATCCCAGGCTGTACATGGCTTAGCAAACACTTTACCAACTGAGCCACACTGCAGCCAGAATTAACTTATATTTACATTGTCCTCAAGCCTTTGGGGGACTATTCTGTCTTAATTCCCTCTTCCATTAGCCTATGATTGCGAAGCAGCCATATGTGACCCACATTCACAAAGCGATGTGTTGGATAAATGCTCTCTCCATTTTGTCATTTTCCCACATCCAGGTAGGAAATGCCTTTGTTTATTTTCCAGCGCTCTAACAGGCAATTTTGAGTTCCAAGTTATTGAGAACTTCTTAGCAGGGTAGTTTAAAGTTTGTTTTACTAAGTTGGCCTGGGTCACGAAATTCATTAATATTAATGACTGAACTCAAAAGGCACTTAGCCTCTCTAATCAGTAACAGATACAAAGCATTAAACCAAATGTAAGGCTTTGTTACGCCATGAGTCATTCCAGCAAGGCCACATGGAATAAGCAGGAGAACAGCCGGCCGGAATGTTTCCCAGCCACCTCTGGCTTCTTCCTTCTTTAGAGAAACTGAAGTTCCTAAAATCATACTCAGATACATTTCTGTTGACGTCATGTGAATACATGAAATAAAATACTTGGAACTAACCACTAGTGGTTTGAAAAAAAGCTCCAAAGCCCTATTACTAATAAGCTGTTAAAAAGAGAAAAAAAAAAACCTTGGGAACATACTTTCTTAACATGTCTTTTTTAACATGTCAACATTAAAATTGCATTAATTCATGAAGTTTATATGAGTCATTACTGACATTTGTGAAATTCATATAAATATGAGCTGCTGGGTGGTGGGTTCTGTTTGTCCCAAGCCTCTGAAACTGTCATCAGCCTTTCCTATAAACCAGAGATGTGTCGGATGACAGTGAAGGGCTGACATTTCAACTTTGAAATGAGCAATCACACTGTTCATTCAGATTTCACTTACTCGTTGACATACAAGCAACATGTCCTTTTAACAGGCAGCGTGAATGCAGTAAGGAAGGCAAGTGCTCGTTAGGTCACTTGGTAAATAGAACTAATAATCTAAGACATTAGATTAGTGGCAAAAGTGATTAGCAAACTTGCATTCAGATCATAAATAGGTCAGGCATGCCAGGCGGTGGTAGCGCACGCCTTTAATCCCAGCACTCGGGAGGCAGAGACAGGCGGATCTCTGTGAGTTCGAGGCCAGCCTGGCCTACCAAGTGAGTTCCAGGAAAGGCGCAAAGCTACACAGAAAAACCCTGTCTGGAAAAAATAAATAAATAAATAAATAAATAAATAAATAAATAATAAATAGGTCAGGCTTGCAGAATGCCCAGTCCAGTGACTGTATTAAGGAAGCAGCCGTAGCCAGTGTGGCTGTGTCCTAGGAAGCCTTCATTTTAGAAAACTGATAGTCTTTCTGATGCAGCACCTGGGTTATAGCAGACCAGCTCCTGGTCACTGAACGACCTTGCTCCATATTGCCCTCTTCTGGGCATACTGGGCTTGGCTCCTCTCTACACTCTTGGTGTCAGTAACGCCCCCTTCTTGACTCTAGAATAAAAACGTACCACTCCTTGTCTCAGTTGGATTCCTGGGAGCTGTTGCTGTCCTAATCATAGCTCTTGTAACTCTCTAGAAGCTGCGATAGTCCTTTTCTGGTTTCCATCCACCCCTTAAGGCATTCTCTTCATGGTTGGTGTGCCTTCAGTATTTATTCTTGATTTTCTCCAAGTATTATCCTTGGGAACTACCCTGTAGTCCTTTAGCTAGAATTCTTAACTGCTCCCTGTCCTTAGGCCTTGAAGTTTATCTACACCCCAAGTCTCTAACCTTAATAAGTTCATATATTTAATAGCTTGATGGGTTTTTTTTCCTACTTGATTATCCAAAGATACTTCCAAATCAATATGTATTAAACTGAACTCATAGTTCCTACTCTGTTTCATCCCTGTAATGGATGGTTTTATGTCAACTTGACACAAGCTAAAGTCTTCAGAGAGGAAAGAACCTCAATTAAGAAAATGCCTCCATAAGATTGGACTGTAGCAGGCCTGTAGGGCATTTTCTTAATTAGTGATTGGTGGAGGAGGGCCCAGCCCATTGTGGGTGGTGACATCCCTAGGCTGAAGGTCCTGGGTGCTATAAGAAAGCAGGCTGAGCTAGCCATGATGAGCAAGCCAGTAAGCAGCACCCCTCCATGGCCTTCACATCAGCTTCTGCCTCCAGATTCTTGCTGTTTGAGTTCCTGTCCTGACTTCCTTCGATGATAAACAGTGATATGGAAACATAAGCCAAATATACCTTTTCCTCCCCAACTTGGTTTTTGGTCATGGTTTCACCAAAGCAATAGAAACCTAACTAAGACAACCCAAGACCTCTTCCTTCACCCTCATCCTATCTCAGTGACTGGCCCTGCTCATCGTTTTCCAAGCCTGATGCTTGTCCTAACACCTTGTATCTCACACATTTCTCATTGAAAGAGGCACTGAGTTTTCAGATCTTATTTCTTAAATGCATGTGTCTCTTTTAATTTTCAACTACAGCTACCCTGATTCAGACCTCTGTTACCTCTAGTTCTATTACTATCACATTAGTCTACTTCTTCCTTTTGCGGTCTCCCTATCTTGTCCTGTTCAAGACTTTATCTTTCTGATCTTAGATTACCTATCATTTCTATTATGAATCTTCTAGTGACTCCACAGTACCTTGACTGTTATAACATTCAAGTTATTTTGTTCTTTCCATTTATCTCTCTTGGACATTTAAATTCAAGTAAAGCAAAAGTTGTATGTATTGATCATTGTCCTAGCCACAACACCTAGCATGTTGCTTATAAAAATATGTTGAAAAATGAAATTACTCTGAAACCCCAAAACCACACAATATTTTATACAAGTCATCAAATCATCAGAACATATCTAATGAGTTTGACTTGCAGGGTTAAAGGAAATATGTAATCAGGAAATTGAATACATGAATGAAGTAAAAAGGTTATAGTTTATATAGGTGTTTTATAGATGTTAGACCTTGGTCATTATGATTAATGCTACAGTTGGCCAGATTTGCTCTGAGCTATGTTAATGTATATACTCATAATCCTGTGCTTAGACTGGTGGAACTCTGCCCTAGCTTTATTGAATCCTGGTTTTCAGAGGAAAAGTTGGTTTTACAGATAAATCCCCAATGTGTATGTGTGTTGGGGGGGGGATTAACCTACAGTGTTCGTGTTCTGCATTACTAGTTATTAAAAATATATACGGCACTGCCCTTGATGTCAAGGAGCTTCCTGCATGATATGAAAGCTTCCATTGCAGTAGTACATCATTGCAGTATGTACATCCATACATTTTACTAACAGAAATCCCACTGTATGAGAGAAGCGCAGCACGCGTCCAGGGTGGTGGGAGGTGGGAAGAATCAAACAAGGTTTCAGGAGGAGATGACATTTCAAGAGAATCTGAAATATGAAACAGGTTTCCAGGAAGAGAAAAAAAAAATTCTTAACATTATTCTTTAAGATAAATAAAATGTGTTTGTGAATCATGCTTATATGCTATATTTTAATTGTCAAAAACATCAAATTATGTCAGCATTGTTTGTTATGTACTGTGTTTAGGTATATGTTTGTGTCATACATGACTTGTTAAATCTGAATTATAAATCCAATCCCAATAATTTTAGTTGCTTTAATTGGACCATACTTTTATGCTTAGCGATACATACTATGTGGATAAATCTTAGAAACACAATATGAAGCTAGTCAAAAAATGTCGCTTATACATGATTATGTTAAATTTTTATATTTTTTTCAGACAGGCAGACCAGTAAACTAGATTCTGGCTGTCCAGGGCTTGGAGGGGGCAGAGTAATTACTAAGTGTTAGCAGGCAGTGGCTAGAGGTCCTGGACTGCTTTAGAGGTGATGAGGATTTCTAGAATTAACTGTGAGAGAGCAGCCTTGGGGCTGAATTACTCACTTTAAATGAATGAACTGAATGGCATATGAGAATTTCTATAAAACTGCTATTAAAAAAGTAAGTCGAATTCTCCAATGTTATTTTCCCCCTGTAAAACATGTGTTCCATCTTTGTCTCAAATATCATAGTACAGATTGAATTATAGAATGGTGTTGCCTGTGTTGAATTCACAGCAGCTGCCACAGACTAATAGTTTAAACATAAAATGAAAATACTGGTCATGAGCTCTTGGCTGAGGATTAGAAATGTACCAACTAGTTAAAAGCACTTACTTTTGTAGAATATGCATCATTAGTTCAGTTGACGCCAGGATGACTTTACAATTGCAGTCAGGTTCACAGTTACAGTTTACAAGGCTCTAACGGGGAGGGGAAAGCGATTTCAGCTATGGCCACAGTATGTTCACAACAGGGCTGTTACAGGCTAAAGTGTCCTCTGGACAGTTGCTGCTTTGAGTTACTCCCCCATTCTATCAGCTTGTGTTTTATCCTTGACTGTCTTTAGGAAAACTGGGTTCCTAGGTATTGGGTGTGATTAATACTTCCTGTAACTCTGCAGTCAGTGGTGGATCGTCAGCTTTCACAGGGGACTAGTCAAGTCCATTTCATAACTGACGCAATGCTGAGCGTGTCTTTTCCTCCTGATGAAGCAGCCCCTGAGCAGGTAAGTGTAAATGGTGACTGGATGTGAGATGTCGAGGGACGCATTGGTCCTCTTCCTTCAAATGGACTTGACAGCACAAATTGTTTTGAAGAATTAAATCAGTTGGACATGGTGACTCATGACTGTAGATTCTGAGAGATGAGCTCAGCCAGCCTGAGCTACCCCGGGAGACACTGAGAAGGAAATAAAAAGGGATTTGGGTAGAGAGGTGGGGGAGAAGGAAGGAGCTGGCATATACTTTTATATTTTTTGTACACTGTTGACTGTGGTCAGCCATTTAATTTAGGACAAATATAATGTAGCTCTGGAAAGTGCCAGTGTATCACACAGATTTTTGTCAATACTGATTTTAAGAAGACAATAGATCCCAAACTTTGGATGTTGAAGTCCAAGTCTTTTACACTGCGTTCTGGAAACAGCATGAGTCTAACTTAGAGATTGTTGTTTACCCAGAGTCCCTCAGCCAGGTACTAAAGCATTCTGGGAAGTAATACGGTTATTCCAAATGGTAATGTTTTAGCAAAAGTGCTTCTGATTATAATAATTTCCATTTTCCAGAAAACATAAAGCATCACCTATAGTATTTAATAAAGAAAAGGCTCCTTTCTGAACTACTTCTGTTTAAAGAACTTCGAGTAATGTTATTCAAAACCTCTCATCTTGCTGATTAGATTCAGCAACCATAGCTAAATGTATCCACACCAAAGCCTAATATCATAATGATATATCGGCGCACACATAATGCATTACAGTTAGTGAATACTGCATGGGGAACATTTTTGATTGGCTCCAAGTGTGTGTGCAGTGCACGGCCCACCTTACAGAAGAGAACTCTGCTGATGGGACGGCTACACATTGTTGTGTCTCTGTAAGAAGAAAGCCTCTTCTAGCCTGAGTGAAGAGTATATGCAGATCATGGGTCAGACGGCCAGGATTAATTGATCCAATTAAACGCAGTGAAGTGTACACTGTTCTACAACTTTTGTGTTACTTAAAGATTTGCAGCCAAAATGCTTTGTTATCATGTTGGCAGCCAGACTACTACATTTTCTTCTCAGCTAAGTAGTGTGAAGTGCCAGGTTTTCTGCTTTAACCAGCTTGAGGTGAGAGCCACTTTTTTTTTCAAATTTATTGAGAACCAATAGTTGTAGTTTGATGATTATGTTATCAGGTCTACTATTTTCTAAGTTGAGTCAAATACTGTACCTGAATAGAAAAATAGTGTCGTCCTTTACACAGGTTCCACTCTCTGATCGACTCCGTGTTCACTATGCTTTCAGAGGAGGAGGCTTTGGTGTCAGCTGAACTGTGTGCATGTGTGTGCACGTGTGTGTTTGTGCATTCAGTTGGGATCCTCCTAGAACAGCAATAGCAGGAGCCAGGATCCGGAGGACAGTGTGTGAAACACTGTAGGTGCTCTCCTTGATGCCCCATCCATCTGCATGCAAGATGACGCCAGAATTTGAGTCTTTACGAAACATGGGCCAAATTTTGGTGAATGCCACACTAATGAGCTTGGAATTTGCTTTTGCAGTTTGTATACTATTGTGTTCTAAAGCAGATAAGCATTTTGCTAAAATATACTTTTTAGAGATTAAAAAACAAAGTTATTATTTGGTTGATATAGCCCTGGCAGATGCTGCTATCTGTGGCCTGCCTCCATTGCTGGCAGATGTCCTTTTAAATTTTCATCATCTCTGACATAGTCTCAGGTTCTCAGAACGCCTCCTCATAGAACAGGGTCGTGCCTGTGACATTTGGGGAATTGCTGGAGTGGGCAGTATTTTCCACAGACTTTGGAATCTCGGGGCTTGGAGGAAATAACAAAAGTTAGCTCCGTGCCCTGTAAAGGTGATCATTTCTGTTGCTGTGTTCTGGATCTTGTATGTCCATTGAGATAACACTTTTATTCTTTTGTTTGAAAATAAAGTTCTAAACTTGGTGATGTTCGCTTTTGGGAAAATTTCACAAGAGGCTTGTTTTTGTTCTTTTTGTTTTGTTTTTATCATCAAAGTTAAGACAATTCATTAATTTTTCAGCATATTTTGGGGAAATTGAAGCTTTAGCCTTATATTTCTTTTAACTTAAGATAGCTAGACACCTCAAGACCTATATTTATTGGCTATTTTATCTCATCCTAGTTCGTGAGTGTTTCTGTGTTAAGTGGAAATGACTGTGCATATTCATGCGAAGGGGATTTTTTTTCCCCTCTGAACCATCTTGACATTGAAATCAAAGTCTGCAACCATCTACTGCCTCCGTGACACAGAGCAAGAATGGTGACTGGCCTCATCGCTGTCATTTGTGAACAGCTTTCTGTCTTTGTGGAGCAGGTTTCTTGACAGTACTTTCTAACTGACATTTTTGTGTTTAACTACCTCAGTTCAGAGGCCTCATTTGCTGATGCAGATATACTTTTTAGCATCCTTAAGTCATAAACCAAACAAACAAAAAAGTCTTAGGAGGTGAGGCTGCCTCACATCAATACCACACACGTAGCTCAGTGTCTTTGAATGATCAGACGCTGTGGGTTAGAGAAATGGCCAGTGGCTTGGACATATAGATAGAGGTCATAGCTTATTTAGTCTTTAAGAGCTGACATTGTATTGGTCATTTTTGAACACTAATACTTAATAAAGACAGTGAACAACTAGTTGTAAATATGCTGGAATATATTTAGAATTATCTCTAGTTACATATAATTATAGCCACATAATCCACAGAGATATTTACTAAGTGAATGATGCCTAATGGTGTTTGTTCAATGCACTCGTTTGGTAGGATGGAATGTTATTTACGTGCTCTCTGCCTAGGCTCCTCACCCGAAAAGAAAACCTCTCCAGAGACCAAGCGAAGTGTTTTAGGTCCAACTGAACAAGAGCTGGTAGCCTTTCCCTTGCAGGAGTATTCTGCCCTCGTGGCTCTCAGTGAAAGGATAATTGTAGCATTTCTAATTTTGATATTCAATTTAGATTTGAAAGCTGAGCAATATAAATTGTAATTCTTATCTGGGATATTTTTATTATTTCTGCTTAGATAACTTGTGACAAAATTGGTGCATTTCTCTTTTCAAAATGTATTTGTGTTCCTCACTAATGGGAAAGGAGAAGATATTCTTAGTGTCATCTTTCATCAGTCAAATTGTTCTGAAGACCTTACTACATTCTATTTCCATGGGAATTTACTAATGGGTACGTGCAACGTTATCCAAGTTCTGCTGGATACGCTTACAAATTAAAAATGAAGAGGAATAGAAAAGTGATCTTTCTCAAGACATTGGCAGAATACCCATTTGTGTTCTTTCATTTTTACTTTGCCATATTTTCATATCAAATATAAAACATCTAAGTTTGGTATATTGACATCTAAGATTAGCCCAAACAATAGAAATAATGAATTTCCTGAGTGGATTTCTAGCTGCAATCTTACATGTAGAAGGCAGGAGAGGGAGAGAGGACATCTTTTAGTCTCCATCGGTCTAGTTAACGGTTAGTGACCTCAGTGGATTGTACAGGAAAATGGAAGGTGGAAGGCATATTTCAGAACAAGCCACCAGTTTTTCTGTTTGTATACTAACTTCCCGATGCATTTAATAATGTGATAAATAGCCACTACACACTTCTAAATAGCACGTATGGAGGGTGTGTAAAGCTGGGGCTACTCGCTGTTTATCCAGGACTGCTTGCCCTAAATCCCGAGCCTGGGCACCTCCGTTTCTTGTACTGTGTTCTTTTCCCGGGCAGTCTTGTCTGGTGTCAGGGAATCCCGAGTTTGTTTCTCTTACTGGCTGTCTTTTCCAGCCTTGCTTCGGTATTTTCTGGATGATCTCTGCCTTCCTGAGCACTAGTCTCGAAGTATGCATTGGATCCACCGCTTGAACCAGCCTTTGTGTTGCTGATTTCAGTTCTGTCTCTCCAACATCTCTTTCCAGCAAACTGGCAGCCATTCTTCATCTTTCTGTCCCTCTGTGACCTCCTGACCCCTGCCCAGATGGTCATGGGGGCTGTTTCCTCTACCTCTGAACAGTGGCTCGGTTTTGTCTTCACTTTTCCCTCTCACTGCAGACGTTAGATGGAGTCATCATTTCTTACCTGAACTAAATTGGTAGCCTCATGGCTGCTTTGTCCACAGCCAGTTTGACAGGTTCTAACTGGTTTCCAAAGGAAGGCAGTTGAGTTTTTGACTGTAAATAGAGTTGTGGCACTCTTACACCTGAAGTCTTCAGTGATTCCCATTGCTTTTAAGAATGTGATTTTTGCCGGGCGGTGGTGGCACACACCTTTAATCCCAGCACTTGTGAGGAAGAGGCAGGTGGATCTATGAGTTTGAGGCCAGCCTGGTCTACAGAGTGAGTTCCAGGATGGCCAGGGTTACACAGAGAGAAAAAAAAAACTATTTTAATCTCCAAAAGAGACAGTAGGACCTACATTAGCTTTCTGTGGCTATTAGTCTAGATTTTAATTTTGTTTCTTGTTTGCTCTTGTTTATATAACAAAATACCTTAGAAATACAACTTAGAGGGGGAAATATTTATTTCATTCCTAACTTTTTAAAATATTTATTTTTTATGTATATGAGTGCTCTATTGACTTTATACCAGAAGAGGGTATCAGATCCCACTAGAGATGGTTGTGAGCCTCCATGTGGGTGCTGGGAATTGAACTTAGGACCTCTGGAAGAGCAGCCAGTGTGCTTAACCACTGAGCCATCTCTCCAGCCCTCATTCCTAATTTCAAATATGTTAGTCCAAGGTTGCTCTGAGTCTCAGGCTAAGGGGTTTTTGGTAGAGGTTGCTTGTGTCATTACAGAGCAACCCAGAAAGGGACAGGAAGGGGCGAGGACAAGATAGAAGCTCCTAGAAGCCTGCTTCTTCTGCTGCCACGAAGTTCCACTGTTCACCAAAGTTGGACCACCAGCTGGGGTCCAAGCCTTAACTCGTGGGCCTATGGGGGCAGGTGGTAATTCATGTTCTAGCCATAACAGGCTGCCATACCAGAGTGCCACACATGTCACTTAAGCAGAGAGTTATTTCTTCACACTTCTGGAGTAGAAGACCAAGGTCAGGCTGTGAAGCTCTCTTCGGGGCTAGAAAATGAGCGTTTCCCTCTGTGGGCTTCCCATTGTGTTTCTGTTGTATGCGTCGCCTCATCTCTGCTTTAAGTGCGCCGGCCATGCTGGGTCAGGGCCCACTCTTCCAAACATCTCCAGTTCCTCCACAGATGCAGTCACACTGTGAGCTTCAAAGAGTCGGTGTTCAACTGTATGAATCTGAGGGAGATCGTGTTCAGCCCATCACAGAGCTTGAGTTGATAGGGTGGGGGAGTTGCACGTGGAACATAGGACTCCATGATGTTTCTATACGTATACGTGAGCCGGCTGCCTATGCTGTGTGTTCATCAACCCTGAGCTGCAATTGGGTCAATGCATCCGAGAAGGCTGCTCTCCTGTGGTGATGGGATAGCCATTCACTCTCTGCTGACAGTGGTAGACAGGATGAAGATGGGAAACCGCTTGTCTGATTTCAGCCATGAAGCTGCTTTAGCTGGGCATTTCCATTCTTTTCCTCCACAAACCCCCTTGTTACACTTGACGGGGGTGAGATGACAGAGTTAAGTTTCAACATTTTCCCTTCTCTCTCAGCAGAGATGCTAGTGAACCTTGAGTTGACTCAGTTCAGAAGGACATAAAGTAGAGGAAAAGATGGTAGGCATCCAACATACTAACTCTTGAGTTCTCCTTGAACATAAGTGCTTTTCTTTGTTCTGGGTTGGATCAGGATAGCCACCAATTGTATGGCTATTACAGTGGGGAGATGCTGCTTGACAGCTTCTTCCTTCACAGACAGAACCTTCCATACATTCTGTACACAGAGAGAAGAGAACTTGGTCTATTCCGGTAAGATAAATAAGCTTGAGCTTTCCCGTTTTCTCAGGCATTGCTGGGAGCACATCTTTCTCCTAGAGATATAGTGGGCACAGGAAAGCTTTTTTTTTAAGATTTATTTATTATGTATACAGTGTTCTGCCTACATGTATGCCTGCATGCCATAAGAAGGCACCAGGTTTCGTTATAGATGGTTGTGAGCCACCATGTGGTTCCTGAGAATTGAACTCAGGACCTCTGGAAGAATAGCCAGTGTTCTTAACCTCTGAGCCATCTCTCCAGCCCCCACAGGAAAGCTTTTGATCACAAACTGCAGCAAGGGTGACAATGGAGGACAAGTGGGTGGCTGCATTTGAAAGTCACTAAAGCCCCCAAGCTTAGCAAAACTATGTTCTGTTGTCCTTGCTTGGTACTTTCATGATGTCTGAGAAAGGAGACTAATTTAAAATTCTTGGATTCTGTGGGATTTCATGTCGGAACAGGACAGTGTAGGGAACTGCCCAGGCCAGCCTAGACATCTAAGCTAGATTCTTACTTCTCTACAAACCAGCGTGTCACCATAGACATAAAATTTGCCAGTTCCATGGTCTCCATGGTCTCCTCTAAGACACTGTAATAGAAGGGAAGTGGCAATGCATGATGGGAGTTAGCCCAGGCACAGTGACAGGCTCTGTGCAAATTTTACTTCAGGTATCAATGTTTTCATGTCTTTATGTCTATGTCTAAATGTTTCAGTAAAGCAAGACAGTAAAATTTTATGTACACACATCCAGGCATGTACTTACAATTAAATTGGTTTTGGGGTTTTTTGCTTGTTTGTTTTTAAAGACAGGGCTGGAAAGATGGCTGAGCAATAGGGCACTGACTGTTCCTCCAGAGAACCCAGCTTTACTTCCCAGCAGTTACCAGGCATCTAACAACTGTCTGCAACTCTAGTTCCAGGAGATCAGACACTCTCTTCTGGCCTCCAAGGACACCAGACATGCACATGGCACACAGACATACATGCAGGCAAAACACTCACATACCTAATTTTTTTTTTTATTTTCAAGAGGACATAAAATATACCATCTTAACCACTTTGAATACACAGTTGGAATTGTTCCACATGTTCTTGTTGTAAAATGACATCCAGATCTTTTTCACATGCACATCTGAATCTCTCTACATATATTTATAAAGAAAGTACTACTCCCCAAACCCTTGGTAATCTCGGTTGTACGGGGACCGAACTTGGGTCCTCTCTGAGAGCAGTGTCACTCGGAACAGCTGGGCCGTCTCTCCAGCTTCTGTCTTGAATTTTTGAAGGACCTTGGTCTTTTTAAGGTTATTTTTAATTAGGTGTTTGCAGGGGAGGTGTGCACGTGAGTACAGGTACCCTTGGAGGCCGAGAGACGCCATTGTCTACTGGAGCTTGAGTTACAGGCGGTTGTGAATCACCCGAAGTGGGTGCTGGGAGCCAAGCTCAGGTCCTGGAAGAGCAGCAAGTGCTCTTAACTGCTGAGCCATCTCTCCAGCCCAGACTTTTCTGTGGCATTTGTACCACTTTATAATCTCACCACTGGTGTGCAGGGTTCCAGTTTCTCTGCATACCCTCACTTGTTGTTCCCTGTTTTTGTTTTTGTTTTTTTTTTTCAGTAATAACTATTCCAGTGGTATGCACTAATGTGTCTAGGGTCTTACAGACACATTACATCTGCTCTGTGTTTTGTTTGTTTGTTCCATGCCTTTGTGGAAGAAGGGGGCTTCAGATTGCCTAGTCTGCCCCACACTCAAGGTGGCTGTGATTGTTCTAACAAGCATGCTTCGTTATTCCCTCTCTCAATGTAACGTTCTAGGAAGCACCACCTTGAAACAGAGCAAAGCAAAATACAACCTAACTTAGTTGCTGGGTGTAGGGTTATGCAAATAAATTATTTACATCGTTCTTCCCCTCTTATTTCCTCATAGATTTTGACATGGAACTGTCAAAATCTAACTTCAGAGAGAATATAATTGTATCAGTAGCTCTTGCTGGTTAGACTTTTGCATATTTAATAATGTGTGCCAATTAGCTGAATAATTTTTCTAATACAGTTCACGACCTTCATAATTTACACCATTCCTAAAGGATCAGGCTACACAGGTGATAGGCTTCTCATTGGCTAAGGCTTAAGTGTGTAAGAGAGAAAAGGAAGACTTGTGCAAGTTGGTCCTGTGTGCTTAGGCCTCTTGAAGGGGGAGGGGGGGACTGTTTCTGAACATAGCCCCATTGACCTAAGGGTTAGCTGGAGATAACCTGGTTTGGAAATTTTGGCTTTGTTACAAAAATGGAAACCAGCCGGTCCGTGGTGGTGCACGCCTTTAATCCCGGCACTCGGGAGGCAGAGGCAGGCAGATCTCTGTGAGTTTGAGGCCAGCCTGGTCTACAAAGCGAGTTCCAGGAAAGGCTCAAAGCTACACAGAGAAACCCTGAACCCTGTCTCGCAAAACCAAAAAAAAAAAAAAAAAAAAGGAAACCATCCAAAGAGATTTTCACAAGACAACACGGAAGCTAAGAATTGAGTTGATACTGGGAAATTGACCAGGGTTAAGTACTATAATTATGCCTTTGTACAGCAGCTTCCCACCCCTTCAGTCCCAATGCTTACTCTGTGTCCTGTGAGGAAAGCGGAGGGATCAGCATGGGTGGCAGACTCTTAGCATCCTGCCCGCCATTGTTTTCACTGCTTCAGGGGAACCTGGGCTAAAGTCAGCCCGTCTTGGCAGTACTCGGCTATGTTGTGGATTGGTCTTCAGCTGGCTAGGTTACAGTTGCATTGTTGGGGTCCTCTTCACCAGATCACTGGAGATACAATCACAGTGTTCGTCGGCAGCACCCAGAATGGTTTCACCAAAGCAGTGAGATGGATCAATCTAAGACGACTAAGCCCTGGCCTTGCAACTGTCGTGTTAACTGTTAGCTTTTGCTGTGTCTGTACATTAAGGAAGGTCACAATCTTAGCACATTAAGATGGTAACTGTCAGGGTAGTGCTTGGAGGCAGAGGCTGTGCCCATGTGAGACATTAATGGCTGGGTGAGTTCAATCAGATACGCCGCCTCCAGTGTCTGCATAATGGTATTTACTAGATTTTAAATGGACTGCTGAGAAAGATGAAATATAATCTCATGTATTATCTCTGTCTTGGAAAAAAAAGATAATTAAATTGTTCTCTTGCTAGCATATATTTTATTAACCTTTGTGGAGTCATCTTAAAGAGCAATGTCCCTGTAGAGTTGAAACCTTTCGCTCAGGTGGAATGTTACCAAGTGACTCTGTGAGTTCTAGGAATCCCATAATCCTAGGCTCGCTGGAGAGAGGAAAATGAAATGTAAATTTTATACAACTTAATTATTTTCCCCCTTTGTTTGTCTCTACAGAACCTAGAGAAGGTTCTAGTGGAATTTAATCACAAGGAGCTGTTCGATTTCTACAACAAGGTCTGTGTTTTTAAATGTTTTCTGATATGTAGCGATTTTCTAACACTTCTTGGTTTTATAAATTTTTATTTTTGATGCCTTATTATATGGCCAAATTCTTTAAACTCCTATAAGCACCTTGTATCTCACAATAGCTTCCTATACAGAGCCAAGATAAAGAGAATCTGAAGACTAAGTCAGAAAGAAAATGAAACGGTTTTAATTAATTACAGAGATAGGATTGGTGCTCTCTGTGAAACCAAACAGGACGCTGTGTGCCCCCTGTAGCCCCTGGTCCGCAGATATAGATCACCTGAAGTACGTCAGTGGATGGGCCCATGGGTAGAAAGAAGCTGCCAGGCTTTGTGATTTATCTCTCATTTATATTTCATTTTTTCCTTCCAAATACTGACTTTGTACCCCAGGAAAGTGCATTTCGTTAACTACCAAACTTTAAAGCCTTATCGTGTGGTGATAATTTACTAAGAAATAGCTGAGTGCGCTTCAGATAGTAATACTTGGAAGCCTTCCTCCTTCATAATGTAAAAAGTGAAAGGACAAGCCTAAACCCTGACATCTTTACGTAGAGAAAAGCAGCCCGAGCGGTGCCGTTGCGCCCGTGTGTGGGTTCAGTGTGGGTTCCTGTGCCCTTGCTCCCGTGGGTTCGCATGTTTCCAAACACTCGCTACCGTTCGCTCCCATCACTAACGTGCTCTCTTTATTTTTGTCTTTATAACAGCTTGAGACCATACAAGCACAGCTGGATTCCCTCACATGATGTTCTCGAAGACTGGCTTCGCCATCACATTCCTGCCACCTCGTCCTTTTGCCTTGAAGAGAAACGAACGTATATTTTCAGGAGGACTCGGTGACTTTATTCTCAGATAACATGACTTATCACTTCTTAAACAAATATCAGTGAAGGGAAATCATAATAAGAGCACTGGGGTTCCTAATATACCGTCTCTCCTCACGTGAGCCAAGAACAATTGTTGAGAAAGCCCCTGAAGGAAACCAACAGAGAATGCCATATTGCTTTCTCTGTCGCGCTGCTGCGTCATCACTTTGCCGCGGTCTTGCTTTCACGGATCACTGAAGGTCTGTAGGCGGCCGGTGTGACGTGTGCCCTGGCAGAATATGGAAGCTTATAATTACATTACTTAATTAGGGGAGCAGTCCCAGGCCATCCAGTGTCTCAGCATTTGTCTTAGAACTCCATTCTTGCTTGAGGTATGATATAGGAAGGAAATCTAAAATGGCGCCAGTACTGTTATGAGTTAATTCCAATGTGATCCTCTTGCCCTGCCCGATTGAATTCTTCTGACTTTAATGATTTACTAATCATCTAGGTTTATGTATATTTCTACAAATTAATAACAGTGCGCTTCACAGTGTGGAGACAGATTCAGATCGTGAATGAAAACACCTGTAATGAGGACTACATGGGAATCTGACATTTTAAATCAGAAGCTTTTGCATTCTCCTTCTGTGGATATGTTCATTGTTATCAGTCAATAAAAATTTTATACTTTAGAATTAAACTCAAGTGTACAGTATTTTTATTTTATAACATATTTTAAGCTATGGTTATGTAAAAATATATGATTTCCTGAAAAAACAATCATTTGAAATTTTTATCAATGAAGTGTCTTACCTTGTTTCCAGAGGAAGGAGGGGAAGTCTCGGACATAGCCCTCTTCACAGGAAGGAATGCGATTTCAGAATGTCTTGCAGTTAAGCAAACCAATTACAGTTGAGCACGTTTCTCACGTGAGAGTTCTGGATCATACAGGGTTCACCTATCCGCAGCCAGTGTTCACTGTTTACCACAGATCCCGGTACTTGTTTATGCAAGAATGCTGTCGCTTAGAAGAATTGGAAGTTGGGGTTGTTGCAGAAAGCAAATGTTACAGCTGTTGTCCACAGCTGATGGGTCCTCAGGGTTTTAAAGTCCCGCTTGCGTTGCAGTACAGCCCAGTGCGGGTTACAGTGTAGCGTGCCGTGCTCCTTTCTGTGGCCTGCAGGCCTGTCTTACTTTCTTTTTCCTTAGATGACATCTTAGGGTTACTGCCACTGTGGCAAAACACCATGACCAAAGAAACTTGGGGAGACAAAAATAGGTTAAATGTATGCATATTTATTTCAAGACTTGTGATATATATTGTTAGATTGTTTTCCCAAACAGTTGAGTGTTTCTGCTCCCTCTCCCAATAAATAAGAATTCACACACCCCAAGCCTTTCTATCAGCTGGTTCCTCCTGCTGTGCACCCTACCCTTAACATTCTTCTCCACTGGGAATTATAGTTCGTATCTGTCAAGAGACTGAAGAAGGAAACGCTGCTTCCTAGTAGAAATATGTTGTGTTAGTAAATCCAGGAGTGAAGAAAAAACGTTTGTGTTTTTTTTTAAGATCAGCAAATGTATGCAGCTCAGTAAGTATAAGGGGCTTGAAGGCAGATATTTATTTTCTTAATAATACATATTCACTGAATAACATGCTGCCAAGAACTCTGCAGACATAGCCACCGTGTTGACCTGATGAGCAAAACAAACAGTCCCTGCCCACTTGAAAAAGAATGTAGGGTCAATAAAGTACACACGCATGCAGTCAGTCGGCAGGCAGAGAGAAGTGTAATTGGAGTCTAATAAGGAAAACTTCAATAGGGAACCAAACCTGAGGCTGTCGGTGGGTTTCAGGAGGGATTCCTTGGAGAGTGAAACTTGAGACGAGTTCTGTTGGATAAGATAGAATGACAGAGCAGAATTAGAGAGAAAAGCATTGCAGACAGACTGCTTCATGCAACAAAAACCCTAGAGGTTAAAAGAGACTTACTAGTGTATTTCAAGGGCCAACAGATCCGTGTGGCTGGAGTCTACCGGACAGTGGACTAGGGAGCTGCTCCAGTTTGTGAACTAGACAGGTGTTGGTCCCTCACCAAGTGCTGCCATTTCTCCGACCTAAATATATTACAAATGTATTTCCAGGTCTCTCACGTGTCCAAGCCACCTCCATCTTTGCATCCACCCCAGCTTGCCTTCAGCCCAGGCTTCATTCTGGGCTAATTAAACAGAATTAAACAGTAATCCTACTAATTATACCATTTCCTTGTTAAAATCCTTCAAAGGGTCCCATTATACATCAAACAAAATGTAATGACCTGGCCCCTCAGCCAGATCCTAATTCATGTTTCCTGTGCATATATTAAACAAATTGCAATTTGCTAAAGATCATTTCTCTTAGCTTCTTAATAGGAATAATAATCCAAACAATAGCAATGTTTTGAGGATTAAGTGAGATAATTGTGTTAAACATTTTCTCTAACTCTGATTCCTGCAATCACATGAAAGTGTTAGTGTATTTTTATAACCCTTGAGAAAATAGACTTTCTCTTGAAAGGGTTCCAGGTGAGCTTGAATTCATGTCGAAATTACTAACAGCTTTATGAAAGTCTTTCTCTTGGAGTTTGTTTGAAGTTCTAACAATAACTCCATCTTTTCTACCATAATGCTAAGCTAATCCTTTTTTAATTTTCTATTATCCAACTATTGTGGTATGTACATGATAGCACCAGAATAAGAAACATGCTTTTGTTTGTTTGTTTTACAAGTACCTTTCCACATGGTCCTTCTGGCTTTAAGAAATCTTTCTCTCAGGCTGGGGAGATGGCTCAGTGGGGTAAATGCACTGTTGCTCAGGGCTGGTAACCTGAGTTCAGGTCTCCAGGACACACATAAAAGCAAGGCATAGAATTCGAGCATCTGTGCTCTCAGTGTTCGTATGAGGGAGATGGGATACAGAGACAGGGGCACATCTGGAAACTCAGCCTAGCTCGCCTAGTGTGTGCAGGGAACATGGTACAAGGCAAGGGCCAGGGTCTGAGGGTTCCCTTGACCACGCAAACACAGTACGCATGATACTTACTTTTATTTCATTTGGCCTTATATAATGTCTTCCCTACGTTGTTCGTTATACCAGGGGCCAGTACATGGCTCTGCTTACCATGTCTTTCTCAGTAGAATCCCATTAGTACTCTAACTTCCCAGCTCACTCTAGAGACAACTGGATCTGTTGGAGTGCATGTTGGGGGCGTATGGTGAGGGACCATGGGTGAGCTCAAGAGGTGACTGAGAACACAGCCAGCAAGAGTTGAGGCTCACAGCCCTCCAGCCAGAAAGAAATTCTGCAAAGCTCTCGAAGAGCCTTGAAGTAGGTTACACAGTGTAGCTGATACCTTGATAGAGCTTTATGAGATTCTAAACAGATCAGCTAAACTCTGCTTAGACTCATGACCCAGGTAATTGTGATAAAAATGTGTTGTTTTAAACTTCTAACACATGGTAATTTGTTATGATACAATGGAGAGCTAAGACAACAGCTGTGCCATTCATGCATAGCGTATGTCTACACTTTTGCACCAACAGCAAAGTTGAGCAGTTATAACAGAGACCCCCCCCCCAAAATGTGCAAAGCCTACACATGGTCCTCTGTAGGGGGAAAAAGTGTGCAGATGCCTGCATTATATTCTGCCTTCTAAACTGGGACGTTCATAGAAGTCTTAAGTTGTAAGATGGATACGGTGAGTGTTTCCATAGCGTCACTTACATTGTTATCCAACAGGAACCTGTCTTCTATGCTGCTTTGCAGCTACTTCAAACCATAACACTAAATCTCACCGGTGGATTGTGAAAGTCAGCTTTGAGCAGGCAAGGATTGTAACATTTGAGGGGTAAGGAGCAGTAAGGCGGAGGAAACCCAGGTCCCAACCTCTTCCCGTGGCTCACTTCTGCCTACGTGCCCACAGCAGATGGCTATATAAGAAAACATGCTTGAGCAACTAACTCTATTTGGGTCAAGTGAGGCCTGTATACTGTCATTTAGCCTATGGCTTAACTAATTTGATAACATCTTTTTAATTAGGCAGTCATTTAAAATATATTTTAGAGGGACCAACATTTAACAGCAGATACTGCAAACTGTATAAATGTCAAAGAGAATAGAACACCTAAAGGAGAAAACCAAAACATGATAGCAGTCCACAACTTCAGCATCAACTCTTGGAGTTCCTATGACCGTATAGTCTTCCTCCTCTCCAAGTATGGTGGATTTTGAGCAAACCCTGAGTGGGCATTGTGAATTTGCCCCAGAAGTCTTCCTGTAATTCCTTTCAACTGCTAAAAAGGGACAGGTGGGGCACTTCTGACTTGTTCAGACTCATTAGTAAGAAGCTAGTCAGCTAGTCGGGGGGTTATAATTTTAAGTTACAGATCAGTCAATTTCGCTTCCTTAAAACTTTGATTTTTTTTTGTTAAAAGTTATGCAAATAGTCTATTGAATAGACCAACCTCATTTAACACTAAAATTAGAAACACTTTAATTTGAATTTTATAGTAAAGCTTAATGGAATTTATAATTTTGAAAAAAAAATGAAGGGATTTTCATCATTGTTCCCCTTCTTCTGCAACCTTGAAATCTCCTAAGACTGTTGTGTCTCTGGAGGATGAGGTGTCGACCTTTACAGTCCAAATCCAGGTGACTGTGGTTGCTAGCTTGCTTTGTCTTATTTAAAATGGACCATTTCTAGTTTCTATGTCAAAAGAAATAGACCGTAGATATAAGGAAATGCACAAGTAGGGGGTCCAGTCTATACTCCCATACGGAAGATAGTCATGGTGGGTTAGTCTTCGAGACAGGAAAAATACCAAGTGTATGATACCTTTCCCTTAGCAGGACCAGACTTCAGTCTTTTCAGTGGCTTATGAAAATCTGAGAGTCATTTCTTAAAGGATTCAATTTCTTTTTTACTTTTCCTTTTTGTTTTATTTTCTGTTTTTTGAGACGGTTTCTCTATGTAGCCCTGCCTGTCCTGGAACTTGTTTTGTAGATCAGGCTGGCCTCGAACTCACAGAGATCTGCCTGCCTCTGCCTCCCAAGGGGATCAAAGGTGTGCACCAGTACCACCAGGCCAAGGATTCAATTTCTTAAAGTATCTTTTTCTTCAAAGAAATCCACGAAGGAAAGCAATAGACAGTAAATTCAATCATTGCATTTATTTTTACTGGTGTTTTGATTTTTTTACTTTTTCACAAACACAGATTACATATGCATTTATTTTTGAAATTGAATTTCAGAGAGCACAGTTCATCTTACCAGAATCATTTAAGGCAAAGTCAGTAAGGAAGTTTTTCTCCTCTATCATAAATATGGATTTACCATGAGGCATGGCTTCCTTGATTTCTCAAGCTCGTTTCTCGTGCCTCCTAAATTCCTACTTTTCTTTTATGCTATCTTTCTAGCCCACAGTGCAGACTCTCTCTGCAGGTTCAGCCAGGCCTCCTCGAGACAAAAGGCTCTTGAAAAAAGATACCCTAACACTTCCGCACCGGATGCTCCAACTTCTCTCTCTCTCTCTCTCTCTCTCTCTCTCTCTCTCTCTCTCTCTCTCTCTCTCTCTCACACACACACACACACACACACACACACACACACACACACACACACCATGCAGGAGTGTGGTATGCTTTGGCAGAGAAACACAGTAATTTTCCAAATGGCCAGAGGAAGAGTGACTCACGAATCCCAGACCACGTGTTGCACACTGCAGTCCAGCCTGTCTATGGCATGCTGATGTAAGTAGGTCTGCAAACATCATGGTACTTGAGAAATGTAGGCTGAATGAGTTAGTGGAGCGCATAAACAGTATTTCTCCCTCTGCCTCTCCTTATTTGCACAATACCATCTAAATTTTTTAAACAACCCAAATCATTGTAGACCTCAAGTAGTACAAGAGTAGTTTTCAGACTCTGCGAGCCATGTGCATCTGCAATTCCATGAGGGCACAGCCCCTCCTGGGGAGGCTCTCTTAAAGTCACTGATCCCTTCATTCATCATGTACATATGGAGAGTAAAACCTTAATGACCAGCTGAAACCCAGATTTTTGCCACCCAGAAGGCTAACGCTTGCTCTCCCATTGCTCGGAAGAGATTTATGACAGTCATGAAGTTGACCTAGACATGCTTCTGGGTTCTGATGCTGCAAGACCTGAAAACAATTACATTCCTACCGAATTCTGAGGTTATTTATAAGACAGAGTCAAATGAAGTGCTCCAGAGAGACATCAACAACATTCTTCTATTGAGAGGTATGTTCAGCATGGATAGGGTTTGTGAGCTCATTGCCAAGAAGACTTTAATTTCCTGCTGAAAAGTGCATTTTGATTAAAGACATGGAACAGACACATCCTGTGTACACTCCCTACAAGGAGACTTGACCCACCGATTGGAGGCAATTCAATGACAAAGTTTGAAAAACAGATCTCATGGGGCTCGGATTGTTCAAGGTTATCACAAATGTGCTACCTGATCAGAGTTGTTTTTTTTTTTTTTTTTTTTTTTTTTTTTTTAATTGTAGATAACACAGAATGCAGGAAAGGTGGGAAGCCAGGCACAAGGCTATTCAATATTTGGGGTAAGCATTCCACCTATGCAACCAAAACTGTGTGTGCCCTTCAGAGTGGTATCCTGTAGAGGGATCTGTTTCTTCCTGATAGACTGACCATCTACAAAGCTTCACTACCTCATGCAGAATGTCCTGTGAGCCTTAAAGTCTAGGTCCTTCTGTACCCGTTGTAGTGTTTTTTACTGTCTGTTCTATCCTTTGTGTGGTAATAGAGCAGCAAAAACAATGTCACCAGATGCATCGGCCTTGAGGACTTGTGAGTTGCCCTATGCAGAATGTGCTCACGCTGTAGGCCCGTGGGTTCTGAGGGTGGCCACCTTGGCTGAGCATGCTGTTAGCCCTCTCCTGTGTTTGGGTCAGTGATCTTGTGAAGCTCTGCTTGGTGGGTTCCGATGTGTTGGCGGGTGCTCGGAGCCGATGATGCAGTGGAGTGTGACCACCATCTGTGAGCTTCTTCAGAGGCTCCCTGAGGATTTGCACACACATGCTCCTCGGCTCTGAACCAGCTCCCAGGAAACACTCTCCTGCACTGACCGCCCTGAGTCATTTTCTTGGGGTACTGCCATCCCACAAATGCCGCTCTACTTTTGTATCTATTTTCTTAGTTCACACTTTCAGTTTAATGTGTAGTGAAGAAAATCTCCAAACAGTTTAGTCACTGCTTGTATTTTAGATCCGCGGTCTATGTAGAGTTTTCGGGGCTATAAACAAGCTGATTGCAAAATAGGGCTGTGACAAATCAGATTTTCTTCCTATAGAAAAGGATTTTTTTTGAGATAGGAAAAATTCCTATAACTAAATAATTGTGCATTTCATGGGTTTTCTAAAATTCACCTTGTTTAGGTTTTACTAAAGGAAGCCACCTCTACTTCATGAACTTCTCTGTACAGGGTATCTACTTGAACAATTGCAAGGAAAGGATAAATGTTGTCTAGAAGTGGAAATATTCTACCTCTACCCACTTCCCTGTGGTCCTCTTTCTAGCCATTCACATCCCTTGAGGAAGAATGGCGTGTCTAATAACAAGTATAAAGTACAGGTCGCCCATATGTACGGATGGGCAGAGTAGCTGTAAAGACTGTGAATGATGCTTCTCTCACTCACTGCTTCTGATCCATGAGTTAGAATTGCCAATGATTAGGGGCCCTTCAGGGTCTCTCCATCTTTCTGTGCCGCAGGAAAGCACCGTTGCTGTGGGTTTATGCCATAGAGCAGGCAGGGACTAGAGAGAGACTGTCTAAACTTGGAGGTGAAGCTGGGGAGTGATGAATGGGGAGGAAGTCCTTAACTAGGCATTATGGGTGAACCAGATGCTCCAACCTGCCATTACTAAGTTCTGAAAGATGATCAAGTGTCTGTCCCTCTGTATGCAGCTCCCTTGGGAGAAGAGCTGAAGAGTGATGGACAGAACGAGATTTGCATGTTTAGCAGCTCTCAAGCCAATGCCATTAGTGCAATAAAAATTCATCTCTGTCCTTTATAGCTCTTCAAAGATCTGCCTGACCTTCTGTTGTAAACATCTGTGGAGAGCTGTACACAAAAATATCAAAGGCATCATTTGGACCTTTCGGTTCCCAAGTGGGTATAGAGCAAGAGAAAGAGGATTTGAAATCAATGAGTTGAGCTCACTCTGAGGAACACTAGTGAACGACTTCTAACATTACTCTCCAGATAAGCTAAATGTCCACCTCTCTGAGAACAGAGGAGAGATATGGCTGCATCAGCTTCAAAGACCCATTCAGAGTTGGGAATATAGCTCCGTGGAGTGTTTACCTAGTATATGTGAGGCCCGGAGATCCATTCCCAGCACCAAGAAAAAAAACACCGAAGGGATTGATGGGTTACCCACACCTCCCACAACACATTGGTGACGGGTGTGACTCTCAGTTTGTCACAGGATGGGAAGCCTACCCTTCTCTACACTTACTTCTGAGACAGCTTGAATTACAGTCTTCCAGCTCCTAGGAAACCAAGGAGGTATGGGGTAGTCCCCTGGTAGCCAGGACTCTCTCTTGTAGCCTTTGGCTTCACTTGTGGAGTGGACGAACAGAAAGCATTTTGGCCTCTTTCTAGACTGGCTTGTAGCATGCCACCAGGGAAAGTGGGAAGCCAAGGGAAAGGGATGTGATGGTAACTGACAGATCAAGTTACCGTGGTGTGCTCCAACAACAGATGTCCAAGCCACTCCAGGGCCACATGTATGCCTCCTTTTCCAAATGCATTTGGTCATCTGCAAGTGGAACTGATGCGAATCATATGAAAACTGTGTGATTTGCCTCAGGCAGGGGGGATGAATGAGTTGAAAGATTCTTCCATGTGTGATTCACTCTCTAGTATTTCACCATCCCAGTGTGTATCAAAAGCAGACGGAAACGTTACTGCGATGCCAACGGGCTGCTACCTCAAACAGTTAACTGGTTCTGTAAGTGCTTGTTGGCTGAACTTCACCCACAATATGTGTTACAGGCAGGGAAAGGGGAAACGTTAATCACATTAGTGGTATTAGAGCTTTAAAGACCATGCAGCATTTCAGTTCCCTGCATGGGGTTCCGAAGTGTCCTAGGACATGTTTCAGAGTAATTAAACTTGCTTGCTTCTTTCTGCTTCTGCAGGGCTGCCTCTGAAGGGGAGGAGAGCCATATGGCAGGAGGATCCTCCCCCTAGACCAATCAACATGTCCTCAGCATTCTGCCCCCTTCAGCCACAGCTTGTTCCCAGCGTCCTTCCTCCATGAATCATGAGCAATCCCAAGACAGGCAGGATGGGAGCTGAAGACCACCAAGAGCTAGCCCTTCTGGCAGAGAGATGCTTTTCAGTTCTCAGACGGCAGTGCCCAGGATGCACAGACAGAACCCTGGTGCATTCTTTGAGGTTTGTGCTGTGAGAGTGTGGTCAATGAAGGAATACATTGGCTAGTGTGCTACACATAAACCAGAGAGCCTTCATTCATTAAAAAATAGTAAAGAAAGGAAAGTGAAATGGCAAAGGGTGTGCATGCGTGCGTGCGTGCGTGCGTGTGCGTGTGCGTGTGCGTGTGCGTGTGTGTGTGTGTGTGTGTGTGTTTGAGATGTTTTTAAGGGGAAAAGTGACATTTTTTTGGTGGCATCATGATTATCGTATTCAAATGGGATCCTGGACAAAGGCTCTGCCAGGAAACTCTGTTTGCTTAGTTACTTATTCATTGACAGCAGCTACCTAATGCACTGTTTGATAATCCACCAAGCAGGGTACTGCCAGGACTCTGTCCTGCTTGAGGAGGACAGTGGCACTAACAGCGTTTCCTCAGGGTCTCAGGCAGAGGCTGACCACTGGGAGAAGAGGCACTTCCTACTGACTCCTGTAGCCATTTGGGGCAGCGAGGAGCGAGGGGGGAGGAGAGGGAGGGGAGTGAGGTGGGGGGATTGGCGGGGGGAAGGGAGGAAACACCAGCACACCTGCCTCTGAGGGGCAGTGACTGGTTCCGGCGCCAATCTGAGTGCCGGGCTGAACACCACCCACCCTGAGTGGGCAGTGTGTGTGACACTGGATACACCTTCATCAAGCAAGGGCCTGTTGGAAATGTGTAGCGCTTGGATGCTTGTAAAGACCTTTCAGATACCTGTGCTCCCTGGATCCTCTCAGAATTCTCTAGAAAGTTGAGTGTGTGGTTTCTATTTTCTAGATGACCAAATCAAGTTTCCTAAAACCACCCAGCTCACTTCAGACTAGGATTCCAAATTTCTGATACTCACATTGGGGCTCTTTTGATACAGTGCCAATTAATGTTTGCCTCGTGTGAACAGACTCCAAGTACTTGCTCTGCCTAAAGGCTGAAAGCCCAGTAAGCCCTTCTATGTTGTGTGGTCCCTATAGTAAACTTTCTCAGTGGAAAGTGTTGGAGGCACCACGCTGGTGGCGGGAGCCATCCAGTATGTTCCAGCAGCTCACTGCCAGTGACTGGTAAAGGTATGAGAATCTGCCCCATCCCTGTGTCCAGAGCACACAGTCCATTCATGAACTTGCAAGCCTGGCCCAGACTAGAGAGTCCCTTTCCAGGCTCTCCCAACACAGATGCTGGGCAGGACTTCCAGCCCCTCTGCATTCCCACTCTTCTCACTAACTGGGACCTTCCTCCTTTCTCATATATTGCTTAATAGACACCCGCACCATGCCACATCTTCCACCCAAATCAGTATTTTCTACACACCTGGACACTGGTTATGACTCTGCTTATTGGGAGCTGTTGACTGGCTCTGGCCTGAACATATCAATAAACTTCTCATCCACTCGATAGACCTCAACTGCGCCTCCTCCAACCTGGCTTGAACCCCTGCCTGGAGGAGAGAGATCTTCCCTCTAACTCTATCCCAAAAAGTTCCCTCTTAGTTGCCATTTTATCATACCTTAGTTTTTTTTGCACATTAAGCTTTCCTTATTTCAGTTACTATAAAGTTTCTGTCTCCTGATTGGACTTAAATTGATGTACTTACCAAGTACCTGTGTAGTGTCACAGATGAGGAAAATGAAAGAGTTGGGTTGTTATTGGCAGATATTTTTGTAGTGTACCTTTGATCACTTTTTAAAGCACCTGCTTACTTCGATGCTGAACACATCCAAAGTTCTGAATGTAGACTGATTTACTGGGCACAGTTCAGTTTTAACACCGCTGTTTGGTGGGGTGCAATAGCAGCTCATGGAGATGGCAGTGTGCAGGAAGAGACGGGGAAGCTGCCCATATAGACCACCATTCACTTGGTCAATAAAACTGACCACTAAACTTCTGAGTGTGATCCTCGGCAACAACTTCTGGAGCAGTGAGTGAAGGAAACATTCGGTAGGAAAGACTGAAAACCACACAGCAGCATCTTAAAGGAACCATAGACAGACCACGTGGTCGCACCATTTATGAAGCTTAGAGAGGATAAGTGACTTGTCCGGTGTCATGTGACCCCTTTGTGGCAGAGCTGGGAGGAAAAAGCAGGTTTCATCATCAGTCTGAACCGGGCCATCACTTTCTCTAAGTGTGGTGGACACAAGGGTTGGTGACACAAACTGCCTGTAGTCAGAAGTTTTCCTGCGTCCCACCAGGTTCTGCAGCCACTCGAACCCAAGTAAACACACAGAGGCTTATATTAGTAACAAACTGTATGGCCCAATGGCTCAGGCTTTTCACTAGCTAGCTCTTACAACTTAACTCAGCCCATTTCTTTTAATCTATGCATTGCCACATGGCTTCATGGCTTACCGGTACTTTCACATCTTGCTTCTCCTGGTGGCAGCTGGCAGCGTCTGCCCCACCCTCCTTTCTTCTCCTCTCTCTCCAGTTCAAATGTCCTGCCTAACCTTATTCTGCCTCACCGTTGGCCAAACAGCTTCATTTATCAACCAGTCAGAGCAACACATATTCACAGCATACAGAAAGACATCCCACAGCACTTCCTCTTTTCTGCCTAATCAAAAAGGAAGGTTTAAACCTTAACATAGTAAAATTACATACAATAGAACAGTTATCAAGCAAGAATTACAGTTACAATATCTAGTCTATTTGTATTTGGCAAAATTAAAGAAAATAGTTTATCCTATATTTGTGAGTCTAAAGTTTCATATCCAATTTATCTTTTATCATGACTAAGGAAAACTATAATTGTAACTATCTAGTCTTCAACTCCATCAAAGACCCCAGAAGGATATAATAGTACCTCAGTAAACAGGAAGTGCATGGCAAGCAACTTCTATAATTCTAGAAATGACAGAGACAGCTGGCTGCCTGGCCAGTCATCCAAAGTTCCTCTGTAACATTGGGGCATCTACCTTCAGCCTATATGCCTAGAGTCTCTGGCATAGCTTTCAGTTAAGCAGGAAGTTTTAAGGATTGTCTCACCTATTGGCAAAGTTCATCAATCACTTCTTCCTGTGTCTTGCAGAATGTCTGGCAGTTTCTTCTGCAAAGCAAGAACTTGAAAGACCATCTCACCTTGCAAAGTTTAGTGGTCACTTTCCTATGGGTCCTGCATGTCCAGTTTATACAACATCCTGTCAAGTAAGCAAGGCAAAAGCACCTTTTTACCCAGTGGTTAACTTTGGGCACAAAGAAAGCAAACTCCATATGGAGTTTCTTTGATGCCCATCATTTTCCCTGAAGTAGATTGGTGCTGCCAGGAACAAACATGTCTCAATGTCCAGAAAAGTCTAAGTTTTTAAAACATTTTAAATGCCATATTCTGTACATCTGTACTACCTACCTAATTGAAATATATCTATGTATACCTAGAAAACCTAACTAACATGACTATAAGTTTGATTATCATAGATGACTAATTATTAATCTGTATTTCTTAATTATACATTACAATTTTAAATGAGTTGCATAAACATAATCATTTAAACAAGAGTAGAAATATATATATATATATATATATATATATACAGTATAACAAAATTAACTTTAAATTTGTATCAATAAACTAAAATCCATAGCAATGTAAAATGTTTCAAACAAGTTGTTGCTCTTTAAAAGTAGACTCAATAATCTACCCTTTTATCCTATCATATCTAACTGCCACCAGAAAGTAGGGGGAAAAATACCTTAATACATGCATGCATAGCTATTCCATACCTACTTCTAAAAGAGTTAATTTGGGGAATCCTAGTAGTTCCTCTGCAATACTGTTACCTTTAGTATGGCAAACAATGGTGTGTCCAATATGCTGGATCTAGGATTTGACTTCCCTGAAAGTAACTGAAATGTTTTAAGCCCTGGCAGCCACTGGAGTGCCCTCCTCAGAACATCTCTGAGTTGTCTGCTGTGTTCTTGCAGCTGAAGGTAAAGTCTCTCCACCAGTCCTTTGCAGCCTTTGTGCTTTAATTATGCTAATGATCTCCCTTATCACACTGGTTTGCTCATCTGGATGGACCTTTGGTTGTTTTGTTATTGCTCAACAGTTGGTATTTTTCCAGGGAACCACAGCGTGGAATCCTTAATGAAGTGAGGGAGCCAACAAAGCCTGTTCCTTGTACTCCCATGAAGCTTCGACGAAAGCATGACTTCTAGCTTGAGCTCTGAAATGAACGTATGGGCATATGTGACACACTATGCTCTACTAATTTTTCATCCACAGATGGGTCACAGATGAACCCACGAGGGGTGTGGATGCAGCAAGGGTTGCATGAGCTAAGTCAAGCCATGTTGAGAATGTCTTTGTTGGCTGTCATTGAGAGGCTGATGAATTGATTTGGGATGTGCATTCGCCTCTTTGTTGAGAATCAAGAAGCATGTGGGGCCAAAGGAAATGTGTCTGCATGTCCCAGGCAAGGCCAACTGCTCTGCAGGAGTTCCCAGTGAAAGCGAAGCTGTGCTAGGCAGGCCAGCCCTGGCTGGGGTTGTGCCTCACTCACTGAAATTGCAGGTGCATGGGAAATGAAATTTTCCTCGCAAGAGAATCTGCCATAGTGACCATGGCTCTGTCTGCCTGGCCCAGTGAAGTGGATGAAGGACACTGCCTGAGTTTCTAAATGTTTACACAGCCTAGGTTCTTCATAGCCTGGGCTTGACCTAAGAGCCACAAGACATGTTCTGGCCTTCCACAAAGTCACTCCTCTCCTCCCTTGGCTTTCTGAATTCTTGCATGTGAATGTTCTAGACGTCTAATGCTCCCTCTGGGAACAGTCTTCTTTTTCTTTTGTCTTACTTGAGTGGTTCTCAACCTGTGGGTCATGACCCCTTTGTGGGTTGGATGACCCTTTCACAGGGGTCACATTGCAGATATCCTACATATCAGATAATTATGTTACAGTTCATAACAGTTGGAATATTACAGTTATAAAGTAGCAATGAAATCATTTTATGGTTGGGACTCACAACATGAGGAACTGTATTAAAGGACTGCGACATTAGGAAGGTTGAGAACCACTGTCTTAATTATTCGTTCAAGAGACCCTGTGATTGACACTGTCCACAGCCCCCATGAGGCTTCACTGTGAGTCAATACCTTGACAGCCTTTCTGTTTTTAAAGGTTTAATTCATTTATTTATGTATTTGTGTGTGCATCTGTGTGTGTGTGGGGGGGTATTCTGTGGAGGCTGTGCATGCAGAGCCCAAAGAGGCAGGCAGAGTACTTTAGGCTGGAGTTGCAGGCATTTTGTGGGAGGCCCCGCTTGTTACATGGGTGCTGGCATCTGAACTCTGATCCTCATGTGGAGCAAATGAGCTGAGCCATCTCTTCGGTCTCTTATCATGCTTTCTTAACACGTAATGTAGGACTTGGTAGCAGCGACATCCAAAATAGTGGACTTTAGACCTTGGAGGTCATTGAATTTGAGGATAAGGAGATCTCAGAGCTGCGGTCCCACCCCTGGCTAGAGTGCCAACTTGGAAATTCCTTGCTCCACAACTGAGACAAAATATTTCTGCCACCCCCAAACATCCTATCTGTTCCTATGCCATCCGTCCCCTCCAACTGTGGCTCTAGACGCTCAAGCTGCGTTTGCTGTCAGCGTGGATTAGTGTTGTCTATCCTAAAGCGTCATATAAATGAGAAGCATATCGCATGTGCTCTTTTGTGTCTGGTTCCTTTGGTTCAGCTGGTTTTTGAGATGTGTCTCCGTTGTTTTGTGAATCCAGGCCGCCCTCTCCTATAGCTAAGCTGTGTCCTAAGTAATAAGTGTAATAAGTGCTTATCTGATTGTCTATTGATCTAACAAACACCAGCCTGGTGCTATTAGAAGTCAAGCTGCTGTGAATGTTTCTGTCTTTTGGGAGACGTGTTCTCATTGCTCCTGTGAACATGGCTGGGAATAGATCTAACAAGACATGTGGATAACAGTTGTCAGATTATTATGCATGAAACCACCACACTCTGAAATGACTGAGGCATCAGTAGTGCTTTGTATTGTCACTTTTCCCCTAATTTCATCATTTTCTAGATGTGCAGAGGTTTCTGTGATAACTTAATGATATTTAACGACTCCTGTGTATTTATTGACTGTCTGTGTATTTTCACTTAAAAAGAGTTGCTCATTTAAAAAATAGTTTTGGGAACAATGACATGGCTCCGTGGGTGAAGTAGTCTGCCACCAAGCTTGATGGCCTGAGTTCGATCCCCTAGACTCACAAGTATGAGGAGAGAACAGACTCCTGGAAGTTGTCCTCTGACCACTTCCCAAATGCGATCACATGTGTACCTCTCCCACTAAATAAATACATAAAAATGTAATAGAAATTATAAATTCTTTTGGGCCTAGATTTTTATATAGATCCATAAGGCCATGCATGGATATGTGACATAAAGTTAGAAGTGGAATATTCAAGGGAACAATGAGAGCTAGTGGGAGGGAGAGAAGGGGCAGGGTGTGGAGTATGGGGGAAATACACACAACACATCATAGGTGGTTGTATGAAAATGTCCTTGTGTGAGACCACACCATGTACAATGAAGAAGGTATATTCAAAAGCACTATTTAAAATTCAGTTATTCAATGGATAAAATATTTCTACTTGTACTTTTGTAAATAAATTTACCATGCCTGCAAAATAACCCCAAAGAATACTGTCTGGGTAAACAGAAAGACAAACAAGAACAATATAATAACATATAGGTATTACGTTTAAGTTAACTTTAAAAGTTGAGAGATGGGTCAGTGGCTCAGAGCACTTGCTGCTCTTGCAGAGGACCCAGGTTTAGTTTCCAGCACCCACATCCATTTTTTAACTCCAGTTCCAGGAAAGCTGGTGCCCCTTTCTGTCTTCTTCAGGCACCAGGCACACACAGGGTACACATACCTCCATTCAGGTAGGCAGACATTTATGCAAATGGATAAAATTGTAAATTGGGAGCCGAAGAGATGGCTCAGTGGTTAAGAACTCTTGCTATGCAGTCATGAAGACCAGTTCAGATCCCAGAACTCAAGTAACAAGGTGAGTAGCGTGCAAATACCTGTGACTCCAGCCACATGAAAACAGATGTCCTCTCTGGGCTCTGTGCATGCACAGATGCACACATGTAAATATATATGTATACACATGAACATGCTCACACACAAATATAATTTGCAAAAGATCTAAAGACTGAAAAGTTAAAAGATAAAAAATTGGGTTGATTATCTTCTTGTTGATATAAAGAGTTCTTTATATTTTTTTCCGGAAACAATGCCCTTGTCAGATATGTCTATTACAGCTCACATGTCCTGCCAGCCCCATCCTAAAAAAGCATAGTACGTTATTTTGGAAGTCTACTCATCATCTTTTTTCTTTTGTGCATTTTATGTCCTAAGAAATTGCTGCCTGAAGTGCGATCCTAATTGTCTTAACAATAAAAACCTGGAGTCAGATATCGAGCGAGGGTGAAAGCTGAAAGATCAGAGAAGCAGAGCAGAGCTATCAGAGACTTCTTACTTCTCTATGAAAACTCAGGCCCAATGGGTGAGATCCTGTCTCTACAAATCCTCAGACTGAATGGGGGGATCCTGTCTCTACCCACCTTACATTCCTGTCTCCACCTCCCTACTGCTGGGATTAAAGGTGTGAGCCTCCCATGTGCTGGGATCAAAGGCATGACCTTCCCTAGTGCTGGGATTAAAGGTGTGAGCCTCCACCACCTGGCTGTCTCTCTTTTAGACTGGTTCAATCTCGTGTAGCCCAGGGTGGCCTTGAACTCCTGATCTTCCTGCTTCTTCCTCCCAAGTGCTGGCATTAAAGGTGTGTGCCACCACTGCCTGGCCTCTATGGTTAACTAGTGGCCAGCTCTGCCCTCTGATCTCCAGCCAAGCTTTATTTGTCAGAACACAAACAAAATATCATACAACAGCTGCCTTTTCCAGAACTACAAATATTTGAGTTATATAGTCTTAATTTTTATGTTCAGATATATAATTCATTTTAAAATGATTTTTACAAATGGTATGATAAAGGACCCAGAACCATTTCCTTATAAATGTGCTGGTGGCCATGTCAGAGGAGCAGCAGATGGTAATTGAAGTTCAGCTGTCAGCCCACCAAGAGGAAAATCTCTGACGGGTGAATCTTGAATAGGCAAGGCCCTGAGACCACAGACTCCAGAATGTCTTTTGCTTCTACTTTGCCTTTACATGTTTGCTGCTGCCATCTTTCTCTGGTATCTGGCATGGTGTGAATGGGTGTGGGGAGATCCCCACTGCCTGTAATGTGGTGTGTTTATCTCATGGAAGCATCCCATCCCACTGGGCATTTTTACCTGTGGATTATTATAAAGATGACTTCTTCTTAAGTTGTACTGTCTAACTGATAATAATAATGTTAGTTTAAATAAAGTTTTGATGATTAAAAAAATAAAACACACAGCTAGAACACATGAGTTTCTATTTAGGAGCTGTATAGACTGTGGCTTAGGTTAATGATTAAAAAAAAAATTTTTTTTTTGAGACAGGGTTTCCCTGTAGCTTTGGAGCCTGTCCTAGAGCTTGATCTGTAGACTAGGCTAGCCTCAAACTCACAGAAATCCACCTGTTTCTGAAAAACAAAAACAAAACAAACAAACAAACAAAATACAATTGAGTCCCAGGATCCAGGCTGGCTCAAATTCTTTTAATCTTAATGTTGGGAGATGTATTCACAGGTTTTAGGTACATCATAGTTCAAACAAAGTTTTGAAAACAACTTAAAGTTAGACTAAGATGTTTTTGTTAAATAGCTTTGAGGTGAAAAACCCAAGAACATAATCTAAAATTTTAGAAAGGCACATAGTTGAATGAGGAACTTGTTAAGGTCAGGGAACCAAGAAGAAAGCAGCCCAGTTACCATTAGCTGACCTGCCTTTCTTGCTAGGATTGGTTGATGACCAAAAGTGATGATTAATTCCTTGTACCCATTTTTGCCCTCAATCTCCTGATATAAAAAAAAAAAACTATTGATGAGTGGGTATATATACTAAAGATTTAAAGTAGAGCTGACTGTTTCTTTTTCATACATAAAAGTTTAGGTTTGTGATTCCTTTAAGATTTCTTATAAGATTACCTTTCAAGATAAGTAATAAAGTAATTGGTCCTTTTTTTGTAACTGCAAAACACAGCCTGCTAGTAAAAGAATATCTTGCCTGCTTACACTGTGGTAATCTATAACAAGTTGCTTGAGTATGAACTTACGTGAGCTCTTGGGATAATTTGTTTTTCACCTGTAATACATAAAATGTTTAATCATGTAAAGGATATGGAAAACATGCTGTTTTTTTACTTGTATTCATTGTAATCATTCACTTGAAAAGTAGAATGTAACCACTGCTGTAGGATGTCTTTCTGTATGCTGTGAATATCTATGACTCCCATTGGATAATAAATAAAGCTGCATTAGCCTATGGCAGGGCAGGATGGAGCCAAAAGACATAGTGAGAGAAGAAAGGAGGAGTTGAGGAGACTCGAGCCCACCACCAAAGGAGCAACAAGATGTCAGCAGACTGGTAACGCCATGGCCATGTGGCAACATATAGATTTATAGGAATGGGTTAACTTAAGATGAAAGAGATAGCTACCAAGAAGCTGAAGCCATAGGCCATAGAGTTTGTAATTAATATTAAGTCTCTGAGTGATTATTTTATAAGCGGCTGTGGGACCTCAGGTGGGAGAGATCTGTCCAGACTGCGGGACCATGCAGGACCAGGCTGGACTGGAAAAATTTCCATCTACAAACCACATTGTAATTTTTATATTGCCTGAAAGATTTTGCTGGGGTATATAAGGTATAAGGGAAAGAATAAGGGTAGAGTAAAAATGAGTTAGAAGGAAAACATCAAGAACGAGAGAGTTAGAAGGAACTGGAAGGGAAACATCAAGAATAAAGGTAGAGTTGAAGGAAAACATCAAGAATAAGAGAATTAGGAAGAGAACATTAAGAGTTAGAAGGAGGCCGGGCGGTGGTGGCACACGCCTTTAATCCCAGCACTCGGGAGGCAGAGGCAGGCGGATCTCTGTGAGTTCGAGGCCAGACTGGGCTACCAAGTGAGTCCCAGGAAAGGCGCAAAGCTGCACAGAGAAACCCTGTCTCAAAAACAAAAAAACAAAAAACAAAAAAAACAAAAAAAAAGAGTTAGAAGGAGAAAGAAAACATCAAGAGAGACAGAAGGGACATTTCTAGATAGAGATAAGAAAAGAAAGTATAAAACACAGAATGAAGAATAGAAAATAAAGAAGGAAATCATCAAGAGAGAGTGTATCTCTTTCCTTAACCCCCTCAGGTAGAAAAGTCTAGTAAGCTGACTCCAATGGATCCCTTTAGAGCCCTGTACTGCTGGAGGCTGGCCCCTCAGGCCGCCATATAAATGGATATCCCATTTCTACTACACTGTTCGTCAGAATAAATATTGTTTCCCATTTGAATTATGTTGGTGCCTTTTTTATTTTTATTATTTAATTAAATTTTGGGAGGACATGGTGCCAGGTCAAACACAGGGCTTTGTGCAGGCCAGGCAAGCACCTCACTGCTGAGTTCTTTCCCCAGCCCTGTCTTGTCACCATTGACCACTGAATATATACGCCTTTCTCCAGACTCTATTTGGTGCCATGTATGTGCTGGCCAAAACCATACCTGTAGCTATGTAGCAAATTATAGTATAATTATTCACAAGTGCTTTGGATAGTCTTTGCAATTTAGGTTTTCCTATGATATTTGGAATGGACTTATCAATTTCTGTAAAAAAAAATTCTGGGCTATAAGTACATCTGACATTTGTATTTTAATCTCTGTGGTAACACCTTGCGATACTCACTTCCTACTTCTGGTAGTGTCTTTTGTGAATTCCTTTAGGTTTCTAGACATGAAATTAGACAGTATGGAAAAAAATGTTTTGGGCTGGAGAGATGGTTCAGTGTGTAAGAACACTTGTTCTGACTGAAAGCCTGAGTTCAAATCCCCTGTGCTCACATAATAAAAAACAAAACAAAACAAAAAACAAAACTGGGTATAGTTGCATGTCCCTCTTACATTGGCCTTGGGGTTAACAGATTCGAGAGGTCCTAAGAACTTCCTGGCCAGTGAGAGATCTTAGGTCAAAGCAATAAGGCAGACTCTTGCCATCCTGCTCTGGCCTCTACATGCTGGTGAGCAAACTTCGTGCATGTGTACCACATACACACATTTATATACACATACACACACACACACATATACACATGCACACATACACACACACACACACACACACACACACACACACACACACTGAAAGTTACTTTTCCTTTTTCTTTTATGATCTCTATACATTTCCGCCTTACCTCTTTGTACTGGCATAAATAGCCTCCAGGACACTAAGCAGAAATGTCAAACACAAATAGCCTTCTCTCGTTCCTCTCTGAGAAAAAAAGCAAGACGTCCACAGTTACTCGTGACTCTTCCCCATGCTGTTTCTCAGATGCATTGAGACTGAAAAACTCTTCTGCAGCTAAAATTATTTCATCATGAATGAATGTCAAATTTTGGCAAATGCTGTTTCTGTATCTAGGTGAAAAATATTTTCTATTTTATCAGTGTGGTGGATCACATCGACTAGTTTTTGGTGTTAAACCAAACCTGCATTCCTGGGATAAACACAACATTGTCAAAATGTGTTATTGGGAACACAAGTTTTTGTTTCTTTATGTCTTAATTAAAGGGGTGCACTATAAAGCTGTTTGGTAGTTTTATTTATAGAAAGCTATTTAGTTTCTGCATTATATATTATGTGTAAACTTTTTATACTCCTTGGACTGGTTTTGATCATTTTGAAAGACATTATCCATTTTCTTTGGGCCTGTGGATTTATTCCCTTCACGGCGTCTACACTCCGCCATTGGCTGACGTTCTGTGAGATGTCCTCACTTGGCTTCTGCTACTGATTTGCGACTTCCTGCTTGGTCATTTAGAATGGACGTTTATCAGTTTTATTGGTCTTTTCAAAGAGCTAGATTTGAGATTAGTGGATTTTTTCTCCTTTTATTCTTTCCCTGTTATTGGTTCCTTACTAATTTCTGCTCATTTTTCTCTCCTCCTGTTTATTTGGAATGAACTCCTTTGTCTCCGGTCAGGGACACAGTTCAAGGGCAGAGTGCTTACTCAGCTGGAGGTGGCCCTGGGGTTGATTCCTGAAGGCACAAAACACAAACAAGCAAAACAAGAGAAACATTTCCCCTGCTTCTTATGGTAGAGCTTTTGATTACTATTTTTTCATCTCTAATCTAGTAATGCCATTTTATATATAATACATATATAAAGTGATATTTTGGCTATATCTCACAGATTATTTTATTCTCATAATCATTCAATTCAGAACCAATTTTTCTCTGAGCATCCTTCTTTGAGCTATGTTTATGTATGAGACTACTGTTAAATTTTCAAATACTTGAGGAGGTTTTTAAGTTTCAAATATTCTAAAAACGCTTCAAGGGGCCAGAATATACTCTGAGTAATTTCTTTTGAATTATAATAATAATACCTAGAAATAAAATACTAAAAATTATATGATTTATTATTATTATTAGCATTTTTGAGACAGGATTTCTCTATGTAGCCTTGGCTGTCCTAGAACTTGCTCTGTAGACCAGGCTGGCCTCAAACTCACAGAGATCTGCCTGACTTGTGCCTCCTGAGTGCTGGGATTAAAGGCATGCACCATCACTACCTGGTATCTTATAATTATCATTACTTTTTAAAGATTTATTATTTTATGTTTTGTTTAATGAGGGTGGATTCCTGGTGCCTGCAGAGGGCAGAAGAGTTCCTCTGGAAAGAGTTACAGATGGTTGTGAATTGCCACGTGGGAACTGAGACCTGAAACCTGGTTCTCTGTAAGGGCAGCCAGTGCTCTGAACCCTGAGCCATCCCTCCATCCTCTAGTTTTATAATTAGCCAAGTTTGTAGAACACAAAGCTGCCTGCTTTGGAAACGTCCCATTGCATTTGAGAATAATGAGCCCTTTGCCATTGCTGGGTATTCCATGACTGTGAGGCTTGACAAGCTGGTTGACATGCAGTTGATTGCACCTCTAACCTTAATGATTTTTATCTTCTCTCTCAGTTACTCAGAGAGGAATGCTGAAGTCTCGGCCTATAATCGTGTGTCTCTCCTTTCAGAGACTTCTTTGGATAACAGAGACTGACTCTCAAAAACATAGCTGTTCAAGAATAACAAGAGATTGCGATCTGGGGTATGCATGCCACTGTGGACCACAGATAACCCAGAGGACTGAGGCAAGGCAAAGTCTTTTACATACATAGAGGAAATGTCCCAATAGCTGTCTCCTTTCTCACCCGTCCCCTCCCCCCACTTCCTGGAATCTTATACAGAAACTTTCTGTAGTTAAACATGGTTTAATTTTTCTAGAATTTTTAAAATCAGTGTTTTGTTTATTTTAAATATTTTTTATATGTATGGGTGTTTTGCCTACATATGTGTTTGTATGCTGCATGTGTGCCTGATGCTGGAGGAGGTCAGAAAAGAATATTGGATCCCCTGGAACTGGAGTTAAGGACAGTTGTGGCCTGCCATATGGATCCTAGGAATTGAACCTGGGTCTGTAAGAGCAGCTGATACTTTTAACTGCTGAGCCATCTGTCTGGACCCAGAATCTCTTGGTAATTTCTTTGTTTCAAATTTGTGTGTGTGTGTGTGTGTGTGTGTGTGTGTGTGTGTGTGTGTGTGTACCTGAGTGTGTCTGTGTAAGTGTATGCCACATCTGTGTGGGTGCCTGAAGAGCCTGGGAAGAGTATCATATATTAATCCCACCTTTTGAGAACAAGAGCACTACCACAATATTTTGAGCTAAATTTGAAGCGTTTTATTAAATACTGGCCAGGATGATGGACACTGGCCAGGTCCATTTCCAGGATTTCCAGAGAATGGCCACTAATTATGTTAGTCTAGTGCTTTTAAAGTATGAACCCACAAGGCTACATACTTCCTGCCTTCACCCAATTGGGGGCAAGCATACGTCCTGACAGACTTCCTGCCCAAGTACCTCCCGCCTATGTGTGATCAAGCACATCCTGTGCAGTTGGGGCAACCAACCTTGTTTTCAAGAGTGAAAATATGTGGCTTGTTATTGGTTTTCAGGAAAACGTCCTTCAGAGAGCTGGCGTGTCAGAATTGTTGGCACGTTCAGAATCTTTGTGTCGCAAACATATGGACATAAGTGTCACTGCTCTAGAGGCGGTGGGACCTGGGAGAATGGAGCCTAACAATGAGGCAGACCAAAGTCTCATGCAACAGACAACTGTATTTAGCACATCAGACAGTTTGTATTCTGACGGTTAAGCAAGATCATGTGAGTGAAGTTCACATGAGTTCCAACTGTATACAATCACAAGAACAAGCCTCACAAGATCACATTAGTGAAGTTCACATGAGTTCCAACTGTATACAATCACAAGAACAAGCCTCACAAGATCACATTAGTGAAGTTCACATGAGTTCCAACTGTATACAATCACAAGAACAAGCCTCACAAGATCACATTAGTGAAGTTCACATGAGTTCCAACTGTATACAATCACAAGAACAAGCCTCGCTTGGACTCATTTTCTGGTTGACAATGATAAGCGACAATGGGCAATCTGAAGCAAACCTCACTCCTATTCCATACGCCTAGGAAGGACATGAAAGCACACTCCAAGGACAACCCGTGTTGTGAAGGAACTGAGGTCACAAGACTCTCGTCTTGTTTTCTTGGGGTTTTCTCACAAGCTCTCCAAGTTCTCCTCACATGGCTTCGTTCATGGACCACGTTCTTACACATGAGGACAACTTCATGGCCTCCTGGTTCCATCTTGCTTGGGTTTGAAATAAAGTGACTCTGTTGCTACTGACAGCCTTGGTGTCATTCATTTTGAAGCCCTGGGGTTAAGAGCTAACGTATTTAGTTCCGGCCTCTTAAAAACTTGATCCGTTTACCAACATACAGAGTTCCTCATTATCCCTGATAACATTCCTTCTTTTGAAGTCTACTTTGTCTAACACTAAAATCTTGTTGTTTGCTTAGTATTTGTGTAATACGCCTTTTACTACTCGGCATTTAACCTATGTGTGTCTTTAAAATAGGCTTCTTGTTGAGTGCGTACAGTTGGGACACTCGCCCCTCTTCCACTGGAATAGAATACTTGAGACTGGGTAGTTTATAAATAATAGAGCCTTGCTTTTTCTTATATGTCTCAAAGTTGGGAAACCACAGAGCATGATGGTAGCACATGCTGTGTCAACTCACAGCAGGAAGTGGAAGTACAAACAGGATGTGAGTGAAAGAGCAAAAAGGAGAGGAACTCCCCATGACGCCATAGCAAACCCATTTCCAGGATGCAGCCATTGATGCCCCCATAGTCCAAACACCTCCTCCTGACCCCACACTGAGGAATTAAGTTTGTAACTCATGTGCTTCTGTGGGACACACCCAACCCATAGCATACTGTCCTCGGCTCCCAAATCCATGTCCTTTTCACGATACAAAATAACTCATGCCATTCCAGTTGTTTCAAAAATCTTAAGTCATTCTAGTATCAACTCACCAAGTCTCATCTGAGACTGAAGGCAAGCACCTTCCAGTTGAAAATCAAAATAAGTCATGCTGTCTCAAGGCAATAAAGTAGAATGCCACAGAGGAAGATATCCGATGTTCTGTTTTGGTTTTCACATGAGTGCATACAGGTATGCACATCTATACACTCATGTATGCACCACACACAACATGTACTACACTGCATACTGCATACCATATACACAACATACATACACAGAAAGGGAGAGAGGGAGAGAGGGAGAGAGAGAGAGAGAGAGAGAGAGAGAGAGAGAGAGAGAGAGAGAGAGAGAGAGAGAGAGAGGGAGAGGAGAACCTGCTCTAATATGCAATGGGGGACATATTCCAAAAGGGTGAAATAATAGAGAAGGGACCTTAAAGAAAATTGAAAACCAAGAGGAGAGACAGTGAGTTGTGAAACTCCAGAATAATCTTCCGTTCCATGTGCTTCTTCCTAGACATACTCAGGAGAGTTGTGTCCCCGAGGTCCTGGGCAGCCCTGTCCTCTAGCTGGACTGGATTCAGCTCCCATGTCAGTTCCCCTGAACTGGAGTTTCACACTGGTGCCTGTGGTCTTCCCAGGTGAGTGCTGCCTGCTGCCAGGAACGCCATTATTCTGAGGTCCCATGCACAGTGATTCCACTCCCACAGCTCCGTGGGTGGGGCATTGGCCTGGTAAGCATGCTAAGCATCCCCTGCTGTGACTCCTGCTGGTAACAGATCTGTACGTGGCCTCCTGGGGTTTCTGTAGCAGCCTTTGAGGTCTAGGTGGAAGAGTGTCACCCCACTCCGAAGTCCTTCTGTGTGCCTGAAGAATTAGCACCATGTGGACGCTGTTGGGGTTCATTGTGTGGGCCACACCTGGGGATGCTTGAGCCTTTGCTGGAACAGCCGGTGAATGCTGCCCTGGGATGCAGAGAGCAGAATCCCAAAGTGGCCTTGGGCATACGTCCTTGATAATATCCTTAGACTTTGCTCCTTCAGTTCTGGGACTATGGTGGAAGAGACTAAGCTCAGAGGTGCTCCTACAGCACTCGGTTCTTTTCTATTTGTGCTGATTTCTTTAAGTTTCTCAGAATTTGCTGCCAAACATGCTTTGTTACAGTTTTCTGGCCAGGCTGCAAATTTTCCAAATCTTCACACTCTGTTTCCCTTTTAATTACAAAATCTGCCTCTAAGTCACGGTTTTCTTCCTCGTGTCAGCAGAGGTAGAAGTAACCATGCAGAAATGCAGACGCTATGTTATTTCCTGTGGACATCCTACTCCATCACTTACATAGTTCACCTTTTCCAAAGCCCTAGGCCATGTGCACAGAGCTGCCATACTCCTTGCGACTGAAGAGCACAGATGGCCTTGACACCAATTCTCATGAGGGTGGTCCTAGTTTCCATCAGAGAGCTCAGAGAGCTCTCCGCTAGATATTGCCATCAGCGTTCTGGTTGATGACTTAAGTACTCGCTAATAAGTTCTAAATTTTTTGTGGTCATCTTGCTTTCTTTGTCTTTTAAAATTACTATTGTTGCTGTTGTTATGTGTGTATGGCAGACACATGTGGGCCCACACATGCCATGGAATGCATGTGGAGGTCAGAGAGCAACTTCAGCTCTCTGTTTTCACCTTGGGATACAGGGATTGAACTCATGTCGTTGGCCTTTCATGCCAAGACCTTTATCTACCCAGCCATTTTGCCAGCCCCACTCCTTTTTCTTTTAACTTTTAAATATATTTTATTTTAAAAAATTTTTATATATTTGATGATGTTTCCCCCTTCCCCAACTCCTCCCAGAACCTCCCTACCCACCCAACTATAGTTCTCTCTCCCTGTCTTTAAAAAGCCCACAAAAAAACCACAAAAATGAAAATCAGAACAAACAAGCAAAGAACCAATAACGCCAAAATATGTCAAAACAAAAAGTCTATGAAACAAAACAAAACTGGAATTTGTTTTCTGTTAACCATGAGCATGGGGCCTGCCCTGGAGGGTGGTTGACATACCCAGAACACTCCATTTTAAAAAACTGATTTTTCCTATCCCAGCAGGTATCAACTGCAAATAGCTTCTTTTATTTGTTTGTTTGTTTGTTTGTTTATATTTAGCAAGGAGGGCCATGTGATCAATTTTGTTGAAAGTTCTGTGGCCTGCTGAGAAGAAAATATATCCTCTAGTGTTTGGGTGAAATGCTCTGTAGATGTCTGTTAGGTCCATCTGATTTATGTGTTATTCGACTCCAGCATCTCTCTGTTTAATTTTTGTCTGGATGGCCTGTCTACTGGCAAGAGTAGGGTATTAAAGTCATCCATTATCACTTTGTGGGGGTCAATATGTGATCATTTAAGCTGTAGTGGTGCTTCTTTTATGAACCTGGATGCCCAAACATTTAGATATAAAATATCCTCTTGGAGGAGTTTTTCCTTTGATAGGTATGTAATGTCCTACCCTATCTCTTCTGATTAGTTTTAGTTTAAGTCTATTTTGTCAGATACTAAAATAGTGACAGCTGCTTACTTCTTGGGTCCATTTGCTTTGAATATCTTTTTCCATCCTTTTGTCTATCCTTGCTGGTAAGGTGTGTTTCTTGGCTGCAGCAGTAATATGGATCCTGTTTTCTAATCCAATCTGATAGTCTATGTCTTGGTATTCAAGAATTGAGGCCATTAACATTGAGAGTTATTGATAAGAAATGTTTATTAACTCCTGTTTTTTCGTTGTGGTGGTGTGGGTCCCTCCTCCTTCTGATTTACTGTTCTTGTTTTATTGATTCTTTGGGTCCTCTTGGGTTTTATTCACCTTTTAAGACTGATGTTTTTCTTCAAATGCCTTCTGTAAGAGCTGGACTGTTAAGTAGAAATTGCTTAAATTGAGTTTTATCATGGAATGCTTTTCTTTCTCTGTCCCTTGTGATTGATAGTTTTGCTGGGTATAGTATTCTGGCCTGACATGGGTGATCTCTCAGAGTTTGCAGAACTTTCTGACCTTCAGAATCTGCATTGAAAAGCTAGGTGTTATTCTAATGGGTCCATCTTTATATGTGACTTAATCTTTTTCCCTTCCAGCTTTTCATATCCTTTCTTTGTCCTGTACATTTAGTATTTTGATTATTAGGCATCATGGGGAGGGTTTTTTTAATTTTTATTTTTCTGTTCTAGTCTATTTGGTGTTCCATATGCTTCTTGTACCTTAGATAAGCATCTCTTTAGTTAGACTGGGGAAATTTTCTTCTCTAATTTTGTTTAAAATATTTTCTGTGCCATTGACCTAGGTTTCTTCTTCTTCCTCTATCTCTATTATTACTATGTTTGTTCTTCTCACAATGACCCAGATTTCCTGAATGTTTTGTGCTTGATTTTATTTTATATTTAACACTTTCTTTGACTGAGCTATCCATTTCGCCTGACTTGTCTTCAAGACCTAAAGTTATTTCTTCCATGCCTTTTAATCTGTTGGTGAGACTGACCTCTGAGGTTTTTGTTTGATACCCAAAGCTTTTCATTTCCAGTTTTATGTCAGTGTGTGTGTGTGTATATGTGTGTGTGTATTTCTTTGTTAAATTACACTTTCATGTCTTGAAATGTTTTCATTATTTCATTCAACTGTTTGTATTTTCGTGGTCTTCATTAAGGCATGTATTCTATCCTCCTCGTGGTCCTTGAGCATATTCATAATTGCTATTTTGAAGTCTTTGTCTTATGCTTCAACTAGATTGCATTTCTCAGGGCATATTGCAATAGGATTTCTGGCTTCTGGAGGAGACATGTTATCTTGGTTGTTAATGTTTATGTTTTTACACAGGGGTATAGGCATCTGGAGTTAGGATGTTTGGGGTGCTTTTTGGTGTAGATATCTGGTCTCATCTTTTTGGATAGGTTTCTGTTCATTGGCTGCTGTTGCCCACTCTGGAATCTAGTCAGGTGTGGTGTTGTGGGATCCTTGATAATGTTTCTGCATGTTAGCAGATGTACTTGTGACTTTTCTATTTCCATGACAAAACACTATGACCAAGGCAACTTATAGATTAACTTGTTTAATGAGGACTTCCAGTTCCATAGAGTTTCACAGGATGAGTCCATGGCCATTATTGCAGCGAGTATGGTGCTGGAGCAGTAGCCCAGAGCTTACATTCTTATCCTCGTGTAGGAGACACACAGAGAGAACTAACTGGGCTTTTGAATGGCAGAACTATTTCAAAACCTCAAAGTCCTCTGTCAGTGACACACCTCTTCTAACATGGCCACACCTCTTAATCCTTCCCAAATAGTCCCATGGGAGCCATTCTCATTCAAACTACCACAGAAGGTAACACAACAGAATGGAGGCAAGACTGAGAGGGACCTGCAGGAAAGAGCTAGGGGAACCCTGAGTCTGTACCAAGAGATGGAGTCCCCTGGGAATGGAGGTGGGTGGAGGGAGAGGCTCCTGCAGGCAGGCTAGAGAAGGAATGTGAAAAATCCCTTACCTGAGTCCCAGCCCAGTGTGGCCACTGGGAGCCCCAGGTAGAAAGTGTTTCTTCAGGTCTGCAGGTGAGACAAGGGAATGGAGATGGGTTAGAAGGGAAGGCTGAGGGGCAGCCAGGCTTCCTGTTTCTTAAGTAGTCTCCAGTACCATTCTTAATACTACTTACAGTAATTTACTTTTTCTAGCTTGCCCCTCCAATTTTTTCTAAGTTCCACCCATTTTCCATTCCCGAAGTCACATTTCAGTTTTCAGGTGTCTTTAGAGCACTGTCACTCTAAATACTTTTTTGTTGTTGTTGTCCGAGTGGTTCTGTGTCGCCACAGGGGAATATCTGAGCCCCGGTAACATAACAGACAGAGGTTTCTTTGGGCTGATGGTTCTAAGGCCAAGAAACATCAGGGTACAGCATTGTACCGTTTCTCTCTGAGACGGACAGCAGAAGGGCAAGAAGGTTCATGTGAAAGACAGGGTCATACCACCATGATCACTAACCCACTCTCTGGTGACAAGCATTTATGAGTTTGTGAGGACATGGCCTGCAAGACCCAAATATCACCCACAATGCCCACACCCACTACTTAACAGTGCCACACTGAAGAATGACTGCCCTAACACATTCAAATTAAGATGCCCACACTGCATCTGGAAATCCTCCTTCTAGCTGCTTTGAGCTCTTGGAGTCATTCTGCTCACTGATGTGATTGGGTTAATGTTGGGCCCCGTAAGGCGTGAGGCCCAGTGTAACTTCCTGAGACTAACTCGAGTTTGGCAACCTGTCTTTGGACATGGCTTCCACATACGAGTGACTCAGCTCTACCCGATCTAGAATCGCCTCTGCCTAGTAACTGCTGAGATGGCATTATATCATTGGCCCGCTATCCTCACCCCATCCCTCATCACCCCAACCTATATAAGTCCCCTCCTGATGCAATAAAATGAGTTCCTGCTTTGACAAGACTCCTGGCTCAGTGTGCTTCTCTCTGGTGGACAGGGGAGGACTGGGCCATTGACACTCACAAACATCCTGCTCAGCCCCAGGGAGAGAGTGGCTGCACCAGTGTCTCCCTGGGGCTGAGACAGAGGTCTTTGTTTCTTTGCCCCGCTCCCTCATTCTGCATCAAATCGAACGTTCTTCATTATTTCATCTGTTCTATGAATCTGCCGTTCGCTTGAACACCTTGCCGAGTTCCTAAGTCAGCTGAATCTGCCTTCAGGGAACACATTGCCATTCTGGTGTAATTTGTGTTTGTATTTATGAATTCATACCCCAACTCTTCCCACTTCTCACTTGTACTTTTGTACATTTTACTTCTTCATGTGCTAGAAATACAATGTTGCTCTTTTGTCTTAAACACTTACCTTCCAGAGAAATTAAAAAAATAAGAATTAATACATTTTATTCACATTTTTCCTATTTCTAGTCCTCTCTGTGTCTTTGTGCAGACCCAAATTTTTGACTTATTTTCCTTCTGCCTAAACAATTCTCTTTACTCCTTTTATTTATTTTTTTTTAAAGATTAGATCCATTGATGGGGATTTGGTAGACTCTTCTTCCTCTTTCATTTAGAAGTGTTGACTTAATTTAGTGTCAGGTTGGACAGGATTCTTTTTTTTTTTTTTTTTTTTTTTTTAATAGTCCCTTAACATACTCTGTTGTCTTCTTGCTTACCTGGTTTGTGACAAGACATTGGCTCTGATTTTCTTGTTTCCTGTTTTTATTGTGTCTTCCTTCCTCTGGCTGCTTGTAAGATTTTTTTTCTTAGTCTTTGTTCTTTAGTAGTTTGACTACAGTGTATCTAGTTTTTTGTTTGTTTGTTTCTTTTTTTAATTTTCATTTACTTTTTTGCTTTGTTTATTTTGTTTTAATCTTCAGGTTTATTGATTCTTTTGTTTGGTGTCTACCAGTAATTTTAAAAAATTCTCAGTCATTGCTTATTCAAATATTTTTTTTGATCCATTTTCTTCTTCTTTCTTTTTGTTTTTCCCAGACAGGGTTTCTCTGTGGAGTCCTGGGTGTCCTGGAACTCACTCTGTAGACCAGGCTGGCCTGGAACTCATAGAGATCCGCCTGCCTCTGCCTCCCAAGTGCTGGGATTAAAGGCGTGCGCCACCACTTCCTGGATGGATGGATTTGACAGTGTCCCACAGCTCTTTGGTATGTATTTTAACAAGCCTCTTCCCTGTGCATTTTGTCTTCAGACTGGGAAATTCTGGTGACCTATCTTCAAGTTCATGGTTCTTTCTTTTGAGCTGTGTGGATATATTCTCGAGTCTTTGGAAGGCAATTTTTATAATTGTTTTTGGAAATTTTCTTACAGTACCATTTATTCTTTCTTACATGTTCTGTTCTCTTCTGAGATTGCCAGTCTGATCTTAAACATTGCCTGCCTTTTCCATAGTCTTTGACAGTATTTATCACAGGAACCTGGAATTCTGTCAGATTGTTCTGACATCCGAATTAGATTTGAATCTGGTTCTGACAATTACTTTACCTCTCTGAACTCTGTGAAAAGGTATCATGTGTCCCTGATGAACAAACTATTATTAATATTTTCATTTGCTTCAGGTTTCTGATCTTGTCCTTATTTTAAAATTTGACATTTTATTCACCATGAATTTTTTTTTTCATTTTAAATTTTTTTTTTTTTTTTGGTTTTTCGAGACAGGGTTTCTCTGGGTAGCTTTGCGCCTTTCCTGGAACTCACTTGGTAGCCCAGGCTGGCCTCGAACTCACAGAGGTCCGCCTGCCTCTGCCTCCCGAGTGCTGGGATTAAAGGCGTGCGCCACCACCGCCCGGCTCATTTTAAATTTTAAAACTATTACATTGAACATTATTTATCTCGAGTACTGGTCTTCTCTTAAATTTTGTGCCTGATGTAGGTATGTGTAGATAGATTTTTCTTTAGGCCTCCAGCTCACAAAAAAAAATGACACAGAGACTTATTAATTATGAAAGCTGGACCTATAGCTTAGGCTTGTCCCACTAGCTCTTATAACTTAACCCGTTTTTATTCATCTATAGGTTGCCACATGACTTATGGCTTTTACCTCTCCTGCATGTCTTGCACCCTCTGCATCCAGCTGATGATGAAGCCCTTCTTCTTCCCAGAACTCTCTCTGTCTGGAAGTCCCACCTATACCTCCTGCCTCGCTATGGGCCATTTAGCTCTTTATTAAGCCAGTCACAGTGTAATCAAATATCTTGCAACATAAGTGTCTCTCTTGCGCTCTACATCTTAAAGCTAAAATGACAGGAATCATAATAAGTTAGGCACTGGAGAGATGGATTAGCAGTTAAGAATGTGTGCTGCTCTTGAAGGGGATCTGGGATCGATCCTCAGTACTCATATCAGGATGCTAACAACCACTTGTAACTCCAGCTCCTGGGGTCTGATAACTTCTTTTCACCTTTTCATTATTTATTGCCTCCATGGGCACCTACACTCATGTGCACACACACACACACACACACACACACACTAAAAATACATATTTCAAAAATGAATTATAATAGATTATATTTAAACACATAATTGATATCAATGTTGGGCGATTTTGGCATGAAAACCGTTTTAAAATTTTCTCTTAGATGAAAATCAGTAAAACACATACTTTATCTGAGTCAGAGTGGGGAAATGTATGCCTGGCAGATTCTTCACAGAGAAAGTTTATGAGACTACATTCCCAACCTCATCGGGATTTATTACGTGTAATAATGTAAAGTAAAGGGTCTCTCAAAATCTGCATGTGGAGAGTCAGCGAGGAGCAGCTGAGATGGTGTGAAAGATCACGTGTTAACTGTCATCTGACTGAGCCCAATGGGCTTGTTCCCATAGATGAGCTGGCTACTGACCAGGTCCTCTCCCTGCGGAAGCAGCACACGGCCCACCTCACAGCGTCTGGCCCTGATGAATGTGCTCAGGCAATATCTTCCTAGGTCTGCTGAGAACACAGGACAAAGAGCTAAGGCCCAGACTGGCCCTCGCTGTTTCCTGACAGTTGTGGTGTGGTGCAGACCTCCCTGCTGGTGGTCATTATTTTAGAGGCCTCAGGAGGCCACCTACTGGGAAGACATAGGTTAGTGGGGGCTGTGACCTCATGGGGACAGTAAGGTGCCACCGCCTCTACGTCCATGTTTTTGTCAAGTCCTAGCTATTGCCACATGCTCATACTATAACACACTGCCTCACCTCAGACCCTGAAGCAATGGGGCCAGTCTCTAAAAGAGCAGCCTACAAAGCCGTCAGGTAAAAACAAACTCTTTCTCTTCATAGGTTGATTGTCTCAGGGTTTTCCAACAGTAAAGGAAAGCTAATGATTGACTGAAGGTGAGCCAACAGTACATCTGTCTCCTTTTGTCTCTCTCTCCTTCTTCCCTTAGCCACAAAGTGGGTAATCCAGCCTTCATCTGACATGTGAGTTTTTGAAAAGTTGAAAGGTCCAAGTAGGTCTTCAAGTAGGACATGGCTGTCTGGGCAGATTCTAAAGGGATCGTGTCTACAGCAGCTTGTATTGTCATACTAAGCTTGTGGGGAGACCTTGAAGGTTTTGGAGCAAAGAGCTCTGGGAAGTGCTTCTTTTCATTTGAAGCATTGCTCTTGGCTCTTTATTGGGCTCTGGTAGCTTTTGAACATGCGGACATGAGGCAGGCATATGACCCAAACCACCCACGACAAGTGCTTTCTGTTGTTTGTATTTGTAATGATGAGCAAGCCAAGAAGCATTAGAGACAGGAGCCTGCAATACCCAATAGGTCCTATGGAACAGTCTCTGTGACTAGCTACCTGCAGCAGTGGAAAATTAAAATTCGGCTTTCAATTAAAGGTGATTTTGCGTGGTACATTGGCAGCTATACGTGCAGGTGGTAGTGGTCAGTACTGTGGGAATAGCCTGTGAGTGCTCAGAACTTTGACTCATACATAACTCTGTCTGGTTCCATTTCTGTTGCTTTGATAAAGTACCTTGACACAAAGTAACTTAGGGAAGGAAGGCTTATTTTAGCCTACAGTTCTAGGTTACAGTCCATCAGTGCAGAGGAACCACACAGCAGGAGCTTGAAGTAGCAAACCATAGCAAATCCTCCGTCAGGAGTGTAAAGAAATGAATGTGTGCACATGTACTATTCAGCTAGCTCTTCCTACTCTTACACAGTTCAGGACCCCCAAAACAGAAAGTGGGGCATCCCGCTTTCAGGCTAGGTCTTCTCACCCTAATCAAGGCAATCAAGACAACCTCCACCCCACAGGCCAACCTGAGCTAGACAATCTTTCTTGGGAATTCTCTTCCAGATGATTGTAAGGCTTTGTAAAGTTGACAGTTAAAGCTAATCATCTTACGTCCATTTGTTAGAAACTGAAAATGGCCTCTAGCCAGGACCACAGTCCTCATTGATTCCAGCAGGAATTTGACTTTTGTACAAAGGTGGAGACCCAATACAATTCTTATCATTTACACTTGTGAAGTATATGAGGGCCCAATAACTATACAGCCACTATCCATCGAGATACACAGCCTGAGGGACTCCTGGTAAGGAATTGTGGGCTCTACCTGTCACAGCTTTAGCAGTAAAAATATGTTTTTGTAGAGTTGGGGTGAAGCTATTGAATTTTCTCCAAAGATAAGTTCAACAAACATTTACTAAGCCATCTTTTAGACTTGGCCAGCCCGTATGCTAGGTATTGAGACAAAGATAGCATTAAAACATGGTGTCTGTCCCAAGACTTGGGGAAATGTATCTCTCCCATTTTAGTCCTGGAACTAAAATGAAGATAATTTTCTCCAGATCCCAGGCCAAGCCTGTGCTGCGGATTATTAATATACATAATTACTCTAAGACAGTAGCATGCTAGAAAGTTCAGAAAGCTAGGTCATCATAAAACAATGTAGGGCTCGATAAATAATCAGTGAATTAATACATGTCTAAACAAGATCCCCAAATCCTCCCCCAGCTGGCACCAGTAAAAGCCAAGAATTGGTCACAACAGACTCATGGTAATGGCCCAGCCCCTGTGATCATGCTGGCATCCGACTTGGGCATGATTTCAAGCCCTTTCTAGCCTCAAGAGCAAGACTATTGAGGGCCATACTCATTAGACATTGGACCAAATTGTGTACTGCCAATTTTAACCGTATTCTTGAAGTTTTATGTGCTTCCAGTTTCTTCCAAGCATCCACAGTTCATTTGTCAACCATAGACCTCTGCTACATCCACACACAGAACCAGGGGTTCTCAGAGCCTGTGTTTTTCAGGGTTTTGCATGGATCTCTGTTCTTTTTTCTGTTTCTTTCAGCCAATAAGTTAGAGGGCTTTTCTGTGGCATTTTGGTGGCATGACATTGTTACCAGTGTGCCTAATGCTGCCCTCAGGATAGAGGGACAATAAAAATGGGATACCTATTCTGTTATCCACTTTTCAAATTTCGACTTCTCTCTATAATCAGCCTGCATCTTTCTATCACCAGAACAATTAGATTTTTTCTTCTGCTTTGCATTTTCCCTGGATTTATAGTTTAGTATTTAAAAAAAAGAATCAGTTGCATTAAAGTTCACTTTTGTTTTTGTTTTTGTTTTTGTTTTTTGAGACAGGGTTTCTCTGTGTAGCCCTGGCTGCCATGGAACTCACTCTGTAGACCAGGCTGGCCTCATACTCAGAGATCTACCTGCCTCTGCCTCCTGAGCACTGGGATTAAACATGTGTGCCACCACCTCCTGGAAAGCCCACTTCTTTTTAAAATTTATTTTATTTTAAGTTTTCTGAGGTGATAGTATAATTACATAATTTCCCCTTTCCCTTTCCTGTCTCCAAACCTTCCATTTTGTTCCTCCACCCATTGCTCTCTTTCAAATTCATGGCCTCTTCCTCATTAATTGTTGTTACATACATATGTATGTGTTTCTCTGTGTATTTTTTTTGTGTGTGTATGTGTGTATACACACAAATACAACCTGTTCAGTCTGTGTAACGTTACCTGTGTGGATATGTTTTCAGGGCTGACTGTTTAGTACTGGATTACCAATTGGTGTGCTCTTCCCTGGGGAAGACTATTTCTCCTGTTCTCAACATTCCTTAGTTCCCTGTATTTCTTTGTGTACAGTTGAGGCTTCATCAACTTTTCCCGTACATGTTAGCATGACTGTGGGTGTTGTTCTTGTCCAGGTCATGTTTTGGTGGTCATGTTAATGAGACTTCATGGGTGTAGTTTCTCCGATTATTTCTAGAAGCTTCCTGTTCCTTTGGCTCTTACGGTCTTTCTGCCTCTTCTTCCAATAGGATCCCTGAGTCTTAGATGCAGGAGTTGTGTTGTAGATGTTTCATTTGAGACTGCGCTACACAACTCTGCATTTTGATGGGTTGTGGTTTTCTGTAACAGTCTCCGTCTGTTGCACAGAGGTGTTTCCTTGAGGAGAACTACATTTATTTGAAAACTTCACGTGCTACATTTTTATTTATGTGTACATATATGTCACATGTATCATGAACATGCAGGTACCCATAGAGGCCAGAAAACACGTCAGATTCCCCAGAGTTTGAGTTACAGGCCATTGTGAACCTGTACAAGAACAATACCCACAGTCATGCTAACATGTACAGGAAAAGTTGATGAAGCCTCAACTGTACACAAAGAACTATGTGTACATAGTACATCACCCAACATGGGTGCTGGGAGATGAACTAGGGTCCCCTAGAAGAGCAGAAAGTGCTCTCAGCCGTGTATCTCTCTAGTCACAAAAGTCTATTTCTAAGTTCTAGAAAGACAGATGGAAAGGATCTGTAACAGTGCTCCATGTATCTATTTGTTTATTATTTTCTATCTTTCTTCACATTGATATTATTTGCTTTGAAGTCCTCATTTGCAAACTTCAGTGTCTGGCTTGTTTCTCAGTCTGCTTCTATTCATGACTTTATCTCTTGATTACCTACCACTTGCCTGCTTCTTAGCATAATTTTTATTATACCACATGCCACACACTGCGATTTGAAATTAGTATCTTTCACTGAAGTTGCTTTGCCCTTGTCTTATCTAGGTGGACAGCAAGTGGGCTGACCACATCTTCTGAATGCTTGGTTTTGCTATTAGCCAGCCTCTTTTGACCTCTAGTTAATCCATACTCCTCTGGTGGGTGTTACTTCTAAGTCTGTCCATTGAGAGCCCTGTGTGGTCCTTCAGTACTCAACGTTGGTAAATGCTTAATGGTACCAATTGTTTCCTCAACACTGGGAGACTCCCTCCATTTCTATTCTGTTTTTCAAAGACTCTATCATTAAGCTTTTTGAGTCCTTAGTCAATGCAGCCTCAGAGTTTAGAAAATGTCTTAAGAAGACCTGGAGGTATGCTGGACCCCACAGGACTCCAACCTTGTGAGCCTGCCCGAAGATCCCTGCCACTTCCTCTGCCTCTGCTCACACGGTTTGATTCTTGGACTTCTGCCACGTTAACACACTTCTAGAAGAGAAGCAGCAGAGGGTAAGTAGGTTATTCTCAGAGTAGCTGTGAGAGATTCCTGACAGAGCGATTTCAAGGGTGAAATAGTGACTTTGGGTCATACAGTTTCAGTCCATCACAGCAGGAAAGAAACGGAGGAGTTCATGGCAGTGGTATCGATACACATGGTGGAGCTTCTACACATCTTGGCCGATCAGGAAGCAGAACATGGTATGGATGGAGTTGGGAATTATCAGGACCACTCCCACTGACCCTCTCCTCCAGCTAGCTCTCACCTGGGTTAAATGTTCCACAGCCTCCCCCAAGTTCTTAAACAGGACAGCCTGTGGGCAACATTTCCCATTCAATCCACAGTCAAGGGCTCAGCTCACTTCTCTTCAGTCTTTCTCCAGATCTTGACACCTGTTATTACTTTAGGTGTCTTTTTACTAATGATTTCTTAAAAAAAAAAAAAAAGAATAATATAGGGCTGGTGAGGTGGTTCAGCTGGTAAAGGCCCTTGCCACCAAGACTGAGGACCTGAGTTTGATCCCAAGAGTCCACGTGATAGAAAGAGAGGACCAACTCCAAGTTATTTTCTGCCTTCTACACATATATCATCACACACACACACACACACACACACACACACACACACACAAGAGGAGGTGGGGGTGGCCAGTGGTGTGGCTTAGTGGGTAAAGGAACCTCACAGCAACGCTTATGATCTGAGTTCAACCCTCCAGACCCACATGGCAGATGGGGAGAGCCAACACCCATGAGTTGTCCTCTGACTTCTATACATGTGCTATGGCATGACTGGTTCCCACACATACACATCATAAAAACAATGAAAAGTATGTGGCTTTTGGTACAGAGTCATCTTTCATCAGCATTGTCAATGACAGTCTTAGCTTGCCACAAATCAGAGTTTGTCCATGAGAAAAGGTAAGATACATAAACAAAACAACAGAAAACCCTCAATAGAGCAGTCATGAAAATCTACCATGAAATGAACAGTTACGGTTCACTCTCACACCTATATTTACTCTGGATACCGAAACCAGGGAAGTAAAAAGCAGAGAGAGAAATGAAGACAAAGTGGAGAGGATGAAAGGGCCGGAGTTGATACCCCACAAACATGCCTGTTCAAATGCAGCAGTAAAGCCTCATGTTTTGGTAATAAAGGTGAACTGTAGTCTACTGGGACAGATAAGGTCTCTGGAAAGAAGTGGGCTGTGCATCCTTTGGTCCATTCTTCCAGATCTCAGCCTCTGCAGGAAGAGAGAAGCAGACCCTTCTCAGAGGGTCTCCCTAGGCTGTGGCGACTGATGATGGACGCATTGAGTACATGCTGGACTCTGCTCTGTGTGCTGTAGTGATCCAGGCACTGAAGATACTAGAATATGAAGTAAATATGTCCCAGCTTTTCATCCCAGCCTTTTTTTTTTTTTTTTGAGGGGAAGAGCTGAGGTGAGAAAGTAGGGTCTTGCTATATAGCTTAGGCTGGCCTTGAACTCAAAATCCTCTCACCCCAGCCTCCTGAGTGTTTGAATTGACAGGTATATCCCACAACTGGCTTTTCTTTATTTTTGAGGGTCTATCAGTTGCAGAGGGAAGCATCTTGACAATATATTCAGCGATGTGCTTTAAAAATTCTCCCTGCCTGTGCTTTCTGCCGACTCCATATTTCTTCAGTTAGTGCTGACCTGGTGGAAAGTGGCAAGCAATAGAATGAGAAAGTTTGGAACTTCTTGTAGTTGGAAAAATGACCTCCCTGGCCACTGTCCTCTGCTAAGGACATTAATATCATTCTCAGGGCTTTGCCACTGTGATGGAAGTCAGAAAAATATTTTATGGGGATTATTGTATCAAGTGGGTCCAATCGGGCCTGGGTTCTTCTTTTGATAAGGTAAACAGAGAGGTAACTGGATAACAGCTTCCAAGTGGTGATAAACCATGTGTCTGAAGCAAATGTTAACATTGCTGGCATGCAGAGATTATTGCAATGTAAATTTTTATCTTCAGAAACAGTCCCAATAGTGTAGCTGTTAAAACACTGAGTTCTACTTGCAATTATTGCCAAAGACTTAAAAATTCAGTTTCTTTCCCTGGAGTAGTTTAACTATCAGGACGGTTGCTTCCTTTATCTGCCCATCCCAAATTACACAGTTGCCTTAATCCTTTCAAAATTAGTGGATTTCCACCATGGGATTTAGCCAGAGGATATTTTCCAGTTCTGCTGATACCAACACTTAAAGTGATTATGTATAATCTATTTTCATTCTACTATTTCATCTTAGAAAATACCGTTTTCCCAATTTTTCTCTCGTCAGTAGAAAAAAGATCAGGACTGGGTGAGCTATTGGCAGCTGGCTCTGTGCCATTGGCTGGGGGTAAATAGTTTTCAGAGTTGTTGCTGAGGCCTTTTTCCCCCCAAAAAAATCTTACTACACCCTTGCCAGAATTTATCACAAGTCAGAGAAGGGCAGGGGTTAGGCCGCTATAAGAAGTTTGGGATAACTCAGGATAGCTGGAGATACAGTCAGGGCATTTGTCCTAATTCAACTTCTCTGAACCTATCTGCTCATTGTGAGAGGCAGGAGGAAATGGGCAGTGACATTTTGTTCTTCCTAAATTGTTTCAATGGCTTCAGGTGGAGGAAGTCGGCTCAGTTAGATTGTATGGGCTAAAGGCTAAGCTCTCCTCACAAAAGGAGACAATGTACAGTTGTGTCTACTTAACCTTAGTAAAGCTGGACCGTTTCTTGAGCTTCCAACTTCCTTCACCTCAGATTCCTGGCTTTATGTAAAGCAAGAAGCTAAAGAACACACAGTTTGGGTGGGTATAAAATAATATGATCCTGAATGGCTGTTTCTAAGAATAAGTTATATCTCTGTGTGCTACAACAGAATTTCTGAGACTGGTTAATTTATAATAAACAGACATTTATTGACTCAAAGTTCTGGAGACAGTGAAGTTCAAAACCAAGGTAGCTGCATTTGGCAAGTCTCTCTCTTTCTCTGTCTGTCTCTCTTTATCTCTGTCTCTCTCTGTTTCTGTGTATGTGTGTGTATGTTTGTGGAGGTCATATCTGATGTATGTGTACCTATATGAGGTGGGGACGTGTGTCCCTGAGAGTACACAGATGGAGGCCAGAAGTGGATGCTGAGTCTGTCACCCTCTGCCTTAGTCCCTTGAGACAGGGCCGCTTCTTGAGCTTGGGGTTCATGCTCTGGCTAGACATGCTGGCCAGCAGAGCCCAGCAATCCTCTTGTCCCTGTCCCCACAGTGCTAGGGATACAAGAATGTGCAGCCATAGCTGGATTTTTACATGGCGCCCTTGTGACCTGTACATCATCTAGGATGTGCCGCATCCCTGGGGATGACATTTTATCACGGGTTTGGGAAGTAACAAAAACAGCCAAGTCATAACAAAATCCTCAGTATGCACACTTTTTAGAGAGCATTTGTCAAAAGTAACCTTTATCACTTTAATCTTTGGGGTGTGACAAGCTGAGCCCCAAATATGCTGTATTTCTAGTCATCCTCAACGGGCGGAGCCCTGTCCTTCCTGGGGCAGCATGTGAGATCCCCTTGGTTCTTGTGGGTCACAGATGTTTGTATTCTCTGCTTGTTAAGAACTGAAGGGGAAACATAGACACACTGAAAAGAGAAACAAAGTAGCTCCACGTAGTTGGGCAAGAATAACTTCTAGGGTAAAATAATTGTAGGGAAATCCTAAAATAAATAATTCCCTTAGCTCACACAGATGGGGATTCTTTACCTACTGTCCGTGTCCACAGTGAAGAGACATTGTTGAAACCACTAAGATCTGAGAAAGGCAAAGCTTTGGAAATGGGGCAAAGTGGATACATTCTTCTCCTCATTGAGAATACAGTTGTGTTCTTCTGGTTTGTTTTTTTTTGGGGGGGGGCGAGGTATATAATAATGTTATTGATGTTCGGACATTGCAGATTTAACATTGTTGAGTGGTTGGTTTGTTGTATTCCTTTAAGTAGTGTTAGGTATTTCCTACCAGGTGCTTAAGCTTCTCTCACTAATTTGATCCTTTTGACAATCATGTTTTTTGATTCTTTGCTAAAGCTCTGTCTTAAAAGGTCATTTAGAAATAAAAAAGATGATGGAATGAACAGAAAAGGATGATAAACAGCCATTATGAATCTTTTTGTGTTTGTTGAAGTAAATAAAATTATCAGCACAATGAAGAAGGAAATGAAAGACTGACTGAATGGGTTTTAAGTAATGAAGATACAACAGCTGAAATAAAGCTGCAGAGTAAGTGTAAGAGAGGACGATGGACTGGACGCGGAAAGGCCAGCGAACTTGACGTTACAGGTCCACAGACAACCCAGCATGAAAGAGAGCACACACTTGACAAGTGAGCAGTGCACCACCCATAAGCTGTGGGACAACATTAAACAGTCAAGCATATGTGTAACTGGGATCCCAGGACAGTGAGTTGGAGCAAAATGTTTATTATGGAAAAAACATCAGCCAAAAATTTGTCTAATTTGACAAAAAAAAAAAAAAAACTTAAACCACAGATCTGAGAGGCTCAATGAATTCCAAACATGAGAAACATTTTTTAAAAAAATCGAAGCACGTCATAATCTGATGCTGAGGACTGGCGATGTCACAGGGAAGTGGCTGACTTCATCTTCACTCTCTTTCTGGTCCAGTGAGTGAAGAGTTTGGTGGCGGTCACTTCATTCTAACAGAAAGGAAAGACTATATGAGCCAGAGGACCAGGGCATCTCGTGGGAGATAGTGTCTTCCATCTACAACAGGGAACTGCACCCATGAAATCACAACAGTATGGTCACCTAAGCAAGACCTGAATGTGGCAACAGCAACCGACAAGCCAACCTGGGTGGGAGAAATCTCACAAGGTCTCACTCTTAGATAAAGAGCTGCAGGCAATTAATGGCTGCTAAGAGAGTGAGGATCAGTCTTCTCCAGCGGTGAGCCCACTGATAGGTTATCTCATCCCAAGGGGTCAGTCCTAAATGCATACACACATGAGTGACATCAAATGGATTCAACACACACACACACACACACACACACACACACAGAATGAATTTGAGAAGGAGGAAGGGGGAAATTTACATAAATGCAGTATTCACATATGAAATTCTTAAAAAAAAAAAAACCAAACAAACAAAAACCCAACTTTTAAAAGAAAAAAGATAGAAAAAACAAAATTAAAATGAACAAAACAAAACAAAAAAACCTCGATGGTTCTTAGATCTGTTGGGGATGTAAAGTCAAAGACAAAACAAATTAGAGACAGGTAGAGATAGAGAGATGCCATTCCCAGAGCAGAAATCTCTACAGGACCCAGCTCCAGGGGAGAGAACCTGAACTGCATGTGGACAAATGGTTGGAAGCTCAGGGTAGAGGGACCTGAGAGTTGAATGACTTCAGGGACCATAAATCATAAAGCCAGTCACTGCCAAGGACTGAGCTACAGATTTGTGAGTTTTATCTTTGGGAAACTTCCTTGGTTTTCATGGTGGATTGCTGTGGAATAACCTTTCTCTACACTGTGAATATGTATTACTCTATTGGTTAATAAAAAGCTGATGACAGGTCAGTAGCCAGGCAGGAAGTATAGGTGGAACAGCCAGACACAGAAGACTCTAGGAAGAAGAAGGGTAGAGTTAGAGGAGACGCCAGCCAGCTGCTGAGGAAGCAGGATGTATAGAAAATGAGGTGACAAGCCATGAGCCATGTGACAAAGCATAGATAAGAAATATGGGTTCATTTAAGTGTAAGAGTTAGCTAGTAACAAGCCTGAGCTACCAGCTGAGCATTTATAAGTAATATTAAGCCTCTGAGTGATTATTTGGGAATTGGTGGGCAGGACAGAAATGTCTGACTACATACGGCACCCAATGTGGAGTGCCAGATGAAGCATTAATCTAATTAATCTTTATCAATAAAAATTTGGGAGCCAGATATCAGGGTAAGAACCAGAAAGATCACAGAAGCAGGGAGCAGCCACCAGTTGCCTCCTACCTCTACCATTCTTCTGTACAAAAGGACCCAAGATCCTCTCTCCACCCCGCCTTACTACTTCCTGTCTCCTCCCTGTCTACAGTCCTCCAAACCTCTATGGTTAATTTAGGTCAGCTAGTGGCTAGCTCTATCCTCTCACTCCAAGCAAGCTTTATTTGTCAGAACACAATCAAAATATCACACAACAGGGAATAGTCCAGAGAAATCCCCACATGCTTCCCACAAAGAAGATGAATCAGTCAGAGCATTCTGTTCTTACTAAAAATGTCTGCCCTTGGGAGAAACCATTTTGGTAGCGCCTAACCGATTGCTGTTTTATCAGAAAGTAAGTCACCTAGGGCAAGGGAAATACCAGCCCTGGCCTGTGTTAGCCATGCTTTCCCACCTGAGAGAAAAACACCTTCAAAGCCTTCTGAGATGCAAACCCAAAGGCACTGAGGACTGGGAAGCCATGAAGTACAGGGTTCTTTCTCTCTCCTCACAGCTTGTCAACATGATGGAGGCATGCTTGCCTGCGTTTCTTTTGCCTAGCACAGCATATCTGGCTTTCAATAACAGTGTACAAAGCCTAATAAAAGCAAAAACAAACAGGCGGTTTGAAGAGACAGAGGGAGAACCAAAATTTAGATATGCAAGGATGCTGGGATTGTCAGACTAGGGAATCGGAAACAATTGTGATCAATGCGCTAAGCGTTCTGATGGGAGAAACTGGCAACATGGAAGAACATTCTAATTCTAAATTCTAAGAAAGAATCAAAAATGCCAGCAATAAAAAATGCTGCAACAAAAATGAAGAATGCGTTTGGTGGGCTCATTAGTATACTGGAGAGATCTGAGGGAAAGGTGTCTGGGCTTTTGGAAATAGCACTAGAAACTTCTAGAACATAAGAATCCTAAAAGCTTGGGACAAGATATCCAAGAAAGGTGGTTCCATGCCAAGCAGTAGCATGTACAAAACAGGAGTAGGAGAAGGAGAGAGAGAAAAGAAATAGTTGAAGCAGTTATGACTGAGAATGTCCTCAAGTTTACGCCAGATGTCAAACCACAGAAGCTCAGAGGAGGCCAAGCAGAATAAATGTAAATAAATAAAAAGGAGAGGAAAATAAATAAATGATGCTTAGGTTTACCATATTCAAACTACGGGACAATAAAAGATGAATCTCTAGAAAGAAACAAGAGGATTAAAAATATCATACCTATAAAAAAAAAAGCAAAAATAAAAATTGCATCTGACTTCCCAGGAAGCAGGTAAGAAGAAGAGAGTAGAGTATTTGAAATATTCAAGTTTTTAAGAGAAAAGCAAATGTACACTTCACAATCATCTCGAGACTTTTGTTCTCTTGAAATATTCATTTTCTAAATGACGCTAGTCAATTTAGCCACTATAACAAATTGCCAGAGACTGGTTAACACAAACAAGACAAATCTATTTCTCACTGTTCTTGATGCAGAAAGAGCAAGACAAGAATTCTCCGTTGTTGACTTCTAGGGAGGGCTTTCTTCCAGATTGCTGCTGACCCGAGCTTTGCATGGTAGAAATGGGGCCATTTAGCTCTCTGGACTCTTCTTATAAAGGCAGGAATTAAATTTCCGAGGTCTCCACCTTAAGTACCTAATTACCTGCTGAAGTCACCACTTTCAAATACCATCATATTGGGGTTAGGATTTCAACACAGAACTTGAGAGCGTGAAGGACAAACATTCAACCATGCCCAAAAGTGAAGGGAAAATAAAGACTACCTCAGACAAATAAAAGTTGGAGGGAATTTTTACCAGAAGACATTTCTTATAAGGAGTAGGGTTTTTTTTTTTTTTTTGGTTGTTGTTGTTGTTTACTTGCTTTTTGTTTTGTTTGTTGTTTGTTTTTTTAAGCTTTGGAGAAAGAGAAGGTGAGACAGCTGGGACCTGGGATCTGTGTAAAGTAGAAAAGAACCCTCATGAACAAATATATGAAGATAAAAAGCATCCAGAATAAAAATTCACATTGCACACAGAGAAATGAAGATGACCACGAGGATAGATTTCCGGAGGACACAATTGAATGACTTGTCTAAAGCGTGTGTGTACAGAAAGCAGAGTGGGAACGCCGTCACTGCAGAGCTCTGAACATAATGCAAATACCATTAAAAATATCGTGACAAAACAGTTTTAGATAACCAAGGTAATAAATGTCAGTGTTGCTGGCTCTTCACTGGTGAACAGTCCTGAAGCCCTTCACCCAAAGTGAAACGGCTTCTGATAGCATTTGAAACCACTTACACACACACACACACACACACACACACACACACACACACACACACTAATGAAGTGAGCTGGAAATGGTACCTGTGTGATCTCATTATAGATGGTTGTGAGTCACCGTGTGGTTACTAGGAATTGAACTCAGGACCTCTGGAAGTGCAGCCAGTGCTCTTAACCTCTGAGCCATCTCTCCAGTCCCATAATCATAACACCAGTAGACAAAAAGTTCCATGAGTAGCTAGGAGACTTGAGAGCCACTGGCCACAGAATCATCTCAATCTCTGTGACAGTTTACTTCCCCCAAATCCAACACAGAGGAAACAAGTTGCAAAGGTTTTTGTGGGCACAAAGTAGAACTGTAAGAACACAAGAGGAAATCCTGTGAGCAGAAATCGTCTTACAGTAGAGAAGACCCAACTACATCACACACAACCTAAAGGGCATGTAGAGGAGAGTAAATATCATCACATGACAGTAAAACAAATGCAATATACCAAAGAATATGTTTACTACCTTACTCAGATCAGAATGTAGTGATCCTACTGTAAAGTGATGGTATAACAAATGAATGAACACCTACCAAAAGGGGAAATACACTTAAGAAGTAGAAACAGCTTCTAGAAAAGGACATGCTCTTGTGTGTATGAAAGGTGCCTTAGTCTCAAGCCCAGCATTCACTTCTACCTCTCAGACCCTTGAAGATTAGAGTGTTCGCTGACACAGTCTGTGGGTGAGGACAGCCCTGGCTATGGCAGTCTTTCCAAGTTCCACGCACAGCACCTTTAGATTGCTAGCTGAGAGAGCCATGGTAAAAGCATTTAAACTGCGAAGTCAGCAAGTGCTACAGGTTTAGTCTCCTTTCACGTCCCCAGAAAACCAGTTATTAGTTAAATACAATACACCACCAGCGGGCAGACGATACAGGGAACTAAGCCCCACGAGACTGATTTGAATATGAAGTACTGAAGTCTCCACACCGCATTGTGTCAATATCTAGTGAAGTTATTGATTACATACACCTTTTGTGCCCATACCTTTAATCCCAGCACTTGGGAAGCAGAGGCAGGTGGATCTCTGAGTTCGAGACCAGTGTGGTCTACAGAGTGAGTTCCAGGACAGCCAGTGCTACACAGAGAAGCCTTGTATCGAAAAACCAAAAACCAAAACAAAGAAAGAAACAAAGAAAAGCAGTGATCCTCCACACACAACTTTTGCAGCAACATCTCTACTTCAGGGAATATGGCATTGATGTTCTTGCTTACATGAACTGAGAAGCACATGCTTGTGGATTGACGATTGGTTTGTAAACTGTGGGATTCCTATGGCTACCTAACTGGGTTCTAGACACCTGACTAGACACAAGGAGAGATGAAGAAAGACTAACACAAGTAATGAAAAGCTAGGATTGGGTGGGCTATGCACGTGAGTGAAGGCACACCAGCAGCCAGTGGGGGGGGGGGCTACTCAAAGTGTTTATTACACACACTAGGAGGTGGGTTAGCTAATCTTGGTAAGGGGGTCTTGGTAGGGGAGGATGTGGTCTTGTAGTCACCCAGGATGAAGTCTACACTTTTACATACTGCTTTTAGCTAAAGGTCAAGCAGATGTCAACATTTGTACTTGGACCTGGGGAAGGCTAACTTACCATTTCCGTAAGTCTGAGGCTTCAGCCTCCTTGATATGGCCTTGCTCATGTCATGAATGCTCAATAATATAGTGGTACACTCACTCCCCACAGTGGGGCATTTTACACAGTAGAATGGCAAATGGCTGTTAAATATATGAGCATACCCATTATGTGCTAATCTTGGATAAGACCCAGTAATATTGTTAACTGAAATAGTCGAGATTTTGAGGGGGTGATAGGAATGTATTTATGTAGATCTACTATAGCACAAATTGTTAGAAGGTCTTATTAATAAAATCAAACCTTAGCCAGGTATTAGGGTGAAAGCTGAATGATCGGAGAAGCAGAACAAGCCACAGCCACCTCACCTTGCCAATTCCTCACCTGATCTTGTTTCCTCAGACTGGAAGCTTCTGAGTCCTCATCCAAATGGATCTCAGCTGAACTGCTTCTCGAAAGCCTAAAAGCTTAACCAGCCTAGTTCCTGGTCCTCACGCCTTATATACCTTTCTGCTTTCTGCCATCACTTCCTGGGATTAAAGGCTCACTTTCTGGGATTAAAGGCGTGAGTCACCATGCCTGGCTGTTTCCAGTGTTGCTTAGAACTCACAGAGATCCAGGCGGATCTCTGCCTCTGGAATGCTAGGATTAAAGGCGTGTGTGCCACCATTTTCTGGCCTCTATATCTAGTGGCTGTTCTCTTCTCTGACCTCAGATAAGTTTATTAGGGTACACAATATTTTGGGGAACATAATATCACCACAATTTGCTAACACATGTACAAATAATTTTGAGAGTATTCTCAAGAAGTGTGAGTTCACCTCTAGGTCAGGCAATGCTTAGACTATAGCAATAGGAAGGAAATTGGGCTGCATTTAATTTTTAAAGCTTGAACTATGCACAGAGCAAGGATCACTTGCTTAACAACCACATTTAACTTAAGGGTCAAAAGAACCTTAGTAGGGTGTTATCTCTGGCTGCTGTAGTGGTTTGAATGAGAACATTTCCCATAGGCTCATATATTTGATTACGTGGTCCCCAGTTTGTGGAACTGTGTGTGTACAGGACACACAGCTTTGTTGGAGGAGGTTTCAAAAGCTCACACCATTCCCAGTTAGCTCTTTCTCTCTGCCTGCAACTTGCTGATTAGATGTGAGCTCTTAGCTACTGCTCCAGCACCATGTCTGCCTGCTTCCTGCCATGCTGATCATAGACTAACCCTTCCCTCTGAAGCTGTAAGCAAGCCCCTAATTAAATGCTTTTTCTCATAAGTTGCCTTGGTCATGGTGTCTCCTCATAGCAACCAGACAGTAACTAGGAGCTGTCTTAAGCACTATTGATGATTCTTTGAATGGGATGATTTTTCTCAAAGGCAAGCCAGCAACAAGCAAGTGGAATCTTAATGGAGCTTTCACCCTTCAATTAAGGTATTGTACATTTGTATTCATTCTGAAAAAAAAAACCAGAAAAGTAAATAAATGTAGGTATAAAAGATGTTCATCATGGTGCTATAACAGAAAATTTTAATATAGCCCAGATACTAAAAAAAGAAATATTTAGGGAAATTCCTATTTTTCTTCATAGAGTTTTGAAAAAAGTTTAACTCCATGCTCAAAATGCTTTGAATGCAAAAAGTAAGGTGCCCAGTTTCCGCACAACCTGTTTGTTTGTTTGTTTGTCTTTTTCTAAAAAGCTGCATCTAAAGGAGAATCTGGTGTGATTAGGGTCTGCACCTCCTAACCCCAAACATGGTCCCTTGGCATTTGAGGACAGAGCAGAAGCAGGAGGCTTTTTCTTACTCCTCATTCTCTCCCGAGGCAGGACATTTAATAATTCTGACTTTCCCTCGAAGTTATAGGATCATCATAAAGCCTTTATTCCAAAGTTGTGCTCCCTTCACTCAAAGGAAAAGCACACGCTTTTCCCCAAGCCACAGTGACACCATGAAGGTTCTGAAGTGGCAACCCCGCCCCCACCGCACACATTGTCACCATGAGGCTACACTCCTTTTCACTTAATTACACATCTGCTTTCTGGCTCTCTGTTCATCAAACCTAAGCACACTTGTACACAGTTTTCCTTCTTTCCTTGGGTCTTTATTTCTGAACATTCCTGTGTCATATAACATTTAAATAAATTTGTATGCTTTCTTTTTTTTCTTGCTAATCTGTCTTTTATTACAGGGATCCCAGCTACAAACACAGGCCATCAGTGAGTGAGGACAGAGTCTCTCCTGTCTTACGTTAGCATGCACATGCAAACACAGGGTAAAAATACACAGAATAATAAGAGCATCCTTGTGCACGCTAATTTAATATCATTAAAGTCCAATATTATCTTGATAGGATTTTCAATATTGTCTTGCATCTTGGTACATTAAATCATTTGAACAAACAATATTAAGTCATTTTAAAGGACATTTAAAAGACATTGAACTTTTGATGCTTTCGGACATTTTAAACATAAACACTTCACATTATACTCTGTAGGCCCTTCCTATTCCCTCTGTACACCATTACCAAATAAAACAGCCGCAGTTACAAAGCATCTCAACTATAAACAGAGGCAAAAATACAAATATGTTTCTACTTACCAAATTATATTATATAATGTAAAAGATCTAAAAGTGAAGTGTTCTGCGGTCACGAAATGTAAAGAAAGTTTAAGCTACATCATATGGTCACTTCTTCCTAGACTTAAATGATCCATATTGTCATATAAGTGTTTCCAAGGATCCTGCAACGAGGAAAATTGTGTAACTCCCTAGAGCCCACCCCCCCCCCCCCCGCCCGCCCTCTTTATCTATTGCCCTTGCTAAATATCTCCCAGTGTTCCAAGAACATGGGATACTGTGTGACGGGCTCGGGAAACTTTGTAAACCTGTTGTCTCACCTCCCACACTTTCTGGTCCTGATACCTCCTGGTTCACTTCAGTGGCAGCCTGAGCCCAAGGGTTTGCCTACTGATCTCTGATCTCTCTTCATCCCCAAGGCAAGAAATCTCCGGGCCTCTCCACCATCTCTGATTCTTCTCACGTCTCCCGGAGGAAATACCCGCCCATCGGCTTATCAGAATCATCTGAACTCCAAACGCCGTGCACTTGTGTTTCAGACGCACAAAACTGTCATGTGAGTGGCTTTAGCACGGCCGTTGACTTCAGGAGACGGAGCCATTTTGTCACAGTCTCCACCTGATGCTTTCACTCCTCTGCTTTCCAGGAAACGCCTGCTGCTTTTCCACTGAACTTTACCAGTGCAGATTTGAAGGAAAAAGTTTGTGACAGACAAGGTATAAGGGGGGATTTTGATAGAGAAATAACGGCGAGGCGGGGGGAAGATATGAGAGAAGTAGGGGAGAGATGATGGGGTTTGAAGAGTTACGGTTCTCACAGTATGTAAGAAATGATGAAGGTTTGGAGAGATGGCTCAGAGGTTAAGAGCCCTGATCTGGCAGAGCACCTGGGCTCAGTTCCCAGCACCTACGTGGTGGCTCACAACATCTGTAGGCACATATATGGTGCACATACATATATTCAGGCAAAACATCCATATGCATAAAATAAAATAAATACATTTTTTTAAACTTTTTTTTTTAAACAGATCTTTTTTTCTTTTTCTTTTCTTTTCTTTTTTTTTTTTTTTAACGTTTATTTATTTTGTATACAGTGTTCTGCCTGGACGTATCCCTGCAGGCCAGAAGAGGGCATCAGATCTCATTATAGATGGTTGTGAGCCACCATGTGTTTGCTAAGAATTGAACTCAGGTCCTTTGGAAGAGCAGCCAGTGCTCTTAACCTCTGAGCCATCTCTCCAGCCCAAAATAAATAAATTTTAAAGGGAAATGACAATGAAAGAGGGGAAGGAAGCAAGAAAGAGGGAAGGAGGTATATCTTGAAGTTCCTTCATCATTTTACAGCTCTTCTATAGACTGTGACTCATCTGGAATGGTGTAACAGGTTTAAAAGCCCTCACACTCTATGTAGACTCTATAGGCTTGCAGAGGAAATATTCTGGAATGCCGCTAGCCATGAAGCTTCTTTGACGGAAGACTTTCCTGCTGATCAGAAAGGTGACAGGGAATGAGCAGATGCAGGTTAGCACACACGACCCTGAAAACCTGGCTTGGGAGAGGGACCGCCACTGGGCTCTGAAGTCTGCTTTCCTCTGTGACTGGACACACAGCCCCTTAGATGACTTTCCTGGAGGACATCGGATGAGGAGGAACAAGAGGCGGAGGCTCTGGGACTGTACACAGGAAACACAGCCAACAGAATCCAGATAGCTCACCAGACAGGCACAGCTCCATTGGCACAGTCTGAAAAGAAATATAAACACGGAGAGTATTTTCCAGTGTGCAGAATTATCAGAGAAGAAAAAACTGACAAGACTCAATGCTAAAAGGATGTTAAGGGCATTTTCTAAGTTAACGCGGCATTCTGAATTAATAAACTGTCTACAGTGGACTTTGACAGTATGCATCAAATGTTTCAGCTTAAATGCATACATGAATACACATGCATAGATACATACAGGTGCCCATAACATGGCAATTTTCTTTATTGAAATATTCTCTGAGGAGATTAAATAGGCAAGTTCGTAAAGATGTACACCAAGGAATTTTTAAGGTTATTTTTGCGTAATAGCAAAAATACCCTGTGAATAATTTAATTATGCACCAGGAGGAGGTCTTGGTTTAATAAATTAAATGCATCCATGTAGTGGCATCCCATGCTTTGTCTGGTTTTTATAAGCATAGGCCTGGCAGTCAGATTCCCTCAGTTTAAATCTGGACCCACGACTTACTACTTTCATGATTCTGGTACATTTTAAAACATCTCTTTGTCTCCATTTCTGAATCTGTAAGATGTTCACAATTCATAGCATTTCTTAGGAGGCTTCATGATCTAAAAAGTACGTTCTACATAGTTGTCACGATCATTAAATGACTGAAAGGTCCATGAACATAGTAAGTACTAAGTGGTATCAGCTTAGCATTATTATATGAACATTATAAATTAATTTCTATATTAACATGAAAAACAGTTGTTTAATAAAACTTACAGATTTCCAGTAATAAGTTTCCATCAATTTAGATTGACTTACATGTGGCTGTATGCATAGAAATCTCTATAAACATGTGTACTATAATTTTAATACTAGATATCTCTACTGGTAATGTTTCGGACACTTTTTTCTTTCTTATCTTCTGGCTTGATGTTTTCTCAACAAAAATCCTAAAATGGCAAGCTAGAAATTTCATACCAGCTTTTCTCCTGAAGACAGCTGAGATTCACATAAACGGAAGATCACAACCTCAAAGCCTAAGGAGCCAGCTAGAATCAGTGTTCTTGTTCTGAGGCAGCTGGCTTGATAGTAATGAAGTACCCTTTGAAGACTCAGTTAGAGCAGGGGCGGCTGACAGTTCTTTGTAGCATGGGGGCAAGAGTCTTTAGAATGCGCCATGCGTTCTAAGTCAGTATCCAATCTATGGTACTGTTTCACCCACAGTCAGGAGATGGGTCCAGGAGTTGGGGAATGGGGGGACAGAAATGGCACCACTCATCATTTTATACCCAATGTTCTACTAACGTTTTTTCCCCCTTTTCCCTTCTGTTCTCCTGACACTATGCTCTTTTGCTCTAGAGGTCTTATTTCAAAAGAGAAGAGTGCTTCTACCAGGAGACACACCAAGGAGACCATTGAACTGGAAACTGAAGTTTCTGCCCAGCTACTTAGGGCTTTTCATTTCTCTGAATCAACAAAGAAAGGAGTTATAGCACTGGCTGGAGCAACTGATCCCAGGTACCAAGGAAAAATTAGGCCACTGTGCTACAGCAAAGACAAGGAAGAGCTTGTCTGCATGCAGGAGATTTCTTAGGACTTCTTAGTGTTTCTGTGCCCTGTGAATAACATCACAATTGAAAACTACAGCTCCATCTAAGCAGGACTACTAATTCCCCAGACTCTCCAGGACTAAACGTCTAGTTCATTCCAGAGGGCAAAGGACTAGTTAAGGTACTTGCTGACAGTAATACAGAGTTAGTAGCAGAAGACAAATACCAATTACAAACACGTGGCCAGTTACAGAAATGATGACTTATATAGCTATTATGAGTACTTCTTTTAATTTGTGTATTCATTTTTGTTTTTATTCACTTGTGATATGATATAAGCTATACTGATTTTATATTCTGAATGATGGTTAATATTGATTGTCATCTTGATAAAATGTAGAATGACCAAGAAAGAAAGTCTCTGGGTCGGTCCATCTGTGAGGGATTTTCTAGATTATATTATTTGAGGGGAAGAACCACCCTAAGTGAGGGCAGCCCCAGGCTATGGGTTTGGATCCTAGAATGAATAAAAAAGAGAAAGTTCATTGAACACCAGCATGAATTACTTTCTCTTTCCTGACTATGGGCACAATGTGACCAGCCACCTCCTGCTCGTGCTGCTGTATCACTCCCACCATAACAGACTGTACCCTTGAACCGGGGGCCAAAATAACCATCCTTTTAAAACTGCTTTTATTAGTCATTTTGTTGTAGCACCAAGAAAAGCAGTCGATACAGAAAAGTGGTACCGAGAGGTGGGGCTGGGGCTGTGATAAAAATGGAGCATGTGGTTCCTAGGCCTTTGGAACTATTTTGCAGGAAGAATGTGGAAGAGTTTGCAGTTTGGGGGCTACAAAAGCCCTCAGAGTGCTGCAAGAAGAGCTGAGTGGGCCCTTCTGATGAGAGTGTTGAAGACGAGAATGCCAAGAGAAATATGAACAAGCCTAACTCTCGGGGTTTCATAGGAGAACAAGGACCCTGAACAGGAAGACTAGGGGCCATTCATGAGATTTTCTTGCAAAGATTCTGGCTGACTTCTTCCCACATCCTGAGAACCTGAGTGAGGTTGAACTGAAAGGTGACAGACTAATTTGTTTGGTGGAGGATATTTCAAGACAGGATAGCATTCAGACTATGGCATGCCACCTTTCACTGTTTTCGTCCAGGTTTACATGAAGAGAGGACAGAAAGGAAGTATGCTGCTGGAGGTAATAACTCCGTATCAGAGTCCTCGGCCAGCCCAAATGAGGTCCTAGGTTCAACCCCCGGTATCAGAAAGGGAATAGGGGAGAAGTAGAAAGACAAAATGTGCAGTTTTGTGAGGAAGAGTGTAGATGAGTTTAATCTTACAGATAAGGCAGGTTTGGAAGCAGCTGTAATTCTTAGAGAGGTTAGCACCTATAAATGGAAACCTGGCACTTCGCACTGACTGGGGCAACAGGAAAAGTGTTCTGAGGGTAAGAACCTACCCATCAAAGGTTCTATCTTGAGAAAATGCGAATTCATTCGATCGGAGAGAGCCTAGACCAGTAGTTCTCAACATGTGAGTCATGCCCCCTCTGGGAGTCATTATATAGGATATTTACATTACAATTCATAACAGCAGCAAAATTACACGTATGAAGTAGCAACGGAATAATTTTATGGTTGGGGGTCACCACAGCATAAGAACACTGTATTAAAGGGTCACAGTGGTAGGAAGGTTGAGAACTACTGGCCTCTACTGAGAATGCCACTGTAGGGATTCCCTGCTTCTCAAAATCAACTGCTAAGGGAAAATTTTTCCCCAGGGTCAGCACATAGAACCTGGTGCAACTGTCCTTAAAAGTGCCAAGCGCCATCCCGAGTTGGCAGCAGAACTGGGCTGCGTCATCCACATGGCACTGGTTTTGCAGGCAGAAAAGATGTAAGATTGAGGGCATCATGGACGCTTGCCCACTGGTTCCAGAGACTTGCTAAGGCAGGAAAAATAGGACAGGGTGGGAACGCCTGCAAGGCGGCCCTGAGAAGCCAGTACATGATGCTGTGCAGGTGCAGCTCACAGTGCAGTGGAGACCTCAGGATGCCAGGAACGCTGGCCGTCCGTTGAGGAAAGCTGAGCACAGATCAGAGCCAGCCTAGGAGGGAGGCAGTGTGTGTCACAGGTGGGAGAGCTGGGGGAGGGGCAGGCCTACTCAAGTCCTGGGAAGCCCACATTGTTCCATGACAAGCCCTAGATGGCAGACATTGAGTGGTAGAAGCTGGTGTTTTCCTTGCTGGGTTTCAGTCTTGCTTTGGTCCAATAATTCCTTGTTATGCCCCCATGCTCTCTTTGTAGAATGAAAATGTTTATTCTTTGTCATTGTATATTGGAAAATATGTACCTTGTTCTTTTATTTTCCCTTTATAGAATGGGGATGTTTCTTCTGTGTTATTGTTTATTGAGAATATGTGCCTTGTTTTTTTATTTTATAGGAGCTTACCTATAGATTGTGTTGAGTCTTTTGACATTTAAACAATGCTGTGACTGAAAGACTGGAGAGGCTTTTGAAGTTAGACTGAATGCATTTTGCATTGTAAGATGACTATGAGCCTGTGGTGATGAATGGTAGAAGACTGAAAATTGGGGAGGGGCTGGAGAAATGGCTCAGTGGTTAAGAGTACCAGCTGCCCTTCCAGAGGACCTGGGTTCAACTCCCAGCACTCACATCGCAGTTTACAACTATCTATAACTCCAATTCCAGGGGATCTGGCACCTTCACCCAGGCATATATGCAGACAAAACACCAATGCACACACAATATATATTTTTTAAGTCTGAAAAGTGACATTTGGGTGTCAAGTTGGCAAGGCATATATTTACAATGATATACTGATTGTGAACTTGGCAGGATTTAGAATCCCCAAGGAGACAATCCTTGGGCCTGTCTTCGAGGGATTTCTAGATGAGCTTAATTAAAGACTCATTCTCACTTTGGACAGAGCATCAACATTTATCAACTGTAGGTAAAATGTGCCCAGCTTCCTCAACCCCTATCCTGATGGATGATATGCCCTGTCACTGGGAGACAAAATTAACCCTTCCTTTCTTCCTTAAGTCGCTTTTGTCAGGTATTTAGTCACAGCAATGAGACAAGTAATGAATACATATAATGTATAAATACTGTTCATTTTATATCATAACATTTATAGAATACCGAGGAGAAGAATAAACCTCTTCTTCAGACTTTGCCTTTCCTGGTGGAAGGAGTCAATACTTTTTAAATTCCATGCAACATAGTTGTATCATATTAAGTGGAATTTTAACCTTGCTATTTGGAAATAAGTATGCTTTTTGAGGATATGTTTATGGGTGCCATTTGATTAAGGGATAGACTCATGATGGTTAATTTGATTTCTGTGGATATACAATGTTGTACCCAGAGTCCCCCAAAGACCACCAAGAGACCAAATCCAATGCAAAAGCAAAGAGTCTTTTTATTGCGAGTTAACTCGGGTCTCTCTGTCTGTCACAGCAGCAGAGCAGGAGAGACCCTGAGTAGCAATGGGGCAGGGTTTTTCAAGCAAGGGGTGCTTGGGGCCTATAGACTACATAGGAACAGACTCAGAATTGGTTTATGCGAGTGGCAATCATGTTAGAAACTTTTAATTGGCTGGGGTTAGTTGGGGGTTACAGTTATCCATTTTTGGGCAGGCATGAACAAGTCCTAGACTTTGTCCTTGAGCTGCCATGGAGGCTGGCTGGCCTATGACTGTGTACTGACTGTGGGGGCTGACTCAGTGGCCCAGGCTTTCACATTGACCCATGCATGTAGCTCTAAGTTGGTGAGGGGTCCCAGACAGTAAACAATTGTCTTGATCTTGCGTGGTCAGAGTACCTGCAAGGACTATGGCTTTTGTTCATGGCCCTCCCAGAAACCACTTGCTCAAGTCTCAGGAAACTGAAATCGAGGCCTGATCTCTGAGAGAAGACTGAGCAGCCTGTTACAGTGTCTGCCTGGTCCTTTCATACAGGAGCTGTTTAAGCATTCTTTCTACACGCGTCTATAAGGGTATTATATTACTAGAAGAGATTAATATTTGGCTTGGTAGATTGAGTGAAGCAGATGGCCTCCCCCAGTGTGGATGAGCACCCTCTAATCCACTGAAGGCCTGAATACAGGAAATTTGAGTCAGCGACCAGTTTATATTTTCTCTCTCATTCATATTTTTTCCTCTCTCCCTCTCCCCCCTTTTCCTCTCCCCTGTATATAAGAAGTAGTTATATAATCAAAATCTAGAAAGAGATAAATTATTCTCTGAAATCAACCTGTATCCTTGGGCATTTGTTGAAGACTGAACTATAGTTCTGGTGAACTCATGGAAAGAGGCAGCGAAGTCCAGGCCAAGGATTGTGACTCAGGTGGAAATCTGACACTCGCACCTTCATATACCCATTAAGCTGGTATCCCAAAAGCTTCATACTCAGAGTGTGAGTAAACCGGAAGCAAATCAGCCGGCCACCTTTCCTGCCTTCCTTGAATTGTAGCCTTGTAGTTCCACCTGGTTGTTTAAAAACTTTTCAAGATGTAAACTGGGACTGAGCTGTAGCAGACTGGTGCTGAGTCTATGTTCCCAGGAAGATCAAACAAAAACAGTCCTTGCGACAGGTAATGCCACCTTCATTAGCGCCAAATTATTTTTTAATGTTTCAGTTTCACACACAATGACCAGAATGGAAAAGAGAACCAAACTCACCTGAAAGTAAGCCATTTTGAGAAAGACCTAATTAATGCAAAAAAAAAAACAAAACAAAACAAAACCAAACACATAAACAGATTTAAAAGACTGGAATTGTCAAGCACAGACTCTGAAAGTCTTAAGGTCAATATAAAAGTCAGTTTGGTCTGAGGAAAATAGAAAATTGTAAAAGTCGATGGTGCTGATACTTTTTCAAAATCAGCTAGAATGAACAGAGCTAAAGCTTTGTTAACTAGTACATTAAACCCAACTGCAGAGAGAATTAGTAAGCCGGAAAATAGAACAAAGAAATTACGTAAATATAGCACAGAAAGACTAGAAACTAAAGAAATAAAAGTAAAGAGGATGAGAAATACAAGGGATAAAATCAGAAGTGCTAAAATAATTTTAAGTGAGTCTTAAATAGGAGGGAGCATGGAGTACATGCGAATGTAAAGAGACAATTGATACTTTTCTAGATAAAATTCTTCCTGCAAATTCAAGTAGCTCATCAAATGCCAAATGGCAAAAATTCAAAGAAGTCCACCCAATCATAGTACAACTTTAATATGAATCAAGTTTAAGAGAAAATCATGAAAAACCTGAGTGTCTAGCTATGTCTAAACTAAGTTTAGACTATTAAAAATAATGCACACACAGTTCAGTAACCAGGGAAACTGCAGCAGGTGACTCGCTTGATCCTAGGTTGGATCAAAGTAATTGAGCAACCGTGAGAGTTTGCTAAAGGCCCGTTTCTGGGTTTTGTTCACCACCTGCATTTCATGGGAGTAGGGGAAAGACATGAAGGGAGTCTTTGGCTGCTGCCCAGAACTCTTGATGTTGAAGGAACAGGCTATGTATGGATAACTATGGAGAACCAAGCTCAGTGAACTTGAAAACATAGGGCTTTCTGAGATCCCATGTGGGAAAACATAAACACGTTAAGAATGGTTGTAGCAGGAAGGCTTTTGTGTTGCAGAATGACTAGTCTTTGGTGGTCTTGCTCCATGCTTGTGTTTACTCACTTCTGGTATTAAAATCAGCATTGACTGGAGCTATGATAGTTATGAAGGGGTAGGTTTGCTTGGAGACTGTTGTAGAAGGCAGAAGAAAGAGTGCAATAAATCTCATGTAAGTCCCTCTGTTCCTCCAGTGGCTGCCACTTACTCAGCAGGTGCTGTGCTCACACTGGGGATTTGATGGGAACTTTACTAACAGAGTTTAAACATCTTAGTTACTTCTGTGCCGCTGTGATAGAGTGGCCTGACAAAGGCATCTTAGGAGAGAGGGGTTTTATTTTGGCTTACATGTCTACAGAGATCCAATCCATCATGGCAGGGAAGACATGGCAGATGCAGGAGGCTGGCTGGTCACATCGCATCTGTACTCAGGAACCAGGGAGTGACTAATCAGTAAGTGACCCAAGGCCATTAAGCCTCAAGATCTGCCCCCAGTAACCCACTTCCTTCCGCAAGACTCTCTACAACCTTCCCAAATAGTATTACCACCTGGGAAACAATGTTTTGATCACGTGAACCTACAGGGTATGTTTCACATTTAAACCACAACACCAAGACACTGAATTACTAATTTGGCTTTCTATTTGTTTCCTCATCACATGTCCTCGGCCTCCACTACCAAATTAGGGTGCTATTATTTAGTGACTTTCAGGGACAAAGACATTCCTCCTGTTTCAGCGGGAGAGGCTCTTCTGATACAGGGACTCTTTGCCTTATTGAAGATAGCTCTAGGAAGAGGTAGGAGCTGCAGCCATTTTGAGCTCAGCAGGGAGTTTAAGCCTAGATCAGAAGGACAAAGTGGGGGGCTGGCTGAGAAACTGGCTGTGTACCTGGTGTCTTGAAGGGAAGTGCCCACTTCATGCCTCAGGGCTCAGCTTTTGTGTGTGTGTGTGTGTGTGTGTGTGTGTGTGTGTGTGTGTGTGTGTGTGGTGCAGGAAACCTGGGAATGGGCTGGGATGCTGGATGTCCTGTGGGTGGCATCCTAGGGAACTCTGAAGTGTTAGTACCCTCTCTGCCAGTGTCTGACCTGGAAGGGTTGGAATCATATACTTGAGAAGTGATTGGACAGGCAACTCTCAAGGTTTGGTGTCATCCATTTCTCCCTCTTGCTCTTGCTCTTTCTTTTTCTTCCCCCCAACGCCCCCCACCACCACCCCGGGCCCCACTTCCTCCATTTCTCAGCTTTAAAGAATCCTAAGCCCATTCCTTGTCTGAAGCACAACTACTTTTATTTCTGTGAAGTTCCCATGAGGGGTTTTCATGTCTTTCTTCTCATCGAGACCACTGAACATGAATAGTTGACATCTCTCTACTGCTTTCTTTCTGTCGACCCCCATGCCTTCATACTTTCTTGCACACACCTTTGTCATTTTGACATGGAAGAGCCATAAAAAAAATCCACTCATGATGTGTCCTGTCTAAGAACTGTCTGAATCGCAGTAATCCAGGACAGAACAGAGGTCAAGTTCGGAAACATTTACTGAGCACCTGTTAGATGCCAGGCATCGTGACAGGTACTGGAGACTTTTGCCAGGCATCATGGAGGCAAGAAGAGGCTCTCTTGTCAACACCTTCTGAGCAAGACAGGCCTCCTAGACCAGGCCCAGTGTGGGAAGAGAGGGCTCTGCTCAGGGCCCTGCTAAGGGCTCTGGATTGAATCCTTTCCCTTGCATTGACAGCTCAGAATTGGTTTTCAGGACATAAACCCAAAGTGTCCATTCACTATTAATTGTGAAGTTAAACCTCCAAATACAAGCTCATGGGCTGGTAGCACTTGGTCTGCTCACCCACGTTCCAGCCATGTGGTCCCCTTTTCGCTCTCCCTGTGAGTGCTGAGGTCCCCAGTTCTGGGGAAGGGCACACAGCAGGTGCTGCACTGCACTCAATAGGCATGGAGATGCCAGACATATGGGTAGAGTTGGTGACCCCTCACCACACTTCTGGGCTCTCAAGACTAGGTCCTGGACTGTACCATTAAACAGCTTCTGGGCCAAGCCCAGCATCCCTTTTCAGCTGGAATCCACTCGCTGATTTTCACCTGGAATCCTTCTGTGGCAAAAGGTGGGTGGGCGGGTGGGTGGATAGGAAGGAGGAAAGGCAGACCCTTTTGGGGAAGAGTGTGGGGAGGCAGCCCAGACACTAGGCACCTCTTTGAGCTTGAAGGGATGGAGAAAGCATTGAGGGTGATGCTTTGGCCATGTAGATGCGGAACATTTGATGCTACTTTGTGCTGGTTTGTTTTTAAAATAGAACATTTCCCCTGCTAATAAGCTAGCAGAGCCTGTTTCTCTTTTTATGAGAGGGTGAGGATGACGTCAGTTTGTTGACACTTTGCTGTTGTTTTTTTTTTTTCAACTGCAGCTCTTTTATCTTCTCACACCTTTCTGCTACAGATTTATTCTTCATATTCACCCCTTCCCTTACCCCCCACCGTCTTCCTAGTTCTATAAGTGGTTAGGTCCTTTCAGTGAGCTCATTTATTAAGCCCTAACCATGTGCAGATGTGTTCAGTATCACCCAGGCACAGCCTACCGAAGTCCTAGCAGCTTAGGTGTCTTAGTTACACCTCACAGAAGAACAATCCCAGGAAAGTTTCTGACTTGCAGAACTGGTGTTTGAGGTTACAGGTTTCTCACCCCCAAAGCCGTGAGCGCTTCCTTACTGCTTCTGGCCCTGCCTTGCTCTGCGAGGGGCGGGCGAGACTTCTGTGTCAATCTCCTGTGCCAGTGCTGTGTTGGTGGAGGCTTAACCAGCTCTCCATACCAGCTGCTGTTGGAGGGAGCATCAGGACCACGCCACCTAAGGCAGGCTTTGGATGTTTGCTCGAGGACCTATTTGGTGTCTCAAGAAGCCATAGGGAGACCCCCTGCCTAAGGCTGCCGTTGCTATTTTCAGCCCAGGATCTGAGCAAGCCTCTAAAAGAAAAATCATTGTAAACCTGGCCCTTTCCACACACACCCCCTTTCAGTGATTGCAACTCCCAGCTCACTCAGGCTGGAGGTCTAGATTGCATGATAAGGAGGGAGCGGGGCCAACTTTCTGGTTGCTTTTTTGGCACTGAGTTCTTGTGTTTTTACAGCAGCCATGGGCCCTACATCCTTCCTGGAGACTGACTCTAGGGTGGAACACAAATAAAGCCCCCTCTTTCTCCTTCTCCAGCCCCTGGCACAGTGTCTGTCTTGATTTGCTATGCTCTTGGAGACCCCCTTTTCTGGGTGGGAGCTTCCATCTGTCCCCCATTATAAGGGTTTGGCTTTCGAGGGGCTCCTGGAAATGTGTTGCAGGTGGGCTCCTGGACACTTGGCTTGCCCGCCGCTCCCTGTTTTCTTTGCCTAATTGTGTTTTCTCTGCTGATTTGAGTGCAGTTGTTCTTCCCCATTTTGTCAGAATTCTGCGCGGTGCATCTGGTACCTATTTGGCTGGGGAGGGGCAGGAGGCAGGGTGGTTAATTGAAGGCTTGGCACCGGGCACCGGGCAGCAAGAAGAAAAGGGAGATGAGGAGCAAGCCGGGGAGAACTTAGAGAACACGGGTGGCTGGAGCTTTGCACAGAAACTCCACAACCTCTGTTCCTCCGCTTGGTTCTGTCCAGAGACAGAGCCTTGAGAAGGGCCCACGGGCAAGGCTTTGATGTGTCTGCGGCTCTGCTTGGAGTCCCGCGGTGCTCCACTTCCCCTGGGGCTATGTGCAGGTGCCCAGGGTGTGGACAGGAGAGAAGGAAGGACAGAGAAGACCACCTGCAGCTCCTCTGTTGCCCACCTAATTTGGACTCAGCCTTTGGTCCTGCAACAAGAACGTTGGCTCCAGACGCTGATCTGATTCCAAGATACCAAACAGGAAGTAAAAGTGAAGTAGAACCTACTTGGAATCCATTTCTGGCAGAGGCTCGGGACAGCTCAGCCTGCCCTGGAACTCTCTCTGTCTGTCTACCTACTTCTCTGTCTGACATTCTGCGCCTCTGGCACTGAGAGACCACAAGAGCAGCATGTCCTGCTTCCCCGTCTCCCGCAGTCAGAAAGTTTGGGTTTCAGATCTCAGCTCCTGAAACGTGTTGTGTCAATCTGGTAAGGGCCTGTTCACTTTGGAGCCTCAGTTTCCCCATCTGTAAAATGGGACGATTCACACACTGTTCCAAGGAATGAATGAGATGGCTGAAAACGCGTCAGCCCTCTGCCTCCGTATGCCTCCATACATAGTCATGGAAGCTTAGGAGGAAGGCGGTAAGGAGGCAGCATCTCCACCCCCAGCCTTCTGAGGCAGGCGAAGGTACAGTTTAGTGGTCCATGGTCTCCCAGCCAGCACGTGGGGGAAGTGACAAGATTCTAGGCAGGGAGTTCGGCCTGAAGCCTATGCCAGGTGCTCATACTTTCCTTTTAAGGAAAGTAGGCTTTGGTGACGCTCATGAGTAGCCAGAAAAGGCCAACCCTAACCCAAGCCCTCCCAGTGGCTTAGGGTTGCCAGGTTGATCAGGGCATTCTTCTGGCTGCAGTGTGATACTAGGTTGTGATACTGGCTGACAGTGATACTAGGAGCCCCCAAACAGATGTATACTCCAATAAGGAGGCTGAGACCCTGGGTGGAGGCGCTCTCAGGAGGAAGGACAGCCGGGCGGCAGCGGGAGCCAGGCCTCTGGATACCCAGGACGCCCTTGCTGGCACAGCATCCTCACTGTGGCGCTCGGGAGATCCGACCTATTTCATGGCAACTTGCCCTTGCTGTGGCTGCTGTCTTCTCTAAATAGGTCCAGATTTAGGGCTTCCCCCTCTGGATCCCTCTTCTCAGCCCAGTGCTTTCAAGTGGGTCCAGCACGCTCCGGCGCTTGGCTGCTCTCCCTGCCTCCCCTTGATGAGAGCCCGCGTCTCTCATTTGGGTCCTGCCCGCACCCTGCCCGCTGTCATTACTGCGGTTGTCGCTCCTGGGGGGAGGCAGCAGCCTTTATCGCTGGCCCTGAGCCCAGCCCAGGCTACCGCTGCAACTCCGCCACCTCGTGGACTCGGTCCAGTCCCCGTGGGAAGGTGACTTATTTGGGTGTTGTGTTGCTGACTGCGTACATCCATGGTCACGGACGCTTTCAGAAAGACAGGGCAACTTGAAGAAGGAGAGAGTGTGTGTGCAGGTGAATTTGAAGGAATCTCATGGCATTGGTTTACCCAAGGCAAACCCAGAAAAACGTGGAAAGAAGCGGAGAGCCCAGGAAGGAAGGAGGGAGGAAGGAGCTGGCACCAAGTTGTAGAATGGCCACTAATCCCGACAGCCACTCCATGCTCATGATTTCTTATGCGTTTCACACCCAAATCCTAATCACGTTGCACTGTCTCGGGCCTGACAGGAGCATTCTCACATGTCACCATCACCCTGAGTGGGGGTCAGACCTCAGGTTTCAATACTCCTACACAAACACTTTCCTGCTCTGAAGTTCAGTGTCCCCTTAGAAAAAACAAAGATAACGATATTGCTCTTACATGGAATTGAGGCACTTAGTAAGTCCTGGAAAAAGCCACGCTCCCCCAAGTTAATGAAGGGGCCTTGACCCTCTCCTTCCATTCCTATGTAAATCTTTATCTCTGACTATTATCTATTCCTCACGCCTCACTATACCATCACTGCAAGGAGCTGGATTGTTGCTAGACACCCATTGAAGACAGGACAATCTGTGTCTGTCCCAGAGGATCTATGGGAGTGGCACCCAGTGCCTGCTTGACCAATACCTCAGGAGTCATGGCCTGAGAAAGGCTAAGTGTCCATGCTGTTGATAGAGAAGGCAACTTCTGCCAGCTAAGTGCAGACTGGGACTAGAAGAAGATGGAGAATTGGTGGTAGAGACAGTATCTCTCAGTATGGCAGGGGGTAGGAGCTTGGCTCACATATGCTCTGTTGTAAGCCCTGGCTGAGACTGAAATCTCTTTTGCTTGTTTTGATTTTTGAGACAAATTATCATTGTGTGGGCCCAGGGTAACCTTGAACTTCCAGTCTCCCTGCCTCTGCTTCCCAGCTGCTAGGATTACAGGCTTGGGACAGCATGCCTGGCATCCAGAAGTTGCAGTCTTGCAAGACTGAAATTGGGATTTGGGGTTTCATAAAAGGCTTGATAGGTGTGAGGGACGTCTCTTTGCTCCATCTCAAACCCTCTCTGAGGCACTCTCTCCTTCATGGATTGTTGCACTGACCCTTCCATTTTGCTAGTTGAGTGTGGCAGTCCGTACCTGTAATCCCGATTTTTAAGAAGCTGGAGCAGGAGGGTTATGAATCTAAGGCCAGCTTGGTGTATGTACATAATACAATTCTGTATTACAATAAATTACAATAGATTACAATAAATAAATAATGACAGCTCTGCTCGCTAGCACAGTGACAGTGGCTGCTGTAGGACCACTCCACAGCTGCTCACCAGAATGTCCACGGGATTTACGTGGAGACGGAGGTGAGTTAATGTAAAGGGCCATCCTTTACCCACGAAGTGAGGGGAGACATGTGCACGGTAGGTGATCCTATTCGATTGCTCATCAGACAGCAGGAGAAACAACCGACTCAGCCCTTCTTGCCCTGCCCGGTTTGGTCTTCAGTTCTCCCTGGATCTCTGGGATCATTCCACAAAGAAGCTATCTTTAGGTAAGCCTGTGTCTCAAGCATGGCTTTCAGGGGAACCCAGCCTAAACCAGCCATGTGTGAAGTATAAGGCAGAAGGGGGAGATATTTTTATGGTGTAGAAAAGTAGGCACCCAAAGACATATCATAAAACTGCCAAGTAGGGTTGGCCATCATGGTAGACACCTTTAATTCCAGCACTCGGGAGGCAGACACACACAGATTTCTGTGAGTTTGAGGTCAGCCTGGTCTGCCTAGTGAGTTCTAGGCCAGCTAGGGATACATAATGAGACCTTGTTTCAAAATAAAAGGCAAGACCAAACCAAAGGAAAACTCTGTGGGGTGTAGTGGCTCCATGAAGTGATGAAGTAAAGCGAGCCCCACCAGCCCCTCCGGGGTTTCCTCCACAGTTCCAGGCCTCCTCACAGAAGGCGGGCACACACTAGGTGAGTGTCTGTTTATCTTCGAGTGAGCAGCTTCCAGATGAATCCGATGAGAAGGGGAAGGGTGTGGAAAATAAGAATCCACAAAACTCTAATTATAGTGACAAACCATGAAATGAACACAAGAAGGAAGAAAGAGAGGCTGTGTGGGGAAGACCACACACACGGTTTGTGTCCACGTCTAGCGTGGTTCTGAGCGTCTTTCTACGAGCATAAAGGTGCTAGGGCAAAAAGATCAGTGTCAGGAAGCGAGGAGTACGGAAGCAAGGCTTGGAGGAGCGGTGTGCGCTAATCGGTGCTGGTAGGAGGGGCAGGAACATGGAGGAGGAGAGTATAACTGGAGTGGAGCAGGGATCGGGGTTGTTGGAGGTGAGGAGGTCATGGAACCAGAGGGCAGGTATGGAGTGACTCACTGTTCTCCCAGGCTGTGAAGTCACCTGCCTGCTGATAGGCGGAGGGGTGGGGCACCAGGTGCTGAAGGAATGAAGGAAGGAAGGAATGGAAGAGAGGAGGTGAATAGGTAACAGGGGCAAGTACCGGTGGTGGGTGATGAAACTGGATGGCATGGACTCTAAAGTCTGTGGGAGTTTTGAAGGCAGGGTGAGAGAATGAGTTTCACAATGCGGAGGGACATTCCCCTCCATCCTCCCCTCCCCCCTCCCCCCCCCACCCCCAAGGTAAGGAGAAAGGCCGTGAAACAAGCCCAGCTTCCATTAAGGCAAAAATGAAGTGACCTTACCGAACAGGAGGATCGTAAATATTAGGACATTGCCTGGCGACAGACCCTGGGATTGGGGAGACTGAGTTCGCGAAGGCTGGGAACGTCAACGGCGAGTGAACAGAGGTACCTGCCTCACAGGATTGATGAAAAGTGGAACAATAACTTTAGTAAGGTAGCGGCGGCGGCGGCGGCGGCGGCGGTGGTGGTGGTGGTGGTGGTGGTGGTGGTGGTGGCGGTGGTGGTGATGATGGTAATGGTGACAGAGATCACCTGAGGAATGGAAGTTAAGGGGACGCAGAGGCAATGTCGGAAGTAGTGGTCTAGGATCCCTAACATCCTCGTCTTCTACCTTTACCTAGCTGTATAGCCTTAAACCAGTCAATCACCTTCTTTCTTTGGGCCATGGTTTTTCCACTGATGAAACAAAAAGGTCAGATAAGATCAATGGTTTTTTGCGTGCACATGCATGTGCGCGTGTGCATGTGTGGATGTGTATTTATACATATATGAGAGTTTCCTGAAACATTTTTTTCAAGATGTGTCTATGAGCGTCCCCAAGGAGTCAAATCTCCTTCTCTGGGAGTAAGGACCCAGGAGGTGCCTTTTGAAATATTTCCACGGACAATGTAATAAACACTTCCTCCTAGTCCTCAGCCCTGTTTTCTTTCTTCGGGGAATTGCTATGCCAAGAACCTCGTCTGTCCTTTTCCAAATGGCATCACTCAGAAAGTGATAGTGAGCCAGATGTGGCTTGTCGGTGAGAGCTGGGTCATAGCAGTTATCAGAGGAGACCAGCTCTGCCCTCGGTGGGCCAACGGCCAGATAGCAGGCAGCTTTATTTTTACAGCTTTGGTCTTTGGGCATGTTTCCCGCATCATTGCATAAGATGAGAACTCAGTAGCATCGCTACCTTGTTTTGTTTTGTTTTGTTTTGGGCTCAGTGTAGGATCACAATGTTTGTTATTGCCCAGCCTAGGTAACTGGGTATCCTTGAGGAAGGTGGCCATTGACCCTTAAAGGATGATAGTGGGGGACAGGAGCACACTGAACTCTTGTGTTTCAGACATTCTTGTGTCCCCAGTGCTCAGAAATGTACCTGGCCCTGGTGGGAACTCAACAAATATTTGTGAAGCAGAAACCTAAGGAAAAGCAGAAGTATGTCACAAACAAACAAAAACAACAAAACAGCAATTTAGGGGAATCACTGGTTTTCATATTCAGAAAAAAAAAAAAAAAAAGAACAGCTGCAAATGAACGAGCATGTGATGCTATCCCAAACTCACATAAAAGTGGAAGGGCAAAATAAAACCACCATCAAGCAAAGACAGGGAAGACCGCTACCCACACACCCTCTCCAGGCAGAAGACACTAGCAAGAGAGAAAATGAACTTAAACTATGGAAAACAAGGGAGTGGGCAAGCAGCGTCCACCTACCCTGCTTCTGCAAACTCTCTAGCCGTGTTAAAAAGAATAAACGGAATCCCAGATTGTAGCTGAAGTTTTCCTGGCCCTGCCCAGCTTCTTACTGTTACTTACTACCCAAGCAAACACACAGAAGCTTATATTAATTAAAACTGCTCGGCCATTAGCTCAGGCCTACCACTGACTAGCTCTTACATTGAAACTAACCCACAATTCTTATTTATGTTTAGCCACATGGCTTGGTACCTTTTCTCAGTTCTGCCTTCATATCTTGCTTCCTCTGTGTCTGGCTGGTGACTCCTGACTCAGCCTTCCTGTTCCCAGAATTCTCCTCTCTGCTTATCCCGCCTATACTATACTTCCTGCCTGGCTACTGACAAATCAGCGGTTTATTTATCAACCAAATCAGAGCAACACACATTCACAGCATGCAGAAAGACATCCCCAGCACCAGATGATCCTAGCATAACGGCTCTGGGGTAGGAGGGAATGCAAGACAAGTAAGAAACAGGTGTGCTAATTTGGAGTTGTATCAAATTAATCGATAATTTGTTGAGGGGTATAGCAATGTTAACCAATTCCAAATATTCATTAAAAAGCATGTGCTTAGCTAGGTACTCAAAGTTAAGTATAGTCAAGTGTGCTGACTTGTTTTATGGCAACTTGATACAGGCTAGAGTCATTTGAGAGGAGGGAGCCTCAACTGAGAAAAGGCCTCCATAAGATCGGGCTGTAGTCAAACCTGTAGGGCATTTTCTTAATTAGTGATTGATGATTGAGGGCCCAGCCCATTGTAGGTGGGGCCACCCCTGGGCTGGTGGTCCTAGGTTCTATAAGAAAGCAGGCTGAGTAAGCCATGAGCAAGCCAGGAAGCAGCCCCCCTCCATGGCCTCTGTGTCAGTTCCTGTCTCCACGTTCCTGCCCTGCTTGAGTTCCTGTCTTGACTTCCCTCCTGAAAGCATAAGTGAAATAAACCCTTTTCTCCCCTACATGCTTTTGGCCATGCTGTTTCATCCCAGCCATAGTAACCCTAACTAGGACAGGTGAAAATATTCAATAAATGGTGAGAAAGGGAACCAAAGGATGCATGAGAAACACAAGACTGTGGTTGTAGAAATGCTTCCATCCACATTAGCAATCACAATACCTACGTGTGTGTGTGTGTGTGTGTGTGTGTGTGTGTGTGTGTGTGTGACTCAAAGTTTCTTTCAATAGAATGAGAATTCTATGGGCTCTCATATCATGTATATTCTCTGTAATCATTATATATAGAATATATATATATATACATTTGTTTTTAAAAAATTTATGTAAGGTATATAGAGAGAAAAAGAGAGATGGGGGAAGGAGGAGAGAAAAGGGAATATTCCACTATGTTTTTAATTTGTATTTCATATTAACTTTCTCCTCCAAGTTTATTGAGCATGCTTGTGAGATGGCACAGTAAGCAGAGACAGTTGCTCCCAAGTACAGTGACTATTCAAACATCTTCTTGTAGAATGGCAATTTAAATTTGAGTTCATCTCATAATAGCTTCTTTTTCTTTTTACTTTTTGTTTGTAGATTTTTTTTTTTTTACATATTCTAGATATAGCTACCAGGAAATTTTAACATGGATACCTAAATAATTTGGGGGCAAAAGAGGAAATCCTATTGAAATTACAAGCAACTTTGGGAATGAATGAAAATACCATCACAGCACTAAGAAAGGGATGTGGGTTGGGCAGTGGTGGTGCACGCCTTTAATCCCAGAACTCAGGAGGCTGAGGTAGTCGGATCTCTGTGAGTTCAAGGCCAGCCTTGTCTACAGAGTGAGTTTCAGGACAGCCACAGCTGTTACACAGAGAAACACTGTCTCAAACCCCCCCCCCCCAAAAAAAAAAAAGAAAGAAAGAAAGAAAGGAAAAGAAAATGGGATGTGTATAAAATGATACTCAGAGGATATTTCATGGCTTCAATTATCCTAATGAGAAAGATATTTTTAAAGTAGGCTACACTTATGAATCAAGAATCTATAGAATAAATATTAAAGTAACCACCCCCCCAAAAGTTGAATAAATGATTAGAATAGTTTAATAAAGTCAACCAAGGCACTGCCTAAGAAAAAGAAAGAAATTCATGGGACGGCATTAGAAATTTTATATATATATATATATATATATATATATATATATATATATATATATGAAAAACATCCTGTCAGGAGGCTCAAAATATAAAAACATACCATGTTCAATTTCATTACCATACATTTACTGATTGAGATTTTAAAATGGATGATTTTTGTAGGTAAACACGAATTCTAACATTGACTGAAAAGAGATAATTATAGAAACGCTTAAAAGTTAGTCAGTGTTAGTCATAAGCTTGGATCACCAGGGAACAGATAATTTTGGAGTTGTATCACTTCATTTACAGCACAGCATATAAAACTGTCCGCTTTTCCACCCATCTGCGAGGACTGCATGAGCGCACGCCACGGTAGACAAAACTTACCACAGGGAACGCAAACCACTGACCCATCACAGTTCGGAATACAGTTACAAAACCCTAAGTGAAACATTAGCAAAGTAGATCCACTTGTATATTAAACGATTAGTGCGTCTTAACTAGGTAGGGTTTATCTTTGAAATGACAGCACACTTCAACCTTAGAAAACCTACCAGCATACTTCGTTTGATCAAGAGCTAGGGAGAAAACTCAATTCTGATAGAGTTAGAAAAAAAAATGACATATATTTAACAAAGATGATTAAAAAGAAACTTAATGAGATAGAAATCCAAACAAACCCAGCTCCTTGTGACTAAAGGAAAGAAACCCCACACAAACTCCAAACTTACTGGCTTAAAATCAGAAAAAAAAAAAAGACAGCTCAACCTTTTGGTAATGAGACGAAACAACGAAAAGAAAGAAAATAATTCTTGAGAAAGGGCGGTAAGAATTGCTCTTACTTACAGACATTACAGCTTTCTCTTTAGAAAACCCATACAAATCAGCTGTAAAATTATTTAGACTAAGAGAGTTCAGCAAACTGGACAGATACTATTCTTTGATAATAAGCACTTGTGAAAATTCCATGAGGAGAAAACAGGTAGCACCTACCCAACTCTAACCTACACGGGACTACACTTAGTCAAATCCTCATGAACAATCCTCATTACTCTGTTGTTAATGTAGAGGGCCTAACTACGTGAGATGTGCCCGCAACACTTACCCAATAGCTCTCCAACAAGATCATGAGTCAAAACCGTATGCCTGTCAATTTTTAAAATAACAGTTCTACCCACCGGTCAAAATTAAATTTTAGTTGTTTTAGTCTTTTACCCTGATTGACATCAAGTTGTTGTATTTGTTTGTTTGGTAGGTTGGTTATTTTTTATTTGATTTGATAGATTTTTGCAGAACTGTCATTGTTCCTGAAAGTAACCTCTGGTCATGTATTCAGTGGTCAGTTCAACATGTCATACAGTTATCTAGTGTCCAGAGAGAAATAAAGTGGGTTGGAGGTGTGATGTCAGTCCATGGCTGGTCTCTAGGCAGCCAGGAAGGACTGGGTTGGAGGTATGATGGCAGTCCATGGCTGGTCTCTAGGTAGTCAGGAATGAGTGGGTTGGAAGTATGATGGCAGTCCATGGCTAGTCTCTAGGCAGTCAGGAAGGACTGGGTTAGAGGTATGATGGCAGTCCATGGCTGGTCTCTAGGCAATCAGGAATGACTGGGTTGTCTGCAATATGATTTGTGGTACCAGTGTTGTCCAGAAATGGTGGTGTTAACATTCACAAAGAATACAGGCATCTCGGATGATGCCCTGTTCTCTGACTATGAGGAGACATTGTCTCAGCCTCTGGTGGACTGAGTACATGTGTCATTCTCTTTATCACAAACCTAGGATGTTCTTGAGAAGGGGAGCTGTCAGGGTTCATCCACCTGTGCTCCACACATTTGAAATGAAACTTACAGTCTAATCTGGGCCTAATCTTCATATCTGAACTAAGAACTCCAAGACATCAGGACAGGAGAACTTGGGGGTCAGGTTTTTTTTTTTTTATTTAATCTTTTTTTCATTTTACATACCAACCCCAGTTCTCCCTCCCTTTCTCCTGCCCCTCCCAATTACCCCCATCCTACCCTGCACCCACTCCTCAGAGGGGGTAAGGCCTCCCATGGGGAGTCAACAAAGTCTGGCATACCAAGTTGAGGCAGGACCAAGCCCCTCCCCACTGCATCAAGGCTGAGCAAGGTATCTTACCATAAAGAATGGGCTCCAAAAAGCCAGTTCATGTACCAGGATAAGTCCTGATCCCACTGCCAGGGGCCCCACAAACAGATCAAGCCACACATCTGTCACCTACATTCAGAGGGTCTAGTTTGGTTCCATGCAGGTTCCTCAGCTGTCAGTCCAGAGTCCATGAGCTCCACTAGCTCGGATCAGCTGTCTCTGTGGGTTTCCCCATCATGATCTTGACCCCCCTTGCTCATATGATCCCTCCTCCCTCTCTTCAACTGAACTCCAGGAGCTCAGCCCAGTGCTTGGCTGTGGATCAGTACATCTGCTTCCATCAATTACTGGATGTAGGTTGTATGATGACAATTAGGGTAGTCACTAAGCTGATTACAGGGGAAGGCCAGTTCAGGCACCCTCTCCACTGTTGCTAGGAGTCTTAGCTGGGGTCATCCTTGTGGATTCTTGGAAATTTCCATAGCACCATGTTTCTCCTTAACTCTGTAATGGCTCCCTCTAACAAGATATCTCTTTCATTGATCTCCCTCTTTGTCCCTCCCCCAACTAGACCATCTTGATTTGGAGGGGTCAGTTTTCATAAGGGCTTCGCAATCTTGGAGGAGAAACAGTCATTTATGATGCTGCTGGAACACTGCAAAGAATGAGGAAATGACACCAAGTTCCCACTTTGAAGAAGAGGTGTTAGTCTAGAGAAGGTTCTCAAGAACTTAGTAGCTTGTCTTGGGACAGGAGAAAGCACAGAGATTTGTACCTTTCCAGGAAGAGGGTGACTTGAAAATGTTAGGGTAGAGTAAAGCAGACTATCAAGTTAATGCTGATTCCGGGTTGACATCTCCACATGTGTGGTCTCCAGATTGCTCATTCACGCTTGCTTCTTCCTTGGTTTCGCCTGGATGTATTGATGGCATGTGAACTAGAGTTCAGGCTCCTATAGCACAATCTAGATCATTGGTTCTCAACCTTCCTGATGCTGCGACCCTTTAATACAGTTCCTCATGTGTGGTGACCCCCAGAATCATAAAATTATTTTCATTGCTGCTTCATAACTGTAATTCTGCTGCTGTTATGCATCGTAACGTAAATATCTGATATGCAGGATATCTGATATGTGACCCCTGTGAAAGGGTCGTGACCCACAGGTTGGAAACCACTGGTCTGTGCTGATGAACTGGCAAGAAAGGCCTCATCAGGAAACAGTCTCAGCTGCTTTGGTCGTCACCCAATTTGGCTAACCACCCTTCTCTACGTGGATAGTAGAGACACTGTAGTTACAATGACTTCCAGCTAGGGACAGGAGTGTGGGACAGCCTTCCTGCTTATTTCCCTTCTCCCTGAAGTGAACCCTAGAACACCTGCCTACTTTAGCCTTGTTTTGATGGGGGCACAGGCTACAACAGGAACACTCGTGGGTAGCTTTCTGATATTAAAGCCAAACAACAATGAGTATCCTGTTTGACTGCACTTCAGGCAGGCTAGAGAGCTCTCGACAGGGCGGACCATCTATCGACTTTCCTCTTTTACACTCAGTGAATGAGTTTTTGAGCTCTTTCCTACAAGTCCTGTATCTCCCGCCTGGCCAGGTAGCATCGCCAACTTTATCTAACAAGGTTTCTTTGGGACACTAGCAAGCCGGATGCTATCACTGCTCCACTTCAGATTTTGTGTCTGATCTCAGGTTCGCCGCTTAGCTCTCTTTCAATCAAGTTAGGATAATGACATGCATTGTCTTTGCTGGAGGTAAGTCACATCCTGTCAGGAAAGACTGAATAAGTTACTTTCAAAATACGACGAACAATCTGAGCAAGGAAAGTACGAACCCAGTGTTCAGCTGTGCAGATTCCTTTCAGGTTAAAACAGAAACCCACAGCCCTCTCCTCTGAAACGATAACATCTGATTACTTAGTTTTCAAGCCACAATTTAAAATTCTAATCCTATTTTAAGAAAAATCAGTAAGTTTGGCAGCAAGGAGATTTCTTTTTTCCCACCCGGAATCATTATTTTGCATACAGCCCTTCACGCTCCCACTTCACATTCTCCTTGGAATACAAATACAAATATAAATGGTCAGACTGTTCATGGGTTTTGAGCAAGTTCATTTGGCTCTTAACCACCTTTCAAAGGGGAAATTTGTTTTGTTTTGTTTAAAAATATGCTTGACATGTTCTCTGGAGCATTTAGAAAAGATCATTTGAGCAGAATTCAGTATATTTGTAAGACTTTTAAAAATTAAATATCACAGCGATGAAAAGGAAGACCACAGAAGGCAAGTACTGTTTGCATTCAAAGGACGTTCCTGACGCTGCCAATTTTTGTTCCAGAGGTTAATAGCCTTCTGTTTCAAAACAGGAAGGGGGCTGAATCATAGGGAGTCACCTACACACGGGCTTTGCTCGATAATTGTCCAACACAGTTCAGAGAGCTCAATAAGCCCTCCTCCCTGGTCTCTGAAGTTCATACTGAGATTTTCAGATTTTTTTTTAATATGTGGTTTACCTGTTTAAGCACTTGGCCAAGAGGTTTTTTTTTTTTTTAAATATCTTTCTTAACAGTTACATCTTATGCTTTAATTATTCTCATTTTTTGATCTAACTCTAGATCTTGAAGTAAAGAGTCTTCTTTTGATGTGGCTACCTGCTTTTAAAAAAAAAAAAAGCTTTTCAACTCATAGACATCAAAATCTATTCGTTCATGAACGAAAAGAAGTGTTGACTGACTTACAGGCTTTGTTTTCCTCGGAAGCTGGTTGGTAACTGTTTGAAAATGTCAGGAGTATCTCCTGTCTTCCTTGTGGAAAAGGGTTGACAAAGGCTCAAAGTTCCCCCCGGGGACACCCATAGGGCCACAGCCCAGGCACCATTCTCCATATCCTTCACCAGGACATTACATAGGGTGGACTTGGCTCTTTAGAAACTCTGTGGGGGCTGAGGACGAGGAGAGGGGGGGCCAGGGATGGAAGAGGGATCCATGTGGTTCTTTAGAATATTGTTTCCATAACTGTTACGCAAGTGGTAAATAAGAGTTTAACAGAGAGATCTCCTATGGGCCTCCTGTATTTGAGGAGAGTGAAGGACACAGCAGAATTGGCCCCGCCCCTTTTTTCTTTCATTGTTTGGAGTTAACCACGGTGGTAGTGGAGACATATACTTCAGTACTGCGGGTTTATATAGTGGATGATTGGGTGGATGTAACTGAAATGTGAGTAAACAGATTGTTCCAGAGAAGGAGGAACTGTCCCATGAACAGGAAGGACAGAGCTACTCTGGGATCACAATAAACAGGCAGAGAGGTGGGGAGGGGAGCGAACGAGAGAGGGAGGGAGGGAGGGAGGGAGGGAGAGTCTAAGGAATTAACTCAGTGTCCTGAGAGGAGAACAAACGGGACAGTTTCTGTTTTCTCCTGAGATGAAACATCTGAAAACCCAGCAAGTCATGAGATGTCGCCAAGGCTAAGACAGTAATAATATCGCAGCAACAGTCACCTGGGGGCTTACTGCATTCCAGACACTGCTCTGAATGCCTTGTGTACATAAACTCATTTCATCTTCACGATGACCCTATAAAGACAGAGCAATCTCGACTCCCACTTTATAGACACGGAGACGCAGATCCAGAGGGGTAATGAGCCCCATGGGTAGTAAGCGGTGGAACAGCATTGATGCCGGAAACAGCCTAAGGCTAGGCTCTCACTCAGTGACTGAACGTTGAATCGTAAAGAAAAGTGAAGTGAACACTCAGTGGAAATTAAAATGCTCTGCCTAAGGTTTGAATGGCCCGGGCTCCAGTGGAGGAGGAGAGCCACATGTGAGCAGAGCTGGAGGAGCCAACGGGACAATAGAAGAGACTTAGGGCCAGAACCATCGACAAGTCATGATCACCACCACATGAATTTGGACCCTCTAAGGATGAGAGATGGACCATAGGAATTTAGTAAAAGTAGTGCCTGCTGGATTGACTCCAGTTCATCCCCAGGACAGCTCCATTGAATGACTGGGAAGTGTGTACTCAGCTGTTGGATGGGAATCTCCCAGGGGCTGCAGACAGACCCAGGAGATGAGCATGGGGGCTGACACAGGTGAGGGGTACCAGAGGGTAGAAAGACGTGCCCACTTGATCTCTGATCTGAGAGAGAAACCCAATAGTGACATCATGGCCAGAAAAGCTGCAGTTCAGAACAGTCTCCATCATGACCACCGGAAGGGGTTATCTAATTGTTAATATTGGTTGTCACCTTGACAGAATTTAGACTCTCCTAGAAAAAAAAAAAAAGCCTCTTGTCCTGTCAGTGAGGATATTTCTGGAAGGGCTGGGGTCCTGAACTGAATGAAAAGGATGAAAGCAAATGCCATCATTCATTCATTCATTCATCTCCATGGACATGTCTTCCCTGCCATGATGAATCTTAGCCCTTTCAACAGCAAGCCAGAGCAAACCGGTCTTTTCTCCACAAATTGCTTTGGGTCAGATATTTGGTCTTAGAAACTAGAAACTAGTACAGGTTATAATCTGCATTAATTAATACTAATCATTACTGGTTTTTTTTGTTTTTTGTTTTTGTTTTTGTTTTACCTCTTCCTCCTAGACACTGGGCTTGGAGAGGCTTGTCAACTGGTTCCCAGCTCTACAGCTGGCAGATGACAGAGCCAGGATGAATGATGCATGGCTGTGCCTATAATCCCACTGGTTCATCCACAGATACCACACACATCAGTCCCCGGCTGCTCTGCTTTGGGTCCAGTTCTACAGCATCTTTTGTAATTATGCTTGGGAGCATTTCAATGTCCACACTTGTGTTAAATTTATTTTAGGTTTCACTAATGAACCTGGGTGTGATTAAAATTATCAGGACTTTTAGGAGGGTGGTAAACATGACTCATTTCTCACTTCTCTGCACAGTGGTAGAAGTGATACTTGGGGACTTTTGAGTGAAGTCATAGGTGTAAAAAATCAGAGCTGCTGGCTCACAACCAATGAACCTCATCATACCCACCCTGAACCAGCAAGTCCATAGCCCACCCCTACTCCCAGAGGAGACTCGGGGGCCTAGTAAACTTGTTTTCACTGACACTGTGTGCTCTAGCTGAAGGGTAAAGAATGTTAGGATCTTTGGGACACAATAAAAGCAACAGCTCATTCTACTAAGTAGTTTTTCATGCCTAGTACTTGACATGAACTATCCATTGAACTGGTATGCCAAGCTTATGTTATAGGGCCTTTGTCTAATCCATTCAAAAGACAAGAAAGCTAATGCTTTGAGATGAGTTCACTTATCCAGCATAAAAGGATGATTGCTTAGAAATACTTTTTTTTTTTTTTTTTTACTTTGATTACATTGCATTACATGCATCTGTCCCAGTGGATTGAGTTGGAATCAGACCTGCTGTCTGTGGTCTGTCCCCTTTCTCCAGCCTTTGAACCTTGATCTCTGGGGCCGTGGGAGTGGCGGTGACAAGGTGGCTCATGCAGCCTCAGGAGGAAGGAAGCACCTCGTCATTTCCCCAAGTTGAGCCTCCCACTTCCTCACTTCCAAATGAAGTTGGAAGATCTCCGGGATTTGAACGAGGACTAAGGATCCTGGGATCTGAGCTACAGAGGAGACTTTCTAGGCTATGTGATTTGAAGTCTAGTCAGTGGGTTCCCACCGGGAATGAAATATGTTTTTAAATGCTGCGATCTAGGTAATTGGGTGGAAACTTCAGGATCTTTCTGTATTGGGAAAGGTCTTTGTAGATTGGAACTAGACAAGCAGGAATATTAAGCCAGATGGAATTATCCTCTGGGGGCAAAACTGTAGCACAGAGTATGGGATTCATTCAAAAATACGTGCCTCTGCAGCTTGCCTGGAGTCAGGGAGGCAGTCTCCTCTCCAAATGGTGGGGGAGAGAATACTGAAAGATAGATGTTCCTTGGAGATAAATATTTTAATATGCTGTGATTTTCATTTTATTCATTTCACAGCTGAGGTCAACGAGACTTGGGACTTGCCCAAAGTCAGTTCTTGGAAGACAAGATGGGATGTGACTCTAGGTTTCTTCATTCCCTCCTCCCAATCTCTAGTTGCTTACACCCAGAAGTTCAAGCATGGCTTTGAGCGCTTGAGATTTGGTGTCTAGTTCATGTGCAGTTGAGACAACATTTCCTATGATCTTCCTTCTCAGGAGAGAAATTGCCACATGGTCTGAAGGGTCTCATGGGTGAACCAGCTTCCATGAGAACAAAACAAATCTCTCTCATTTCAAATCTTTTGAAAATATCTGTGGCCACAGCCGTGCCTTGGAGAGCAGAGTTTAATGAGTATAACAAAGATTTTCACATCATCCAAGATGCTGTCCTTCCTCCAGGTTCAGGAGATCTCTACAGGCAACTTATGGGACATAACCTACTTTGACACTAAAACAAATTGTCACTTGGTCTTTATGCTTTCAAAAGTAAGTGGAGCAACTGGTTAATTGAGGAGTTTGGATTGCTGAATTCTGAATAGGTGAGAGTTCTTTTTCACATTCTATAGATTGTTCTGTTTTTGTCCTACCAGCCACATGACATAAGTTGGGAACAATATTTAATGTCATAGAAACTTCTTAGTATTTATAAACAAAAAACAAAAAACATTGTGTACTCCCCGGGACTTAGAGCATGTCCATTGAAAATCAAACAGGCAAAAGATAATCAAACAAACCTCTAAATGGCTGTCACTTGGCCTAGAGTATGAACTTACCAATCCTTTCAGCTCCATTGGGTTCAGAGGGGCAGAACATGGATCTGACCTCCAGTCTAGGTCTATTGCAGTACCAACAGGGCGAGCTGGTTGGTGCTTGGCACTCTTTCAGGTTCTCACATTATCAACTGGACAGCTGTTGTGGGGGGAGGAATCAGACACCTGTCTTCCCCTCTGAGGCAACTGGGTTTCTCAATCCGCACAAACAGTGCTGGCTGGGCTGCCTGGCTCATCATTTTCTGAAGCTAGTGATTACTTCATAGGTCAGGGTTTTCGTCTCCCTTCCTTTAATCAAGCAGAACAGCCGCAGTGGAGTGTGTTCCTAATACAATCACTGTTCTCGTGGGGCCTCGGGAAACAGCTCTCTTCACAGGGTCACTTTTTTCCAGGCTTGTTTTTAGACAAGAAACCAAGACCTCTTCCAGCTAAGTTACATACAGGGGAAATGATGAGGTTTATGATGGAGCAATGAGGAAGGCCATAAAGTTCCTGGGAGTTCCAGGACAGACAGCACTGTGCAGCCAGGTCATCTCCAACTGGACCAGAAGGACTCAAGGCGGCGGCCTTGAGTGGGAGCTGTTAGCAACCATTTGCCAGAGATGTTGGCGGGCCTGAGGCACATGCACCACCTCTGAGATGAAACGCCTACCTTGTCTGCCATTGATTGTCTCTTTCACTACCAAAGCCAGCGATTTCTCAGGCTGGCCCACTGCCCCAGTTAGTTCTTAGATTCCCAGTTTACTTCGTGACCATTCATAAATAATTTCACCTGCCAATAATAAATTTGTTTATTCATGATTGGGGAGAGAACTGGACCAACTGATGGTTCTCTGTTCTCTCTTCTTCTCCTCTGGCAAGATGTCTCAGTGGGTAAAGGTGATGGACACCAAGCCTGATGACAGCCTGAGCCAGACCCCTGCCTCCCTTCTGCATGGTGGGAGGAGGGAACCAATTACCAAAAGTTGTTCTGTGATCTCCATGTGAGTGCATGTACACATGCGTGTGAGCACACATGCACATGCAAACACACATACTATGTGCAAAATCTGTGTGTGTGTGTGTGTGTGTGTGTGTGTGTGAGAGAGAGAGAGAGAGAGAGAGAGAGAGAGAGAGAGAGAGAGAGAAGAAAGTTATCAGTTGGGTTAGACTTACAATCCTTGGTCCAATCAGCTGTGTGGGAGGAATGTAAAATGGGTTCAAGTTAGACTGTTTAACCACAAGAGCTTCCCTAGGCCAGCTTCCTTTTGAAGGAAGTATGATCTGCCCAGGCATCAACCAGCTAGCAACACATCAGCACATACGGATGCTTTGAGTCTTCTTAGAGGGCGCTTAAGCTGCCACTTCCTCGGAAGCCCTGGTTCTCTATGAGACTGGGAAGTTATGGGAGACAGTAACCATGTACCCTTGACTCGAACAGTGTGTGCTGATTCCCTCCCTTGCTGCTGTGACCAAGGTCCTGACGAGAAGCAACTTAAGGGAGAAAGGGTTTAGTCTGGCTCTTGGTTTGAAGGGTCACAGTCCGCCGTGATAAGGAAGGCATGACAGTGGGTGGCCCCATAACAGCTGGAGATGTCAGCTGTATCTCAGCAGACCAGGAGACAGAAACAGGGCAGGAGGTAGGCCAGGCATTTACCTCAAGACCCCAGCAATGCACTTCCTCTACTAGAAGACCCCCCAAAGGTTCCACCGTCTCTCAAAACAGTACCACCAGGTGAGGACCAGGTGGTCCAACGTGTGAACCTATGGGGCCCAATTGACATTTATAACTCAGTCCAGTGTTTAGTTTTCAATTCAAAACCATGGATAACCCGGCTACTTCAACATTAAATGAAAGAGGAAAGACTCACTGTTTTCTGGCCTGCTCTGCAGCAAACCATGCTCTAGGGAGCAAAGCAATGTACCTCATCCCATGCTGGGTTCATATGCATGCACACACTGGGGAGCCCAGAGAAGATGTGAAACTGCCCTGGATGGGCACTCTTCTGATATTTCTTTCTTTCTTTTTTTGTTTTTTTGCTTTTTTTGTTTTTTTGTGGGTTTTTTTTGTAAGCTTAAAACCAAAGACCAGGCTGTGCAGAAGTTCATGCTTCTTCAACAGAAATGCCAACAGAGGCACTATTGTTCCCCTCAGGTGACAAATGCCACGGGCCCTGGCCAGCCAAGCTCTCCTGAAACACAACTGTGTCTGCAGCACCAGTGAGAAGGATGCTTTGTTTTAATTGTCATGCTTGGTTTTTTTTTTTTGGAAGGATGCTTCTTAACACTGCATTTTCTGGGTGACCTTTCCAGAACTGCCTGCATGTGTGCCTGCAGACAGTCATGGGGTGGCTTCGGAAAGGTTATCTCGGCTACACTGCCTTCTTCACAGGAGCTGCCAGGATCCCAGGGGTGAAGTAACACTAAGAGCAAAGTCATCAAATCCACACCCTGCATCAGGGTCCCTACCCACAGATGCCCTCTTCCATTTCCTTTGGTCCCTCCATGTTACCACGGCCCAGAATGACCCCGCTGACTGAAGTGCCACCCTGGAGCTTCCCCCATTACCCACTTCGTCATAACAGGCCCCCTTTGAGCAGAAGCAGCCCTGAGATATGCCACTCCTTTGAATAACCATGGCTATGTTAATGGGGCTATGAGCATCTATCTACCCAAGGGGCAGTGCATCAATGATTTAACCTTTCAAAAACACCTGTTATTATTACTATTTTTTTAAACGAAGCAGTGTGGAAACTAGGTCAGAATTAATGTATTCTTCATCACCACAGAGCAGTCTGATGTCCCTTTATCTCCAATCTCACCCTGGCAATGGGAGAAGTGGGTTTTAAAGGGGCAGTACCCAGATTCAGGTTGCTAAGAGAAAAGCCCTGGTGTGATTGATGTGTGAGGGGTAGATTTCCTGCCCCCTCTGGTCACTCCCAGTGTAGTTTCCTTCTGTGTGAAGTACTTGGGGTGTAGCTTTAGAGGTCACGTGGGTGAGCTGGGGTGAGCAGGAAGCTGCAGCATTCCACAGCCGTGGGCTGTGTGAGGTGTGAGGGATGGCAGGAGAGGTGTGAAGTTGTACTGACTCATGTCAGCTGTTGACTTGGGATTCACAACAAACAGCTGCATCAACAAACAGCTTTGGGGACTTGGGGAAGCAGGTGGTGGTGACATGGGGGATAGAGCCTGCCCCAGCCTGCCTCCATTAGCTGTAATTATGCTTACGACTTCAGCTCTGGGCAGCTGAAGATCCATCAAGGCCCACCAGGACTACGAGGGACCCTCAGTTTTAGATGGTGGCCAGTCAGCTGTAAAAATGGGCCACAGTTGGTCGCAACAGAAGGAGCCTGAAGCCTGAAGCAATTTTTCTCTGAAATCAGCTTCTAAATTGCAGGGAGTCCAAGTAAATTGACACATTTACTAGCTTGAGCTCCTTTCTTGTCCCTGCTTCACTGCCTCGGCCAGGCCTCTCCTCCCTGGAAAATTCTCAGTGGGTGTGGGTGTGGGTGGGGTGGGGTGGGCAGGATGAACCTCTCTTCTGTCTGCCCGCCCGCCTCCATAGGCACTCAGGTGACGATTTCTGCTTGCATGCACATTTTCATTTCCAACATTTATGAGAGCATTTGAACTATACGGTGGAAATATTTTTCCATAACAGAAAACTAACCCACAAGGGGAAACCCCTGTTTAAAAAATAAAAATTAAGAAGCCAAGTGATAGCAAGTACAGTGTCGGGTCAAGGATGCGGGCTCTCTTTGCAGTCCACACTTCCGGGTAGGGAAAGCCGTGTTCTTAGCTGGCAGGTTTCTCTTATAACTTAGCTGGTTAAAAGTCTCAGGGTTTCCTTCACTAATCAGAAGAGGTCCCCATGAGTTTAGCATTTGATTAGCTGCATAGGTTGTAGAGCAACGCCTTCCTCGGTAGGATTCAGTGGTCCAGGCCTGACGAGGCAGTTTTAAGCAACTAGGAGGAATGGAAATAGATGAGGTTTTGGGATGGAGCTGCAGAAAGAAGCCTGTACGGAGCTACAGGGACAGGTATGGATTCAGGCTGATAGAAGTGTCAACTCCAGCCGAGCCACTTTGGATGAAAAACTCGTCTTTCGCACTTTGGAGTCTTTATTCATAATGGGAATAAGAACTATCTAATGGTCAGTCTGAGATGATAGATATAAAAGCACCATGCTGGGAGCGTCCAAGCAGTATCATCGAAGATGTGAACGCCAACATTGGGCTGTTACCCTCTGCACTTTCCCACAGCCAGTCAGGTTCCAGAAGGCCTGTTGAGCTCTGACTTCTGTGTGTGGCTGTCTTCCTCCCTCTTCCTCACTGTCCTCTTCAGGCAGTCTCCACAGTCTCCACCTCCGGGAAGTTTGTATGAGGTCCCTCGGGGGAGTCTCCTCTTCTCTAGAATGCCCAGAAGCGGTAGGGTTTGTGCATATGGCTGCAACTGGAGGAACGGCCTGTTTGAGGCCGAAGATACAAAAGTTGCCATCACGAGGGGAGAGATAGATGGGAGGCAGCTTCCTTTCAGCTCAGTGGATAATATTGCCTGGCTTCTTCTGAAAACTCTGGGTGGGCAGAAAGGGATACCAGGGCATTCCGTGTCCCAGGTTGGGGGAGGTCTTTACTTCAAAAGGTTAGCAGGGTCCCTGGTCTTTGAAGGAGGAGGCCCAGCCTGAACCTAGAGGCCTCTGCACTGGTGGTCCCTTGACAAGATGCACCAGAGAGGTTAGCAGAGTGGTTAGCCCAGGGGCAAGGCCTCACAGCCATCACTGAGCAACAAGGCTTGTGTGGATCTGAGGAAAAACATACAGAATTGAAGGAAAATGTGTGACAACGTACATACTCGTGTGAGGAAAACACGGGGATATGGGGAAGGGACGTTGGAAACAGCGAACCTCCCAAGGCATGCTTGCACAGAGTGATAAAACACAGACTTCAGGGTCTGTCACCATTCAAAGTGCCATCATTTCATCACCCTTCCCACGCAATGCTAAGCTATTCTGAGTTCCGCTATTGCTTAGCTCTCCCACCTCAGTATGCCCAAGATGTCTGACAAATGAACGTGCAAAAAAAAAAAAAATGCTTTCTTTTCGCCCGGCATGGATGGAGAATTTATTATGGGATGTGCGACTAACTTGGCGCGGGCCGCTGTTTTCTTCGTCATGCCCTGTGCGGGCTGCAATACGTTTTGGCTGAGAGCAGAAGCCCAATTAATTTGCCTGATATGGTCTCGTGCCCAAGAATGGAAGTCTTGTTGCTCTTTGCTGGTTTGATCCCTTTGCTTAGCCACCAACCCCAGCAGAACAGAGACGCGTGCCAGCTGCCCTTCTGCAAGGACAGCACCCTCCCCTCTGGCTGACACACAGCTGACACACACTGTGCCAGAGATTTCTATGTTTTGCTTTGTCTAGCTTCCTTTGTTAAAACACGAAAACAAAACAAAACCCTTTGAACTCCCTTGAGGACAAGGAAGGGGAAGCCGGAGGAAGTGGAAGCATTTGGTGATGCTACTTACTACCATCCGTCCCCCTGTTAGAGAGTGAAGCCAAGGAAGAACCCAAAACCTGTGTGATCCAGTGGCCTGTCCTGCATGGCCTGGGGTGTGGGAGCCCATTTTCAGGTTCCTAGTAGCTTCACCCAGCAGGTCTGCATAGAGAGGATGATTAGGATCTCGGGCCTGAGTGCAGGTGTCTGAGATGGTCTGCACTTGGCTGTGCTGGGGGAGGGGAGGGGAGGTCTTTTGCTCCACCCCTTGGTGTTTCTATAAATACCCTGGGGCAGAGACAGTCAGGGCCCGTTGGAATAGGTTCCATGTCCTCTCGTGGCTGTTCTGTATTTTCTATCTGTTTATCTCCATACTTTAAATCCTTCTATCTAATATTTCCTGCTACTCCCACTCAAGAAAACTCTGGGAAACTGTGGGGTTGGTGGGTAGCCACCATGCACTGGGGCAATGGGGGAATAAAGAAAGGAGAGACACACAGACTCGTGTGCAGAAAAGTCAGGATCGGGTAGGCGGTGCCGGCCCTGATGGAACTGCAACCCAGAACCTCAGCAAGTTTATCCTGAACAGCACAGTGGGAGGGGTTTGCTCATCCGGGTAGAAGGTCTTTGCACATCAGCAGTTTCAGGCTGGAAGCCTCAGGGAGGAGGAAGCTGCAGTTGCCGTTTTTTGCACACACTAGTCAATGGTTTGACATTGGTATTTGCACACACTTGTCAATCCTTTAACACTTGTACTTGCACACGCTGTCCATGTTCTCACTTGGACCGAGGGAAGCCTTTGCCAATTCGGAACCTGATCTGTATGGGGAGGGCTTTGTCAACCCAATCTAGGTCTGAGGCACTGGGTCCTTGGCATGGCTGTGCCCAGGTCAACAATACACATTCACTCAGGACTTCATCTCCTCTTGACACACTTACTCTTGGTTTCTTCTGCTCCCCACAAACCAGGAGACTGATGACCATCCCATAGATTAGACTGTACTTCTTCCCTCATCTGCTTCAGACCAGACCTTCCCAGCTTCACACCCACTGAGATCTCCAGCACTTTCTCCATCTTCCCACAACTGACACAGCCAGAGTGGCAGGCGAGGCCTGGACGGGCCAATCACTGCATTCCACTTCTATCAACATTGTCCAGACTTGCCAATGACTAGCTCTCCTGTGTGTAAATCATTCTGCCAGAAAACCTGGGTCTGGGACAGTCCTAAATAGTCCATCCGAGCCACATTATTTTACAGATGGTCCTTTCAGCGATGTGATATGCTGTTAAACTTAAGGAAGCTTCTAGCTATCTCCAGCAGGGCATGCCCAGGGACTAGAGAAAGAGGACAGAGTCACTGACTGGTCACTGGTCAGCTGGAGGAGCTGTCTAAGTCAAGTTATTTCTATTTGGAACTTGATGGCACCTCACCTTAAAAATTGAACTGAAATCCCAGCACTCTAGAGGATGGGGCAGGAGGATTGTCATGAGTTTAAGAACTGCCTAGTTATATAGCCAGCAGCAAGACAGCCAGGGCTACATGCACGACCTTGTCTCAAGAAACAAAAGCAACCCGAAATGGAACCGAGCCTGCTTAGGGCATGAGCTTATTAAAAATTATGTTCTAGTTTGAAAGCCACGGCAGAGGAGTGACCCCCCCCCCCCGCTTTGACACCCATTGCTAAGTGTTCACAGCCCTGTCACTTTTCCTAGCACCCCAACATACGCTCTGACATTCTGCCAATTGTACGCTCCTGTGTGACTGAATCATACCTTAAAACGCTCGGAGTATAAAACACACACTCTCCTCTTCTACCACACCAGACTCTCCCGGAACTATCTTGTGGGACAGTTTACTCTTCCTCTACAAGGCCCCTGCTGCCTGTCACTGCTAGGACCACAGCTGCCACCTGGAAAGCTCATCCGCCAGTCCCAGCATTTCAAACCCACCGAGTATTAAGGTTGAGCACAAATGCCACCTCTTTCCTGAGCCGTGGCTGAGATTCCAATCCCTCTGCCTCCTGAGTAATCTCCATCACCTCTATATTCCCATAGTTATTTAGTTTAGATGGTTTTAAGGACCCCATTCACTATTTCTGCAACACACAGTGGTTGTTAAACTCCGCGGTATAGCAGTTAAGTATGTAGGTGCTGAAGTCAGGTTTTCTGGGTACAAACGCTGGCTTGGGCATTTGCCTTTAGGTAAGTTACTTAGCCTCTTTATATATCAGTCCTTTCAACTGTAGGATGAGCACAACAGAAACTACCACATTGGACTATCACACAAAGCAAGTAGGCCAGACCCAGGGAGAACTGACCGGCAGTGCTCAATAAGGTTATTTATTATCGTTGCTACTGCTGTGACTTTCCATCTTGTATATTTTTCCACTCTAGCACACAGAGCCTTGCACACTGATATATGTTTGTATAAGAAAGAAATAGAATAAATAAGACTTCTTTTCTTTGTGAATTGACCCAGTTACATCCCATTAGTAATTTTGGGGGGTTGCAGGATGTTGTACAAGGCTGATTTAGAGTTCATGTACACTTTGAGTGTATTTTCTTTCTTCAATGTAATATACAAGGTGATGAGTCTTTCTGTGAATCAGGTTCATTGTGCACTATTTTCCAACTGAGTCTACTGAGGCAGAACACACACACACACACACACACACACACACACACACACACACACACATACACACACACACACAATTTCATGAAGTAGATTTCTGAGAGACAGGCAACAAGAAACAACAGATGCTCAGGACTCAGTTTAAGTCAGGCCCCCAAGGCTAACTTTTCATAAACCACTTGCGATGCAGTGGAGAGTCTCAGGAGAGCACTCTGCCCTGGGTTTAATACCCTGCAGCAACATGACAGGCTAGGATAATATGTTACGATTCATCTGGGCTGCTCCAGCTAGCACACACTCATCTCAAGATGCTGCCCTCAGAGTACCTTAGACCGTTTTCTTAGGAATTGTGAGCGAGAAGGAAGGAAGAACTGGTCCAGGGTAACCAGGAAAACTTCACACATTTTCCTCCTCAGAGTGTCACCCCATGCTGTCATTGACCAGGGGGCAATATTGAGACTGTGTGGCATTGTCTAGAGATGGGATAAAGCTAGCCTTAGACTTCTAAGAGTCTGTAACCCAGAGAAAATCCTTTAGCCAGTAATAATAACAATAAGTAACCAGTAAACCACTTGTTGACCTAGGCCTCTCTTGGAGGACTTTGCATCTGGCAATATTGTTTGGCCCATTAGATAGAGCCTTGGCAGCTAGGCCGGGGTGGGCTATGGAGGGAGAAGTTTAAGATTCAGAATTCCCTAGATGTAGAAAAGACTAACGGAAGACAATGGTCAAACACACTTTCTAACCCTTAACATCTGGGAGGAGAACTTCACACAAGTCCCCACACAGTCCTTTGTGTGTGTACATGTCACTGGGGATGGAGCCTAGGGCCTGTGTGCTGAGTGAGCACTCCGTCATCAAGCCATGCCCCCCTTGATGTTTTCATAGATTATAATATAATTGCATCATTTCCCTCTTCCCTTTCCTCCGTCCAAATCCTCCCATATTCTCTACCATTCTCTTTCAAATCCATGGCCTCGTATATATCATATATCAACAAAGCAAAATATATTATATTTATATTACACATAATTATATGAATATAAATATATAAGATATATATATTCTTAAGCACATAAAATACGTAAATCCAACCCACTCAGTCTGTATAATGTTCTCATATCCTGTAACTGTATGTACATGTTTTCAGGGTTAACTATTTGGTGTTAGATAACCAATTGGTGTACTCTTCCCTGGGAAACATGATTTCCTTGCCTGTAGTTCTTTTTCGAGTTGAGGCCTCATGGGCTTTCCCCATCCACTTCATCATGTCTGTTGGTATCAGCCTTGTTCAGCTTGTGCTTAGGCAGTCACGTTGGTGAGATTTTATGGGTGTAGCTTCTGGCATTTATGTCTAGGAGATACAACCTTATAGGTCTCCTATGATACAAGGGCTGGCCTCGAACTTGCCATCCATCTGCCTCAGCCTCTCAAAGTATGTTACAGGTATGTCCCATCATTCCTAGACCCCACACAGGTTTTGTTTATTTGTTTGTTTTCTGTTTTTTTTTTTAAGGATCTGGTCATTTCTTCTAATACTTGGGTAGCCTACTGATTTCTGTCACACCTGTCTTTGAAATTGAAGGACAGATGGGAGAAAATGTGTTGAGTGGGAACAGACAGGGCAGGGAAGAATGGCTGAGAGAGCAGGAGCCGGAGAACAAGAGTAAGGACAAGAGTAAGGACGAGAGGGAATAGAGAGAGAGTGGGTACAAGCATGAGAGAGATCTGCTGTTGGAGGGCTGAAGAACAACCATGGGTGGGTGGAGGCGTGGTGGGGAGGGGGGGGCGCGCCAAGGAGAGGAAGGAAACACTTGAATCTTGACATCTGTTTCCACTGTTTGTATCATGAATGAAAAAACCAGTGGGCTGTGGGGGCAGAGGAGGCGCAGTGAGCGAGCCAGGTCCGCGTGGGTAGTGCAAGTGTTGTGGCAGTTGACATACCAAAGCACTCAAGGCTCGTCCTCTATTTCTGTATGAAAAACCTGCATTTTTAACACCGTAGGCAGAGCAAATGGAACCGTGATGCATAGCGCGGTTCGACACTTCCATCACCTTTCTTGAGGGCACGCAGCCTTATTGCGCTTCCAGAAGCTGCAGAGGAGAGAGAAGGGGCCAGGCCCGCTTCATCTCTGGAGTCATGTTTATGGCAGATGTTTGCTTATTTATGTCCGTTCCTTCATTCAACCAAAAACTAGGCTGTGAGCCGGGCTGGGTGGGAGTCCGGGGTTGCTTACAGAATGAAGCCGGAGCACTGTTCTCTCAGGAAGCTGCCTGGGAGATGAAGGAGAGGAAGTCTTGAATAAATTACTAAGTCAGAATCCTGCCCAGCAATAGCTCAGATGTGACCGTAATGCTGCATAAAATTTCGGTGCTTTGTGATTTATTTGACCTTGGTTAACAAGCTTCACAGAGAGGCAGTGGGGGGACTACCCCTCCTACTGTGGTGGAGGCCCCCACCAGGGGATACTAGCAGAGCCCCAAGTGGCAGTGAGCCACCTAGAGGCTTTATTAGGCTGCTTTCAAACTCATGAATACAGCAGATTTCTGTTGAAAGCAAATATGATTACGTTGGCTTAAATAATTTAAGGATCAAATAAAATCTTCATCGAGTTGGTTGTGGTGTTAAGCATAAATGTGTCAGGAGCTAGCAATTAACTGCAGGCCAGATCACAGGGGGAGCTGGACCACGTGGAGAGCAGTGCACCTCCTGGGGTCCTGCCTGCCCATGCCCTGGGAAGAGGGGGCAATGCTATCCCACAGTGTTCAGGGAAAGGTGACTTCCCGTCCTGTGTGGCTGCAGCGTGGGATGATAGGGAAGGAAGCCGATGATGTGGCAGCCTGGGTACTCCATGCAGCGTGGCCTCACTACTCAGGGCCCTTTGTTCCCAGGCCTTAGAAAGCCATGACTAGTTTGTAATCAGCTTGACTGCAAGATTCCAGCGCACAAGTTGGAGGCTCCAGACTGTGGGGAAACCATGTCAAGTTCTATAGGATGCCAAGATGCAGAGCCACCCTGTCTTCCTGATTCAGAGTCACAGACGACAGTCCTCTCTCCGTTAAGTCGATGGCCCTCTCACCCTTCTTCAACACTGTATAAACTATAGATCTAGCATACCCCAGAGAAGAACCCAGAAGTGGGTGTCCACGTTATCTCCGGTTCAACAACCAGTACACAGACACCTCCGGAATTATCAGAGATAGCCACGTAGAGGCAATTTGTTTCTTATTACATGATCTATGAGTGGAGAGTTTGAGTGCCAGTAATGGAAATGTGGCCATGTGTGATCACGTTTTGAAATAATTTAGTCTTAGAAATACAACCCTGTTGCCTGGGCATGTGTTCAGTGGATGTAAAAGGCGTGTCCCTCAAGGCACTGCAGTAGCAAAAGGTTAGAATAAACCCCAATGTCCATCAATAGGGAGATGGCTAAATAAATAATGGTTCACCTGCACAGTGGAATTCTAAGGCGCTCTAAAAACGATGAGGTGAATCTGTATGAATTGACATGGAAACGTCCCTAGGCTGCATCATAAAGTGGGGAAGAAAGTGCTGAAGAGGGCGTGCTGTGTGCTGCTTTCTGTGGCAGTGATGTTCACCTTCCCACGTTACTACCCTCTCAAGACTCTTAAGACGTTTTTCCCCCTAATCCCTACCTTGCCATGAAATTTTAATACCATGAACATCTGTTTGTGTCCTGTATGCATAATGTATATTTGTGATTTATATACAAAAGACTAAGAGTTTTTCACTTTCAAAAACTAGTATTCACCCATCTTGGGAGTGCTAGAAGACCCAGTGAGAACGCTTGTTCAAGAAGTAAAGGAGAAAGCTTATTCCGCAATGAAGGGGAAGGATACATAAGGAATTATTAAAACCATTCTCTCTATGGAAGGGGAGATACGGGGAAGTGAGGGTATAGATGTGGGATGTCTTTACATATTCATTTTAATGTCACTTTTGCCTTTAAATATATTTTTGAATATTTCAGTATTTTTTTATTTCAAATCTGTATGTACATGTATGGGCATGTGACTGCAGGCACCCACAGAGGCCAAAAGAGGGTGTTGGATCCTTGTAGCTGGAGCTACAGGCATTGTGAGCAGCCCAACATAGGTGAACTCCAGTTCTCTGCAAGAACAGCAAGTGATCTTGGCTATTAAGCCATCTCACCAGGCCCGCCATTTTGCCTTTTGAACTAGAACTATTAAATGAAGCCAGGGACATATTTCAGAGAGAGAACACTTGACTAGAATGTGCAAGACCCTGGGTTCCGTCCCCAGAATAATAATTTGTTTTAAAAGGTCTAAGTATATAAGTAGACTTTTTCAAAAATTAAAAAGAAAACCAAAACAGTGTACGTCCAAACAAAACAAACAAGCAAAACCTCCAGCCCATGAAAGCCCTTCCAGCAGCTGAGCATGGCTGTTCCCTGACTCAGAGTCAGGACTGCTGGGAGGGAGGGAGCCCTGACCACACTACACAGAGGACCTCTGTTCCTGGACAGTCTTTTGTCCCCGGGGCTTGTTTTTCAGCACAAAAGATGGGTTGCTTCTGGAAGGGTTAGTTTTGAAGAGCAAAGCTTCTATTTAAAAATCATGAGGGTGTTTCCAAGCATGAGGAAGGGGCTGTAAAGGAGCCTAGAGGAAGCCTGGACATACCTTTTTGAGTGAATTAAATGAGGGAGGAAATTGCTCATGCCTTCTCTTCCTCCTGAAGCTGCAGGCCCTCCTCAGGAGGGACCAGGATGGGACAACAGAGCCCGTCCTAAAGAGGTTAAGGGGCAGGCAGAGATGCTGGGCCCACTCAGACTCTATGACCTAGAGCCCCCATTAGCTTCCTCTAATAGAGTTTTCTCCTTCCTGAGTGAGCACTCCAGGAGAGGAAAAGCCAGGCGTGAGGTTGATTAGTAGACCAGAAACTCCATTGTGAAATTAACAAAAACAAAACCAAGAATGGGGCTCACTCTTCCATGTATCAGGAACTTTAATTTGATTGTGTAATGAGGCAAGATAAGAAATAACATATGCATGATTGCCTTCTTCCCTTTGCTTAGATATCAAACACTGTAATGCATATTTGAAATAAATGGTTGCCTTTGAAACGAGTTTTGTTTTTGAAATATTCCAAAGAGTTTTCTGGAAAGGAGTCACTGTATCTAGTTCAAGTTCAGAGTATGCTCCTAAACTTTGGGTTCCCAGTTAGTATGGTGGATATAATGTTAGCCCACAGAACTATGCAATGACATTGTTGTAAAAGTGAGTTGATTGGTTGGTTTAAGGAACGTTTTATAAGGGTACAGTATTGTCATTGCTGATAGTGTTATTTCTAGGACATGGTGGGAAAATTGCTGCTTAGAACTCAATAGACAGCAGTCAACTAATGTGGTGGATGAACTTCTTGAGTTGAATTCAACTGTTTTCATTGAGGGAGAGTCTAGAATGAACATCTCTTCAGTAAGGTGACTTTCCCCTCTCCACGTTGTCAGAAGTGTGAATGGATATGCATAAGAGTTTTAGGGACAATTGATTATTACTTGGTACATATAGATATTCATAGATACCCTGAATAACCATGTGGCTGGCTTAGATAGCCACTGTATTGGGTGAGTTGTAGTTTGTCTCTTGAATGTTCTCCAGTGACTCATGTGTTGATGACTTGACCCTAGTCCATGCTACTACTGAAAGGTGGAAGAATTGTCAGGAGATAGGGCTTGGAGGAAGAAAGTTAAGTCATTGGTTATGCCTTTGAAGAGGACATTGAAACTCTGGTCTCCTCCTATCTCCTGGTTACCATGAAGTGAAATCCTCTACAATTCACCCTTTAATATGTTGTACTACATCACTATAAGCACAAAAGCAAGGAAACCCAGTGAGTATGGACTGGACCTGTCTATGGCAGTGAGAAATGTAGATTGTTACATTGTGGTGGGTCAGGAAGCAGATAGGAACTACAGGAAGATCTAGCCTTCGAGCGTCACCCCCATGACCCAAGGAGGTTCCATGTCCTAAAGTCTTCACAATCTACTAAAGTAGGTCCATCAACTGTGAATCAAGTTTTCAAGCAGGAGGCTATGGGAGACATTTCACATTGAGTTGTATCAAGGTATCAGTATCTTAGTTGGTTCAGACTGCTAAAACTGACTGTTACCACCCTTCAAATGTGTGTATATGTTTGTGTGAAACTCGTAGAAACAAAAATATTCCGTTTACATCAGTTGCTTGGTCCATTGTTTTGTTTTTGTTTTTTATTGTTATTGTTATCCTTCTGGCTCCTTTGTGTTTTGTCCCCAGTCTGAGTACTACCACCAGAACAGTCTTGCTTAAACTAAGTTCTAAAAGGTGCTGAATTTAGGAGCTAAAAACATGGGTTAGTAGTTAAGAGCATGTACTGGTCTTGCATAAGATACAAGTTTGGTTCCCAGCACTCACACTGGGCAGCTTACCACTACCTATATCTCTAGCATCAGGGAATCTGGTGCCCCCTTCTGGACACCACAGGTACCTGCATTCATGTGCACATACATAAATACACAAATTTACATATCATTTAAAATAATAATAAAACAAAATCATTTTAATGGATTCTGAATTTAAAAGCATCCCAATCTCCTTATTGGATTATCTAATTTTTTTTCTTAGTTTGATTGGTTCCTTTTGCTTTTCCATCTCAGGTTAGGAACAGCATTGTTCCTAATACTGAAGGTCCAATACACTGTCCTTATCCCTCAAGTTCTAGATTAAGTATCACCTCCTACAAGAAGTTTCCCTGATTTTTCCTGCCCTCACCATCCTCCTTTTGCCTTTTCTTAAGCTCAAGAGAATTTACTATGTCCATTACATAGTTTAACAATTTATATATTTCTTTTATGTTCTTGTCTGTATATACACATACACACAAAATTTTGTTGACTGGTAAGGAACCCAGATATTTTTTGCATTTCATTTACTTAACTTAACAGACATTGAACATATTTATTGCATACAGAAGGATACTTAGAAATATGGACTGAATGCACCATTGTATAATAGCAAAATCAAGTTAACATGCATTAGTCCACATGATGGCCAAGTTCTGGGAATGCTTAAAACTTAGTTTCTTACTTTTTTTAAGATAAAATACATTATTGTTAATTTTCTGTGTTTGTTTAATTTTTTGATATAGTGGTTTTATTTTGTTTTATTGTTGTCTTTGTTTTCTTGTAGCGGTGGGTAGATTGGAACTCACTATATAGACCAGGCTAGCCTCCAGCTAGTGGAAATTCCCCTATCTCTACTCTCAAGTTCTGTGATTACAAGAACGAGCTAACACACTCTGCTCAGACTAGGCATCTCTAGTATTCATTTAAAAATGCCTTTTAAAGATGGTGGCAGAGATGAACAGTTGTGAATTGGTTGGCTAATCAAAGAGTTGAGAAAGTAAAGTCGTGAATGGTATTCCTGTGCTCAAAAGTAAAGTCAGACTAGGCAATGCTAGAGATGGTAATTATTAATATGGGTCTTCCCCCATATTTTTATTCTGACAATTTAGAAATGTTCTTTTTTTAAAAGAATCTTTATTTATACGTTTGTTTATTTATTTATTCATTTGTTTCAAGGTCTCATATATCACAGGCTGCCCTCAAAGTCACAGTATACCTAAGGATGGCCATGAAATTCTAATCGTCCTGCATCTACTTCCTAGGTGATGGGTTAAGAGTTATGTCTAGCTCAGTCCAAACTGCATATGCCATACAGGATCATAAAGAAATGGGTAACTGCTTTGTGTGTGTGTGTGTACTTGGATGGATGGATGTGGATGCAGACAAAAAATTCACCAATTGCAAGTATCATGGGCCTGAAGGACTGTGTGGGAGACAAATACCCAGGTGTTTGATCAGTGATGTCCAGAGTGCATTGATGGAGAAGGATTCAGGCTCAGTTTATTCACAACAAATCATCTCTGAAGCAAAACAAACTTTTTGATATTTACATTTTGTCAGGGAAACATTGTAATGGGTTGTTATGATAATGAGACCTTTAAATATTTTCTCTAACGTCCGGAAAAGGGATCAATGGAGGAAGAGAAGTGTGGTTGGGTGGGTGGGGTGGGTGGGGTGATGGGGTGGTGGGAGGGGGTTTTAAAAGAGTGTAGAATTTGTGGGACCCAGGGAGGCCTCATTTAGAGACAGGTGGATGAGGCATCTGTATCTGAATCTTAAGTCCGACTAAGGCTGGGATATCTAAAAAGTCCACTCTCTTCTTTCTCCTCTTTTCCCTGTTCTTATTTTTTGAGATGAGGCCTCACTATTTAGCTCACACTGCCTTTGAACTCATCCTGCCTCAGTTTCCCTGAGTTGACAGGGATGTCAGGCTTCCCTGGGATGACAGGCTTGTGCCGTCGTGTGAGGCTCTGAGCCATCTCACTATTTTCATTCCTTAGCTGCATCTCAGCTGAGATAATGAAATAGGGGAAAGAGTGGGTGTTTCTAGAACTTCACAACAAAAGTGTCATGTCATAGGGCGTCTCAGGGATTCACAGCTACACCAGTACCTATTATTTTAGTAATGCCATAACTGAGCTACTACGATTATCGGTTTTCGGAGTATTATTAAATGCCTAAGGGCTGCTACTATTCCAACATGGCCATGTGAGGCAAAGACAGGGGCCATTTCTCCAACAGCTGGCGAGGAAATGATACTTTAGTGCAAATCAGAAAGGGTGTCCATGGAAAGACTCAACTCATTGCTCAGATCAGGGTGTCTGTGGCTTTGTGGGTTTTACGTTCTATAAAGAAGGAAATAACTTCCTGAGCTTCAAGACGTCCTAGCACCAGCTGCTCTGGATGACGGCCCCGGCTGTGCCCTGTGTGACTTCCGTGCATTAGCAGTATGCTCGGAGGCAGGGGCTGGGGTTGTGCAGTACAGTCCACTCTGGGAGCTTCCTCCTCAGAGGAAGGGGATCAGACAGTAGCCCCAGGCCAAGTTTGTCCTGCATAGCTACTCTTTTATAAACAGGCCATTTCACCTATAAACACAGATTTCCTGCTGTCTTGAAAACCCAGCCTTGTGACATTGGCTGCACCCTCTCTGGTCGTGGGAGCGGGGGAGGGTTGGGCTGCTTCACTGGCTTGCTCCAGGCACTCTGACACCTGTTGGGACTTGCAGATGGAAGGGATGATAGAAGTGAGAGCCAAGGTTCCCACTGAGAGCACAAGGCACTGTTCAAGAAACACTTTTTTTTTGCGGTAGATGAAGATCATTACAGAAATGGTCCAAATGCAGTGAACAACTATCTGGGGTGCCCAAGGTTAATTAACCATCTATTATACAGTCCTGATACCTAAGGCTCAGGGAACATGATGGAAGAGGGGGCAGAACCAGAGGACCAGGGAATCTGCTGCAAGACAGTGTCTTCTATATATGTCAGGGAAACTTAGACCTGTGAAATCTCAACAATATGGCCATCTAAACAAGACCAGCACAAGGACAATACCAGTTGACATGCCAGTGTAGCTGGGCAGAAGCATACAAGTCCCAGTCCCAGGGGAATGGGATGTAAGTCCAGAAACTTAACAGCTGCTGAGAGAGCCGCTCAGAAGTGAGGATAGCAGTGATATGTCTGCACTCTCAGAAGAGGGGACCCTGGGCCTGGAGCTTTTCTGGGCACACGAGCACCACAGAAATGGTGTGGCCCTGAAGTTTTCTGATTGGTAATGGTTTCTGGTTCTCATCCTGAGTGGAACAGCTGCACAGCCGGGATGCTTGGCAGGGCATCTGAGCTTTCAATGGAGAGAAGTCTTCAACCCGCACTCTGCTGAAGCCTACCAGCATCCAAGGACCCTCAGGGCATCTATTCAGGAGCGGCAAGAGGAGAGGCCCTCTGAGGGCCCCTTGGCACTTCCGTAGCCCCAATTCCCAAGTTTCCGAAGTTGCTTTCTCTCCCTCTTTGTGTGCGTGCGTGCGTGCATGCATGCGTGCATGCATGTGTGTATGTATGCACACACTTGTGCTGCTGCTGACTTGTTATAATTATGCTATTGTTACATTTCCCCTGGCTTGGAGGCCATTGCAGTTTGGAGGTCTCGCTGACAGCCCCGTTTACCTCTAGGGGTATTCTCTCTGTTAAAACAGGTCTTGCTGATAGCCCCATTTACCTCTAGGGGTATTCTTTCTTTTAAGACAGGATTATGTAGCTCACTCAGCTCTGTGTGAATGTTATGTTCTTTTCCTGGGGTGAAGAAGCTCCTTCAGTTCAGAAGGACTCTGAATGCGAAGAGGCCTCTGAATTTCCTTGTGCTCTGTGTCTGAGGAGGCTTTGTGGCAATCTCATTGGTACCCATACTAAACTGAGAGGAGTATCTGTTTCTACCCCAGAAACGGTGAAAGAAGAGCCAGGAAGGGTGGGGTGAAGTGGCCTCATAACAGTCAGGGAGAAAGTACTGCCAGTTTCTGAAAGACTGCATACCAATTCTAGAACTGTGCCATAGCCCTCAAGCTAAGTTTGAGGCAGGTATCAACAGATCATGGCCGTGTGGGAGCAACGGGCCCTGACTTCTCAGGAAACAAGAACCGAGGAATATCTTCCTTGGAGCTCAAATTTACAGGCAGTTTTTGGTCATGGTTCTCTCAAGGTACAAGAAAACTGTGGATCCATGTAGGCTACCCACAGGAACCCCTAGAGTCCCCAGCAGGAATGTGATGCTCACCATGCTCACAATGCTCATGATGCTCACTGGTACTTGCACATGGTATGGGCAATTCACACAACGATGTACATGGTTTCAGGAAGTTCATACACCCACTGATACCCGGTCAAGAAAGCCTGTTACCTGTCTGGAGACCCAGGAGAATCTCTGGTTGGTGCTTTCAGAGATGGTGGGCCCAAACTCCAGCTTCTCCCTATCTCAAAAGCCAAGTAGAATGCAGAGACTCTTTTCTGGTAATTGCCATTTCTCTTATCTTTATTTATTTATACTGGAAATTCAAATCAAATGTTGGTTGCTTTGTTAGTAAGCCCACTTCTGTGGTGCCCAAGACTCTTGGCCCGGGTTCAAGAGGCCACGATCGAGAGATAATGCCTTAGCCTAGGACTTAGTGTGTGGTTCCTGTTACAGGGGACTGAGCCAAGTTGGGAGGACCTGCTCTACACAACCAGGGTTTGTGAACAAGAAGATAAAACCTGTAACACTGACAGTGTTTGGCCTACGGTAACAGGGGACTCTTATGGCCACAAAGTTGGTGTCTTTGAAATGACTTAGCATGCAGACTGGGAGTAGCCATAGACTCCCATTGCTAACACAGAAAGGAAGGCTTCCTGGCTCCATCTTTAGTACATTCCTTTCTTAGGGGCAGAACAAGCTTTACGGTTGCCAACCAAAGCCCTTGGTAGAGTTGCTGGTGGTAGCCCAGCCTCAAGGTGGTCGGCATCGGTTCTTGGCCACTGTGCGACACCACGAGGTGGTTCTGCAGGCCTAGCCTCCCTTCACCTATGAAGCTGTATGTCAGGTGATAGGAATTCCAACCACGGCCCCATGGTAGTGCATGCCTGGCAGGACACTTAGTCATTTCCACCTCGTCATTTCCGGGTCATATGTCCTACATAACCCATGCCCTGTGGCTGCGTGATCACGTAATCGCCCAGACATGATCACGTGATCTATGCGCATGTGTGGAATAGCCACGTGGGCCTGTGTGTGCAGGTGCTACTTGGCCTTCATAAGGTGGGCCCCATGTTACCCCGCCCTCTTTCTCACACATGTCCTTCCACAGGCCTGGTCACATCTATCCCTTTCTCCTTGTCTTGATAAAACTCTTGTTAGTGGATTCTGTCATGTTTCATGACTTTTCCTTGAGGGTAAGAGCACTGCTAAAAAAAAAAAAAGCCATCATCAGGGACAACCACGGAAGGGGAAAGGTTCTGGTCATAATGAGGACCAGAGTTGGGATTGTTAGGCAAAACCAAGAGCCCAGGGCGTCCCATCCTTCACTCTTCCGGCTTCTTCCACTGCCGCATTCTTTGTTCTTAAATACCAACGCCCAGCCAGCTGCTTCAAGTCTGGTTCTAGAAGAGGCTGTGCTTGCACAGCTCCTGGATTACCCCCACCCCTTAACCAACACACACATGTACTTTTGCCTTTGAGTTTCAGAAAAGCCCCGTGGACTATGCCGACTTAGCACTTGCCTCCTCTCCCAGCAAATACTACAGTTTTAAAGGTGAAGGAGGAGGGATCAGGGTCAAAAGGGTCCGGACTAAAATTGAGGTTCTACTTCAGTTGTAATTTTGCCTCTCTTAAGCCTTATTGCCATTCTGAGCTCAGTTTAGTAACAAACAGAAGTACTCGAATGCATGGTGTTGATGTGAAAATTAAATGATGAAACATACATGGTATGTATTTAATTATAATGGTAATAAAAGCTAATGTTCATCCGCAGAACAGCTGTGAGTGGTGATCAACACCTTAAAATCCCAGCACTCAGGAGGCAGAGGCAGGCAGATCTCAAAGTCTAAGGCTAGCCTGGTCTATAGAGTGAGTTCCAGGACAATCAGGACTACACAGGGAAAGCCTGTCTCAAAACAACAGCAGCAAAATTTATCCATAGCCTGTGCACCACGTTGTTTTAGTTTTTATTTGTTCACGCACTGCTCCCACACAGCTCCTCTTTGGAGTCAGTCACTATAAGGGTGAGGGTGAAGTGTCATGCCAGGACATGTCTCAATGTCCTTACACTGAAAGAACACAACCTCATTAATTTTCTTCATGTGCATTTAAAAACAAAAAACAAAAAACTAGCCTGAGCTCACAGGATGCCTTTTTACTCTCATTCGCCCGATGAAGCACTGTGCGTATACAGTCAGGGTTCCCTTGGTGACTCTTAGGTGTGGGTTGGTGGAATATATTAATATCAGGGTAGACTAAGCTGAGTTGATGATGTCCCATTTTCAAAATGCATGCTTTGGGGTTTTTTTGTTTGTTGTTGTTGTTGTTGTTTTTTTGCTTTTTACACCAAGAACTTGCACAAAGATCTCTTAATCCCCACCCCACCCCCCCACTTCATTCTTATGATTGGCAGTTGGAACTTCACTCGTACTCATGGTCACAGCTTCCTTTTAACATCTGCAAAGTCATATCCCAAACCTGAGCTGCCCCTGGGGCTGTGCAAACATGATCCTTATTGAAGTGGTCAGACACAATCCATGGAACCCTTCTTGGGCTGCTCTTCCCTCCTGCCCTTCACTCCCTGGGCAGGTGATGCATTCAGCAACTTGACCCCTGGTTCCCTCTTTCCGAAGTCAGTCCTCAGCCCCTACTGGAGGCAACACTGGCTCTCGGGAATCCTTGGCACTGTCTATTTCAAAGACTACTTAACATTTTCTGCTTTGAAGAATGTTCAATGACTCTCATGTTCCTGGTGTAGTACCTCTGCTCATAGAAATACCCTTAAAGGCAAATTTTCCTACCTGATTCATCTTTGTACACCCATGACACTGAGCATGATGCCTTTCATATATTTCCAAATGAATTAGTGAATTAAATGGGTAGATTAAGATCTTTAAAGTACAGTCTAAAATGGTGGAAGCAGTTTGAATTATTGAAAAGCCCGAATGAACGTGTTTGAAGCAATTTTGCTCTCAAATATCCGTTGCCAACTGGGCTGGTCTAGACTCTCCTCAGCCATATCTTTAGGGAACCTATTCCAATGAATAATTAATCTATTATTAATATCATCTCAATTATTTATATGTATTTGGTGTTTCTGAAATAAGTCCCAGGTCTTTGGAAACAGTTCGTTTTTCTCTGAAGTATTTTAATATTTCTTTTAAAAATAGCAACCCAGTTTACACTATGAACTTCTTGCTCATAGTTAGTATATACCGTTTCAGCCCTACTTGTCTCTCCTCAGCCAACAGGCCTTCTGAGAAGCAACAGTTTTGGATGATGCTCCATGAAAACAACACATTTTAAGATCAAATAATTTTAGCAAACACTAACCCTATTCCTTCCTCTTAGAGATTCTCAGAAGCCTACTTTCTTCTTTTTTTTTTTTTTTTGTTTTTTTTTGTTTTTTGTTTTTTGTTTTTCAAGACAGGGTTTCTCTGTGTAGCTTTGGTGCCTTTCCTGGGACTCACTTGGTAGCTCAGGCTGGCCTTGAACTCACAGAGATCCGCCTGGCTCTGCCTCCCGAGTGCTGGGATTAAAGGTGTGTGCCACCACCGCCCGGCTAGAAGCCTACTTTCTATAGAACTACTGTGTTATCTTACTCTACAATAAGGGGACTTGTTTTTATTGGTCTTTTACTGATCTAATGAGGCTTCTACTTTAATTTGGAGATTATTTATTGGGGCCTAATACACAGAGAACTAAGGTATTATCCCTGCTCTCAGGATGCAGCTGAAAACAAATCACGACTAGAGTACCAAGAGGCCCTCTGACAGGGTAGCAGCTCACAGGAGTGGTCTCCTGTGTCCATGTATTTATTACCTGGCGGGAGATGATTCTATAAGCCACTCCCCACTCTACTCCATGGCTTGGGACAGACAGGACTCTCCTGCCTCTTGGCTTCACTTACTATCGCGACAAATGATTTCAGAGGACCTCACATCTTCATTTACATGCATAGATAATTTTAGGTTAAATCATATGATACTGCCAGCAGTCAATCATTTTTACCCCTAAGTGACTCTGTCATGTAGTTCAATGCCATCTTCTTTGGCTTTGCTGACACTTATTTGTGGTGCAGGTCTAGGGGCTGTTTGGAGAGATGATGCAGTTGGGTCTGGTCCCTCTCATTCAACCTGTGATAATTATTTTTTAGCTTATTTTCTATCGGCTCCTCCACGCTCCATCAATATCTCTTAATACTCAAGGTTCACATACTAGCTGTCTCACAGAGACCCTGGGCCAATCTTGCCCTCTCTCCTGAGAGGCAGCCTTACATTTTTACTGCAAAGAAGAACCCACCAGAGGCTTGCAGAGAGAAAGAGGATGTAAGATTGTGTCCTGCGTTGCTATGGCACCACACGCAGGGCAGGAGTGGGCCCCGGAATAAGAATGGACTGGCCCACTGCTCGCCATTGCCTTTCTTCACTTTGCATGTGCTCCAAGGGCAGTGTCTTCCAAACAAGAGCTGTCAAGCAGAAAACAAATACGTTTGCACAGCGGGAAACTAAGGTACCATCAAGCCAGGCACCTTGTGCTCAGAGCAGACAAGAGCGCTTGGTCAATATAAAAGCTTACAAAAAAATGAAAGGGGATGGGTACTATTAAGCTGGGTATGATGGCACATGCCTTTAGTTCCAGCACTCTTGAGGCAGAGACAGGAATATCTGTGAATTTTAGAAGCTAGCCTGGTCTACATAGTGAGTTCCAGGATAGCCAGGACTATAATAGAGAAATCCTGCCAAATAAATAAATAAAATAAAGAAAGAAAAGAAAAGAAGAAAAAAGTGTTATTGTCCTCCGTAGTGAGATTGAGATTACCATGTGGTTGGGTGTCTTCAGCATGCAGGATAGTTAGTATATGGGGCTTCTGAGGACAGAGGGAGACAGAACTGCAGCCCCTGTGAGGGGATGGGCTCTCTAGCCAAGTAGAGAAATCACATTGAACATATCAGGGAATATTTTGGATTTCCAGGACCCAAGGCATAGACTCTTCCCATAGACATAGGGTCATATTTTATACAAGGAATGCTTTTCTGAAGACAGCACAATTCAAGACCAATTTTCCCATAGCAATAACTACAAAGTCGGGTGTGTTCTGGGGAGCATAAATCTATAATTACTGTGCTGTCTTTTTCTGTAAAGTAGCTTTTTATTTTCTTAGCATTATCTTTAATATTTTGCAGAACCTCTCCCTACGTTAACAGGGACGGGGCGGGGGGGGGGGAGTGGGCAGGGCTTTGTTTTGGCATTGTACCACATCGACTTCCCTTGCAGAGAAATACAATTTGATGTAGATTTTCATTGGCCTTTGTGTGATCATGCCCATTTGGGATCTTTTAAAAGACGATGCCCTACCAGACATTTAAGGCATAAAAGCATAATAAATTATATTTGCTGATGTTAAAATACTAGCGAAATAGTCACCAAGATACTATTTAACACTTTGATATATGCAAACAATGGATGTATTGACCACAGATCCTGAAAAAGGATGGCAGGCATTTGTGTGGCCTGGCATGTGGGGAGCATGGGAACTGTTTCCAAGGACCTCTGCCAGTCTTGGAATTATGCAGCTATTGATGGATTTTCCCCCAGGGTTCATATTAATTCTTGTTTTGTGAATAATGTGATACTCTACCAATATGATTTCCTAAAACTATGGCTTCAGATTTGCACAACTGTCGTCTTTATGAAAGTAGTATACTGAAACAGATCAATGGAATCCCATGTGCCGGACGATTATGCTTGCAGGAGAAGAGAAGGAGAAGACGCTAAGGAAGGAGAAGAAGAGGTGGGATGTGGAAGGAGGGGTGGCGCTGAGAAATGACTGCCTTGCTGCATGCTCTGAGAGCAAGATATGGAAAACAATTAAACTGTCTTCTGCTCCTGCCAGACCCTGCTAGGGCAGGATTCACCAGGAGGGTGAATTCATTGAATAGTCCCTGGGTGTGGAGAGTCCTCAAGGTGAGGTCCCTCATCAACAACATCAGCACTAGGTGGAGGTCTTGGTGCTCGGTCATCCTGATTCAGGGCTGTTGCAGGGTGGAGCCTAGGATTCTCCCTCCTTAACAGGCTCTGAGTGCATACGTGGAGTAGCAGGCTGGGTGGCCCTTTACGGATCATCTACCTACCCTTAGACCTTTTCACTTGCTTACAAACACCTAAGTCTGCCCTCATGGTACAGTTAGAGAAGAGCTTTGCAGTGGGACAGCATCCGAGATGAGCCTTCCGTGGGATGAAACGATTGATGAGCTGCAAAGAACTCTCCCTTTGATCGTGAAGGGATAAGAGGAAACATGAGGTCCCTGACTTTGACCTGGGGAAGAGGACAGAAATGGAAGGCTGAAGAAGCCACAACCACATCTGAAGACAATGTTTCAGTGCAGGGCAAGAGGAACAAGAAGGAACTACCCACACCTCTCCCAATGGCTCAGGTTTCAGGTTGCTTTTGTTATTTAACACAGCTGCCGTCACATAAAAGGTGCTTTATGTGTTTAAAGAGGTGTGCTGACGGAGGCATCCAGGTATACGATATAGACTTTGCCCTCAAGGGGTGCACAGTAGCTTTTTAACTGTTTCCAGAATAAGGCTTAAGCAACCCAACTGTTTAGAAAGCACTCTTTCTGAGTACGTTTTGTATTCTAGAGATGAAGAGGAAACTCATGAAGGGGCTGCTTTCTTCTCCAAAAACCACAGGTCCATCACATGTCAAAATGTATTCGGCTTCTTGAAGCCCTGAGATGACATCTAATATTACTTCACATAAATTTCATCCGGGCATGCACACAGAGACCAACAGGCTTCTGAGGGATGGAGTAGCAGTACATGGGATTAGGGGGATTGATTTTCTCCTTTAAACATTTCTTTAACTGTGTTTTTAGTGGTGCTTATACAATAAAAACATTCATTTCGAAGGCTACATAGTCTCTCAACTGTTTCTATTATACATTGTATTGGTAGGGTTAGAATCAGCTCATTATCCCTTAGTGTCAGGAGAGCGGAAAGTGATTAAACCTTTTGATAAAAAGATAAATGATAGGAAATTCATTTGAAAGCTCTCACTGCCCTCACTCAGAGTTTCCACACTGAGCTAGCACAAAGCCTTCCTTCTGTGCAGGGCACCCCCATCCTTCCAGCTGCTGCCACATGTTGGTGTGACACTCTTTGAGACTCACACCTGGGGTAGTAGTATTTTCGGAAAGCATGATCACAGAGTTGAGATCGGGTCCCTTAACTGTGTTCCTCTGTCGTGGTCGGCCCCCTTGTAGTGACATCATTTTCTTCTTCTATGGGACCTGAGGCCAACTGGGGCAAAGTTGTTGGATAGATGGATAGATGATGGATTGGTGGATGTGTAGAAGTTTATTAACTTTCAAAGAGGCCTTCATTCAACGCTTGGCCCTAGGCCAGAAGTCTATAAGAGCTGGTAAGAGAGAAAATTGGACCCAGTCTAGTTCTGCTATTAGACTAGTAACCCTGAGGAAGCCACACACTATCCAAGGCCTCTCACTGGTAAAGTTAGAGGAAGCCATCTTCCTCAGGAAGTTTGTGTGACTATAAAGATTTAACTGGAAATCTCTTTAAGATTACATCAACAAATCCCTGTGCTCTCGGTGACACAAAGCACTGTCTACTGTGTCTAATCCAGGCACTCACCACCAGGCCCTCCAGACACCCACTGGTCTTCCTTCAATTTAGGCATCGCAGAGCACGGACACCAGTTCCAGTTAAATTCCATGAAGCACATGTTGAGAATTCTGGAAGCCCTGTTAAGTATCAGAGCCCCTGTGCCTCTTACTGATGCGCGTTCTGCTTTCCAAGTATCTGGTGATGAGACTTGGGATGTCTGCTTCTAGAATAAGACAAGTCAACCCTTACTCCAGAGAAGCTTCAAAGTTACGAGCAGTAGGGATCCAGAGTTTTAAAAATGTAGCTATCCTTTCTTTGGGAAAAAAAAGTTTCTTTTTCTTTTCTTGTACCAGTAAACAAACAAAAGAAAACCCCCAAACTTCACATTAATTATTCCGCTTATGATTTTGATCTCGCGTCAGACAAATTAACAACTATGACACCTTCCACGAGTCATATCAGGCTCTTTGTACTCCTGGAATTAATTTTGATAGGTTGACAGACTCCAGAAAGCACTGAAGGAAACATTTGCATCTATCCGCAGCGCACTCCAAATGTTGTCTCGCTGGGCATGAAGGGAGTGACCCTTTGTAATCCTGAGTCCGTTTATCAAAACAGAGCTTTCTCCAGTGTCAGAACAAATCAGGGCACAAATGATTTTCTCCACCAATGCTAATAAAACTAGGCCGACGGTTTCATTGGCTGTCATGTTACAGAAAATGATATTGTTTACATGTGTTTATTTTTAGCAAGTAATTTACCCAGAAGGTCAGGGTAAATTCATTCTTGAACCTTAAAATCACCATATTAATGCTGATTAATATAATGTTAGAAAGAGGGACACATCAATGGAATTATATTGGGTCTACACAAACCTTTGGTTTAGAAATCAAAAGATGTAAATTGTACTCATTTTTCGACTTTGCTGGCTAGATACCCAGAGTGGGTATTTGCTGTTTATACCTGTCAATTGCCCAAGTCCCTATCTTCAAGTGACAGCAGTTCTTACCCATGTACACTCCATGTTTTCCCTGAAGTCGATCTTTCTCCTCAGCCCAAGGGACATTGAGAATTATGGTCATTAGGTCCATACTAGACACCGTGGTTTAAAACAATTAATGATATCCAAACTGTGACTTTTACCAGAACAACTGAGATGGGAGAGAAGCAACACACCTCTTAGTTTTGCTGAGGTTGGCCAACTAATAAGTCATAAGGCTAGATGTTCTCATGGTCATTCTTGCTTACCTTACAGAAAGAAAAACGCATCACCAAGGCATGGAGAAAGATATACTGAGGACAGTGTTAATTGAACATGTAGATACAGTTATATACATAAAAACTAACGCCTGGCATTTTCAAATACAGTAATTAATAAATCCTCCCTATCCTTTGCATTTCCTTCTCTCTCCTTCCCTCTCTCTTTCCATTTCTTTTTTTCTGCCTTAAACATTTTAAAATTACATTTATTTATTTATTTATTTATTTATTTATTTATTTATTTATTTAATTGATGGTTTGTGTGGGGGATCATAGGACAACTTTTGGGGAGTCAACTCTCTCTTCTCGTCATGTGCGTCCTAGGGATGAAACTTGAGAAATTAGCCTTGGCTGCAGGGACCTTTACTGGCTGAGCCGTCTCAACAGCCCTGCCTTTGTTTCTCTCATTTGCAATACAAGAACACTTTTCTTGGCAAATGCCTTAACTTCTCTAGGCTTCTTATCTGATAAATGAAGTCAAATGAGTTCCTTTCATCAAAGAGCATGCTTGGCTTAAATGAACAGTCTAGAAGCAATGAAGCGCAGCCGAAGTTCCAGAGACGGGAGAGAAGCAACACACCTCTAGAACTTTCTCAGCTCTACAGCCAGGGACAGGCACCTCAGTGACATGGCTGGATTGGGGAATGGAGCATATCACACCTATACTAGAGGGCAGCAATGTCATCATTGCTAGGACATTGCCTCCGGGGAAGTGTTTGTGACTGGCATAGAGCAAGACCTGACATAGCTGGATGCCACACAATATTGTTCTTTCTCACTGTGGACCATATTCCCCACCTGTTGGGTAAAGCCCAGGCAAATCCCATGTAGATAACAAATTATAAAAAGTGTATTTTAAGTATGTAAAGTATCTATTCCGCTGCAATAATTACAACTTGAAATTCAATTGAAAATTAATTGTTCTCTCTCCTTCCAACTTGGGTGTGAACTATACAGAAGAGAAAGTGGTTGTTGTCCCCCTCCCCTCCCTGCTACTTATCCTCTACCTATTGATGTTGATCATCGGGCTGCTGCTAGATCCTGCAGAGCTTGGAGATGGTGAAGGGAGAAGTGAGGAGTAAGCAACGTCTCTGCATGGCATAGCCCATGCGACTACCAGGCTGGCCAGGATTGCCGGAACCATTCTGTTGGTTTCCATGTAGTGCATCCTCTTCCTGGAACAACTGAACTGAAATGGGCGTTTTCTCCTCTCCTCTGTCCCCTGACATTTGGCACTCCTTAGGCTCTGCTGGATCTCATCTCCCCTCCAGTTACCCACATGGGTGTGTGTGTCCAAGTTTGCTTTCTTTTGCTTTGCTAGACAACATGATGAAAGCAACTTGTTGAGGCAAGGGTTTGTTTCATCTCATGTGGAGGCTCACAAAGGTTTCCTAGTGAGACCTGAGCTTGCTTTACCCAGCAGAGCTGCATTAGAGGATTGCTTGACCATGTGCATGGTTATTAGGTGATTGGAAAGGGTCTGCACTTGACTGTGCTAGGGGGAGATTTTTTGCTCCGTGCCCCTTGGTATTCCTATAAATAGCCCTTTAGAAGAGACAGAAGGAGCTGGTGGATTAGGATCTAGGCCCTCCTGAGGCTATCCTGTGTTTCTATCTGTTTCTCTCCCCTCTATCCTTCTATCTAAATCTCTTATCCCTCTCTCCTCAAGAATAGCCGAGAGTAAAATGTGGGAGCCAGTCTCCCAGCTGGGCTTCCACAATCTTATAACTCCAAGGTCAAAACTTATCACTGATGGAAGTCAGGGCAGAAACTGAAGAAAGGAACCAAAGTAGAAGCCATAGAGGAACACTGTTACTGGCTTACTCTCTGTGCCTTACTTACCCTACTTTCTCATACAACCCAGGTCCACTAGCCTAGGGGTGGTGCTGCCCATAGTGGGCTAGATCCTTCTCCATCCGTTAGCAATCAAGAAAATTCCCCCACATACATGCCCACAGGTCAATGTGATGGAGGCAGTTCTTTCACTGAGGATCCTTCTTCCCTGGTATGTCAAGTTGACACCCAAGATTAGCCACCACAAGATGGTTCTAATAGCTTATTATCTAGTTCACCTCCTGCCCACTCTCTATGGTTACCTATGGCATCTACCCTCACGATGCTCTCTCTACTCTACCACTCAGGCTAATATAGCAGATGGACTTTTTCAGATGTGATCTAACCTACCTATTCTAAGTAACAAAGACCAGTGTCTTCAAAGAATTCATTCAAAGCTCTTCTTTCTTTGTTCAATTGGAAAGAGGGAAGTCACCCTTTATATTCTATATTGGGGCCTTGGAGACTCCTAAGTCTAACTGATTCTTCCCAGTCTCTGGGGCCTCAGCAAAAACTAAGACAAAATGGATCCAGTGATAGCTAATCTGTTTATCAACCTGGCAAGAGGGAACCTCTCTTGAGGAATTGCCTGTAGGCGGAGTTTTCTTGTCCTGCAGCTGCTCTCAAATAATCACTCAGAGGTCTATATTAATTATAAATGCTCAGTCGATAGCTCAGGCTTATTACTACCTAACTCTTACATTTAAATGAACCCATATTTCTTATCTATGTTTTGCCATGTGGCTCATGGCTTGTTGCCTCATTTTCTACACATCCTGTTTCCTCAGCGTCTGGCTGGTGTCTTTTCTGACTCTGCCCTTCTTCCCATCCTTCTCCTAGCCTGATTGTCCCATCTATAATTCCTGCCTGGCTACTGGCCAATCAGGTTTTTATTAAACAAATCTGAGTGACAAATCTTCACAGTGTACCAAAGAATTATTCCACAGCAATTGCCTCCATCATGCTGGCCTATGGACGTGTTTGTGAGGGTAATTTTTTTATTGCTAATTGATGGAGGAGGATCCAGCCTACTGTGGAAGGTACCATTCCTAGGCAAGTGGGTCTGGGCTGTATAAGGTAGCTGAACCTGAAACTGGGAATAAGTATACAGCTTTTCTCAGTGGTTTCTGTTTCAAGCTCTTGCTTTGGCTTCCCTCAATGATGAATTATATCCTAGAAGATGAAATAGACCCTTCCTTCCTCAAGTTGCTTTTGGCCATGTGCTTATCACAGCAACAGAAAAAACAAATTCAAATAGATTCCTTTTTAACATTTTATCCCATGCCTCTTTGAATTTTCTAGTCCTGTCTCTCAAGGTCAGTGGAATGTTCTTTGTGATGTATTTTCAGTCCTATCTGGGGGTCTTTTTCCAGGTCATCTCTTTGTCTAGGAAGCAACAGAGTCAATCCACGGTGGTCCTGGAATTGAAATCACTCACCTTTCTGCAGGAATGTTCCTGCAGAAAAATACTTCAATCACATCTGATAAGATGTCCAGCCATTCTTACAGGTAACTTGTATTATTATTTAAACTCTAACACAAACTACTCGCACAAATACCTTTTGAGTCAGATTCCAAAAGGGAGCCCCCAACATGTTAAGTAGGTTGCCCAAGATGGCAAGACCTCAGAGTGTGACTGGCCTTTAGACCTTGCAAGCTTCTTCCTAAACTCATTACCATCTGTTAAAATCTCTCTCCCATTTTTCACACAGCAGCTGAGATGTCTGTGCATTCATATTAAGCAGAATGAAAACATTTCTAGAATTCATTTCCAGCTCTAAGGAGGTGTTAAATTTGGAGTATTTCACTGATCATTTTTCCTCCAGCAGCAATAATTGTTTTGAAGAACTTGACACACTTTTCACCAGGGCTCAGAGCTACTGAGTGGGCAGGGAGCAATGAGGAACTGAATTCCAAGAGCCGAATTTGCATTGTGCTGTGTGCCTCTGAACACCCCAGCCCCATTAACAATAATGATAGGTGTGCTCTGAGTTCCTCCTCGGAGCCTGGAATCTATCCTATCTTTTGGGATCCATTCTGATCCTCGGGCCCTCTATATACTCAACCTCTACAGCATTTACTCTGTAATTTATAAAAGTGTGTGTTGCGCCTGGTTGCCTCAGAAAATTTAAAATAGTTTAAAAGCCTTTGACAGCAGCTTTAAATTAAAGCTCCCCAAATCCCTCACTTGATGAGTGTAATTAAACTCCGACCCACACAGGTGAGCCATTCAGCACATCCTTAGGACCAGAAGGCTGGGCTCGGTGTGTGGTGGGAGCATTTCCGAGTCTGGAGGGAAAGAGTGATCATCCTTCAGGCAGCAGGCTAAACTGAGGGCAGACTCAAATTCATAAACAGAGCTTGGCAGAGACAGTGTTCTAAGAGAGACACTGGACATGCTTGAGACGGTCTTTTCCATCTGACACCACTGGCAGGTTTTGTCAGGTTTCCTGTTTGGTGCTTCCGGTAGCAAGCTGTGAACTGGCTTGTCCCTACACCCCAGCTTTTTAGAAGACCAGAGAGGCAAAGGAACCAAGAGTTTCTCCCAGAGATGGGTCACAGTTGCCCAGTGAAGGAGAGCTTTCCCATGCCATTCACTTGAAGCTGAACCTGGATAATCTACATCAATCAATCAATCAATCAATCAATCAATAAATAGCAGCAGCAACAACAATTTCTTCCCATGATATCTCTTTCATTTTATTTTCTAAGATCAGTCGTGTTTTAAACCCAGGTCTTATATGAACCTTGGATCACCGTACGAAGCATCAAACTGGGAATTTGCATAGACTCTCATTTAATTCCTGACTGCACCAGCCTGGGAGTGAATGCCTCCAGCAAGTAGCATCACTTGGTGGCCTCGGTGTCCAGTGGCAGGTAGATAATGATGCGTAGTCTGCAGCAGCTGTCCTAGTAAGTAGCCACGGTCACAACACATGTGACTTTGCCTGGCATAGGACTGGGCACTGTTGTGAGCTTTCATGGTTGTGCTTCCTCCATGGTGCAAGCTGGGTAAATTCATCTGATGCTGAATCCTTGGTACTTTTCCTAGGGTGGCACATCATTCTGTTCTTCTACTATTTCCCAATCCAAATTGTGAAGGTTCCTCTATCAGCTAAATATTCCCTGGTAAATATATCCTTATGCTTCAAGATAATAAAATGGTAGTAGTCTAGAAAAATCCAAACAGCCAACTTATATAGTAAAGAAAAATGAGCTTAGGATCTAAATGAGCCACAGTTGTGTTAGCTGTGTGCTCGATGGGACTGGAGGCACTCACTGGGAAGGGCTCTTAAGGTGCACATCATATAGGCTACTGAACACAAAACTGAACATAATAGTCCTGTCTGTAAGGGATGCCCCTCAGATATTGGAGCCTTTTAAATATCTCATTAATTTCTTTCTTTATTTCTTCCTTGACCCACTAGTAACTCATAGACAGTTGTTCAATTTCCATGAGTTTGTAGGCTTTTTTCTGAAATCCAGCTTTAATCCATGGTGGTCTGATAAGATACAGGGGATTATTTCAATTTTTTTTTTCATCTGTTAAGATTTGTTTTGCGGCTGATATAAGGTCAATTCTGGAGAAGGTGCCATGAGGTTCTGAGAAGAAGGTATATTCTTTTGTGTTTGAGTGAAATGTTCTGTAGATATCTGTTAGGTCCATTTGAGTCTAAATGCCTGATAGTTCCATTATTTATCTGTTTCTGTCTGGATGGCCTGTCCATTGGTGAGAGGAGGGTGTTGAAGTCTCCCACTATTATTGTGTTGGGTTTAATGTGTGATTTAAGCTTTAGTTATGTTTCTTTTACAAATACGGGTGCCCTTACATTTGGGGCATAGATGTTCAGGAGTCAGAGGGGTCAAGGACACCACAAGAAAACGCACAGAATCAACTAACTTGGCTCACAGGGGATTAAAGAAACCGGACTGACAATCAGGGAGCCTGCATGGGACTGACCTAGGCACTCCGCATAAATGTTAAAGTTGTATAGTTTGGTCCTCTTGGGGGACTCCTAACAGTAGGAACAGGGGCTGTCTCTGACTCTTTTACTGGCTTTTGGGACCCTACTCCTCATACTAGACCACCTTTCCCAGCCTTAATACACGGGAGGTGCTTAGTCTTACTGCAACATGCCATGGCTTGTTGATATCTGTGGGAGATCTGCCCTTTCCTGAACAGAAACAGGAGGAGAGGATCTGGGTGGGGTGGGAACAGAAGAGAAGGAGGGGAGAGGGACTGGGAGGGAAGGAGGGAGGGAAAACTGCAGCCAGGATGTAAAATAAATAATAAATAAATATCTTATTAAGCAATCTAGACCAATTACACATTGAAATAATATTTAGAAGTTGGAAAAAAATAAAAAATAACCAAAGTTAATCTCACTGGCATCTTTTTTACTTTTAATGTGGCTACTATAAAATTAAAAATTACCTTTGTGGTTTTCATTATATTTAAACTGGCTGGCACTACCTTAAAGGTTTCCTTTGTGTCGATTGCAAGAGGTAGGTACACGTCTGGATTGGATCAAACAAACTGTTTGAGGAACATAATCTCTCAGAACCTCACTTCAAACCCTTGTGTGGGTGCAGCCCAGGGTAAGCTGGATCTGGAAGGTGTTCCTGAGCCCACCTTGAGTCCCAAGCCAGAGATACAGCCTGATAGTAAGGCATTTGTCTGGTACTCTGCCAGCAGAGCATATTCAAAGCCCTGGGTTGGATCCCTAGTGCCACCACCACCAGAAATAATAACCATAACAATAGATAACAATAGTGATAATTGAATGAATAAACAAAAAGCTTTGGACAATGGGGTCAGAATGAATCTTTAATCTGGTGTGGTTAAAAAACTCCTCTTCCTACGTCTTCCCTCTCTCTGCCCTTTAGAGATTTGCAGCTTCTCTCTGTATTTTTTATTATGTTATATTATACTATATTATGTTATATTATATTATATTATATTATATTATATTATATTATATTAGGAAAGGAGGGAAGGGGAGCAAGGGAGATGGGAGGCATGGCGAGGAGAGACTGTACCAGGCTCCCTTAGCTGAAGTCGTTTGTCATCAGGAAGTGCTTCTCCCTCTAGGTCAGACAACTGCTTCACTGTTCCTGGTCAAGGGTCTCTGGGCCAATAAGCAGTGTTGGATGTCGGGGGGTTCTGATCACCAGCCTTTCATTAAAGAATAGCCCTGGATCCTTCCTTCTTCAGTGGCTGTGAGTGGACAGACTCTACGATTGCCTGATACAGTTACTATTCTAAAATATTTGCTGAATTGGGCTGGCAAGATGGCTCAGTGGGCAGACACATTGGCCTGCAAACCTGATGAGAGCTGAGTTCAATCCCAGAATCACACAAGGTGTCAGGAGAGAAGAGTTATCCACAGCACAGGTATGCCGTGATGCTCGTGCATGAGCTCCTGTGTGTGTGTGTGTGTGTGTGTGTGTGTGTGCGCGCGCGCGCGCGCGCGCGTGCGCGCGCGCAGAAGTAGGGAAGGGAGGCAGGAAGGGAGGAAGGGAGGGTGGGAGGGAGGGAAAGAGGGGGAGAGAGAGACAGAGAGAGAGAGAGAGAGGGAGAGAGAGAGAGAGAGAGAGAGAGAGAGAGAGAGAGAGAGAGAGAGAGAGAAGATAAATTTTTGAGGTATCTGGCAAATTAAACTTAAGAAGTGAGATCCTTTTTACTAGGGCTGGTAGTAAACACGATCCTGGGAGTGCAAAAACAATCATTTCTCTACATGACCAGGTAGCTGAACTGGACTTCTCTCCATCTTCTTTTCTATCTAACTGCTGTTCATATTCTGCATGATACACAGCCAGATGCCCAGGTGAAATATTCGTGGGATGAGCCGAAGTCACAGTGCTGTGTAGAAGGGGCTCTGGACATAATCCATGTATGGAGGAATCACATGTAAAATTCCTATGTTGAAGTCCTAATCCCCAATTCTGTAATTGCATTTAGAGACAGCGCCTTTTAAAAGGTACCAAAATTAAAATGCGTTCACGAGGCTAGGCCTCAATCTAATGTGACTTGTTTCCTTTACAAAAGAGATTGAGACAAAGGTACACACACAGGGAAAGCCATGTGAGGACATGGGAGAAAGATGGCAACTGACAAGTCAAGACAAGAAGCCCTGGAAGATTCCAACCCTGATGATACTTCGATCTTACTCTTCCAGCCTCCAGAATTGCCAGAGAGTGCATTTATATTTTTAATCCACCTAACCTGTGGTTGTTCATATGACAGGCCTTCCCCAAACTGAACTTGCCCAGATTTTTTTTTTTTCCTGCCAGTTCAGCCGCCTTGCTGCAAACCCGTGAGTGGCGTAGGCCGTCAGTGAGCTCATGATAGGAACCAGGTGAGCAGAACTCCCAGGTGTTCAGTCCCGCCTGGAGCTATGGCTGGAGGCCCAGGCGATGGCAGAGAACTTGCCCTTCACCCCTGCTACCGTGGTAGCAAGCCAGCAGCCCCTTTCTGCTCTATTAACTCTTGGAGGGCAGGCTCCAGCGCCCACACCTGCTGTTTCTTGCGTCTCTGCCTTCTGAGTTGGCAATGAGATACAAGCACTTTCCGAGCCTCCCAGAAAACGAGAGGCATCTCTCTTTGCTTTGAAAGCAAAGCCTGAGAGCTGTAAAGGCTGACATGTTCCTGGTGATATGGACTTCCAAACAGCAGATAGTCAAGGTTGCCAAGTGCCGAAAGAGTTGAGTTGTCGTCTGGGGCCTGGGAACTCTTACTGTGACTCAGAAAAGTTGTGTACACAAGACTTCATCAATTATGCATCATAAACAAGTCATTTAAATGCACACTTCACTAATTGGATAGTACTTTAATTCATAATAATACAGTGTGTTGTAATTACAAACCCCATCCCCCACCGCCTTTCAAAATGCACAGGTGAGCAGAATGGACTGCCCTTGTGAGGTCTTGCAATTGGGACAAATGCCCAAAGCATAGAATGATGTGGGGCAGTGGGGAAGGGAGGCACGCCTGCCCTCTCTGTTCTCTGTACCTGTCTTTGTCCTATGATTGCAGAAATGTGGGTATACAGCAAGTCGCCATTTCCCCTTCTGCTAAGTTTTGAGTCCATGGACAGACCAGTTGTTTTGGCTACAGTTTGTGACTTCCCTGACCACCTAGGCTACGGTGGATGTTCCTCTTCAGAGACTGTCTACTTTCCTATAACCTGGAGCACATTCAGAATCCATAGAAACTATTAGGTAGGTGTCTTGTTTTATTGGAAGGCAGCCGTGCAATAAGAAATACGACAGAGGGTCTTTGAGATGGCTCCGGGGTTAAGAGCACTTGATAATCTTTCAGAAGAGCCAGGTTCGGTCTCCAGCATTCACGTAGTGGCTGACAATCATCGATAACCCTGTTCCACAGTTCCATAAGATCTGACGCCCTCTTCTTACCCGAGCAGGAACCAGGTGTGCACATGATACATGTACATACATGCAGGCAAAACACACACATTAAGAATCAATCAATCAAAACATTTTTTTAAAAAAGGAAATAAGACAGATAAATTCAGTTTTTGACAAGGAAGAGTTATGGCTCACAGGTAATTTTTCACCTATAGTAAAGCTCTCAGGGAGATGATGTTTCTTGAAATGTTTCATCATTCTGCCTCTTTCTTGGTACCATAATAAGTTCATTCTGTATTAAGTAATTAAAAAAACAAACAAATGTTGCCTGTCTTCACTCAAATCTACTTCTCTGTGCTGTGGCTGTAGTTCACTGTTTAACCTGCACAGGTCCAGAATGACCTCCAAGCTTGTGACCTGATGCCTAACTTGTCACCTACAGGCTCCTTGAGCGACAGGCCTGTGAGCTGGAGAGTGCATCCCTGGGAAGGAAGTTGAAGATGTATCCCCTAGCAAGGGGAGGTCTCTGGGAAAAGCTTGGCAGAGAAGGCTGTGCCAGGCTTTTTCTTTTGGGTCACTAACCAGCTCCCAAATCATGACATGGAGACTTATTAGTTACGAAGGCTCGGCCTAGCTTAGCCTCACATCTGGCTAGCTCTTTAAACTTAAATTAACCTGTTTCGTTTTATCTACCTTTTGCCTCAGGGCTTTGCACTTTTCTTTCCCTCTGTATATCTTAAAGTCACTGCTTCTCCTGGCTGGTGGCTGGTGGCTGCCTGGTTTCTTTCCCCGGCCATGTCTCCTTCTTTCTCCTCATTCTCTTCTCTCCTCCTTCGTCTCTCCTTCCTCGATTTCTCCTCCTATTCTCTCTGGCTGCAAGCCCCGCCTTTCCCTCTCTTGTCTAGCTACTGGCCGTTCAGCTGTATTAGACCAATCAGGAGCCTTCGGCAGGCAAGGTGACACAGCAACACATCTTTGCATAATTAAACCAATGCATTACAAACAAATGTAACACACTTTTACACAGTGAGAGTAATATTCCACAGCATAAAGAATTCCTTACATAATTAAATATTCCACGACAGAAGGCTTGGTATCTAAGCCCTGGCCACCTGTGGAAGCCCACCTTTCCCTGCCCTAGCCTTGCCTATGGCCCTCTGTGTATCCAGAGGGTGAGCAAGACGCTAGCGTCCCCGAGAATGTAGCCAAGTGCTCCTGCCTCAGTGGTCTGTCTGGAGCGACTGGCGGGAAGAATGTAGCTCAAGATATTTGTCCAGTGACCCCTGCTTAGCCTCCAGCAGCCTTTCCCTTCTCACCCCTTGTACACTCAAAGCAGAGGAGAAGAGAGGAGAATGAACACTTGATAAAGACAGAGGTTGTGGAATGTACTGCCCTATGAGGGTATCTAAAATATGCCTACTCAGGCTTAGAGGATTGTGGACTAGGTGGTTCGTGTAGCTTTGGTCTCAGACCCATCGATGGAACACCCTGAGCATGGAAAGAATGTTATTTTCCTGCTACGAGACCCCCATCCTTTCCCTCTCCCATTTTGGTATGTAATTCTGCTATCCCTTTAACAGAAACTCCTTTAACAGAAAATTGCAGTCAAAAAGTTAATAAAGCTACAAACAGGTTAACCTCGTAGCCTATGCCCTACCATGAAGCCTACATACACAATGCGTACTAGAACCACACAAGACATGTTAGCACTGTGGCACTTACTTATGGTGACAAATTGTTCTTTGAACATAGTTAGGAAAGATACTATAAGCCCACCTGTCTGATCACGATTTTTTACAAACCCGACTGTAATGTTTCTGTGTTTAGCCAATGATCTGTGGAGTGGGTGGTGGGTGGGAGAGGAAGGCAAAGCTGTGGAACTGGACACGCTGAGGAAATGTGGTCCAACGAAGCAGACATTTCTTCGCAATGCCCTTAAGTTGGGGCATGACAATAGAAAAGCAAAGTATTTAGGCAGTACTCTGAAGCCCCTGGGAACACCACTCTTGGTTAAGTGCTGTTAACCTTAACATTGTTCACGGGGATCGAGAGCTGGTCCTGCTGCTCAGGACTCTCTGGACTCAGAGACTCTAACATTGCCTGCTCCATGCTTTGCTCGTGGTCCCCCCTCCTTGGCACTGGATAAGGACAGTGCACAGATGCTCCCTTGTAAATAGGCAGCTTTTACCCCCTGGGATGGGTGTTGTGCCCCTGAGAAAACAAGCAAGCTTGGTTATGAATAGCCGCTGTATTTTCAAAACTCCACATCAGGCTACATGGCTGGTCATAGTTCAACTGTGTAAACTAAGGCAGACCTTGCTAGCACCAACTCTAGCTTGTTGGTTTTTATGGTGCTCTTGCCCCAAAGGAAAAGTCACAACACACAACAGAATCCATTAACAAGAATTTTATCAAGACAAAGAGAAAGGGACAGATGTGATCAGGTCTGTGGAAAAACACGTTTGAGAGAGAGATGGGAGGGGGTGAGTAAGGGGGAATGGGGATGGGATATGGGGGGGACAGGGGACGAGGAGGAGGGAGGGGAGACATGGCTCGGCCTTATAAAGGCCAGGATGCACCTGTGCTACTATGTGACCGCGTAACCATGGGGCGTGGGTCACGCAGGACGTATGACCCAGAAATGACTAGGCGGAGGTGACTAAGTGTCCCGCTGGGCATGCGCGACCATGCCCGACCCTGGGGGCGTGGTGGGAATTTCTATCACAGCTGTCTTACTCAAATGGATGTTGATGGCGGTCTCTTCCAAATGCCCTTGTGTGGGCCCTGTTCTCAGAGACAAAATAGGTTCCCCCGAGAGTCAACTTTGCCACTTGCTGCTTGGTGAGCTTTAAGGGACCAATAGCTATTCATTTCACAAGACCTGCACTCCTGATTGGCCTTGACCTCCCGAGATCTTTCACAAGTATGCACCGTTGTATTCGTGACTGGAGGCATGGGGGATAGGGAGTGCACAGAGCTTTAGCAGTGAGAGACAAGAGAATATGTTTGGTCAGGACTTGACCACTTAGTGTCCTTTTCTGTCTCAAAGAAGTCTGACTGCTAAGTGCTTGGAAGACAAGAGATCTCCTGCGGTGGTAGGGCTCTTCCTGACTTTTGGACAAACAGTGGGGCCATGTATCATGGGCTTTTCTTGCTTTAGTCATCAAAGGGCATTTTCTTCATACACGTCGGCCAGTTAACAACTTGGGTTGCGTGTAATAGCTTCAACTCCAGGATGCATTATTGGTGTGCAGACTGCTCTCGGAAGGGTAGGACTGCATCTAGGCATGGCTAGATGGGGCTAACCCAATGCTCTCAGGACTCACCTCCTCTTTATGTTAACGAGTTGACTAGTGTTTTGATGTCATATGCTGCTAGTACATGGTGGCAATGGCACCAGCTGCGTCCTTGTCTTTGGTTTCTACCAAATATCCAACCCTGCCCATCTCTCCTTAGCTTCTTGGTGGCTCCTGTGTAGTGGAAAAGTAAAGATCAATTCCCTGCCATTACAGAACTAGTACTGTGTGACCGAAGAGAAAGTACCTGCCACGGAGCTTGGCTCAGAAATACCGCTTTGCTGGTATCTGCACCTTGACAAGCCAGGTAATTTATGGATCTCCACCACCAAATTGAAACTGGGATAATCATGCTTCTACTGTTTATAAAATAGGAAAAAATACTTCTTAAAAGATAATAAATGGTCCCTTGCAAGGATGGAAACACTCTGGGCCACGTGCACTGCAGCCAAGGATATAGGGCATATGCAGGTAGCTTGGTCCTTTTCTCTCCCCTTACCTCTGGCGCCTGCTTATTCCTCTGGCTCCCTCTTTGCCTCTTAACCAACTCCACTAAATTGCTTTCCCTTTAGACATTCTAATTTGTCCCCTAATTTATCTGCCAACCTAACCCAAAAATATAGGCCAAAAGAAGAAACCAGAGGGACTTGGTTTATAATTTCCTGACAGAGAATGCAGAATAACTCACGCTCACTGCTAAACACTGACATTGGTTATGTGTTTCCGCGTAGAACTTTAAAAATAAAGTCAATGTTCTTCATGTATCTGTCTGGAGGAAGGGTCTCAGACAACCTCACAGGGTCACCTTTAGCCCTGAGCCGTGATAAACTGCAGTGTCCTGTTGGCTCCTTCTCTGCGTGCCCTTCCTCCACCTGTCCCCTCTGGTCTGTGTCGGTAGCAGCCACCTCATCTTCCTCCGAACACAGGCCAGCTGCTGACTTGGCAGGAGGGACTTGGCTGCGTGTGTGCCTTGGAATAATACAAAGTAAAGCTGATTTGACTCCTTCCAGTTTACTGAGAGTGTTTGCTGTTCACGGCCTCTCCCATCCGATTGCCAGAGTGCTGTGCCTGCAACGTCACATCTTCCCCTCACAGTGTTTCAGATACCCACCCCACTCATTACCTCATGGGTCTGCAATATGGGAAGTGTGCCATGGGGAAGCCTCATCTCGGTGGCGGCACAGGGGTGAATGGGAGCAATTAGATTGGGGGCTGGAGAACCAACCAACCTCCAAGATGGCTCACTTGTCTGGCTGTCTGTTTGGTACTGACTGTCTCATTGGAGCCCCTCCTGGGGATACTTGGGTTTCATCACAGCCGACTATCAGAGTCCCAAGAGGGAGCATCCCAAGAGCCAGGTACTAAAATGTTTTGAATTTTTAAACTTAGCATCTGTACCCTGGTTACAGGCCATGCTGACATGAAGCCCAGATTCAAAGAGAAGGCCAAATGACCCATACTTCCCAATGGGCAGTCTCAGAGAATCCTGGAAGCATGTTCTAGAGCGGACAAACTAAGTAGTGTGAACTGAAATGGCAAGAAATTCAGTGACATGCCCAAGGTCGTGGACACTTAATGAGGTACTTGCCCAATTTGCTACCAGCTACCAGTTGCTATTTACCCTTGGAGTTGCCCCTGGAGCCTTGTTCACACTCTGGAGCTGAGCGTCGTGGAGCTTCCACACTCTCTGTGAGTGTGTCACCTGGAGTTTTGTAACACTGGCATCCTCACAATACCCAGGGATTTGGAATTTGAGTGCTAACACACAAACATGGGAACTGGCTGGGGGACGTTTCTTCAGCGCCATCTTGGGGGAGGAGACTGAGGGTCCAGAACAGGAAGCATTGTCGATACCTGTGTCATGGAAGGACACTTACTTCCCATGTAAGTGATGCTAACAGCATGCATTCTTACAGTTCAGCACAGGTTGGGAATGTACAAATTCGGTCTCTGAAAGCCTTCTTGACATCTTGTCTCCTGGCATTTTGATTCTTGCCATGCCATTACCGGAGAACTGGGGAATCAACTAAGGAGTGTACATTTTGTGAATGAAGCATTAACGTGAACCCACAGGTTCTCTGCTTTAGAATTGAAATGCTGAGGCTGGTCTCCTAAAGCCTGATGCCTGGGAATTCTAATGGGGCCTCCCTTACCTCACAGAGTTCTTCTGTGCTCAAAAGGGGATCATTCTGGGAAGGAACACACAAAGCAGGAGCCACTTCATGACATTGTGTTTGGTTTCATGAATTCCAGAAGGGGTAAAAGGCAGTGTAGCGTCAACCTCAGGAGCAATGCTTTTCTCTGAGTGGTGGAGTATTTGTGGTTTCGAAGAATCCTAATAACATCCTTCAAGGTTCAAGCACTTGTGCACACAGTGCCATAGAGCTGCTCAACACAGGTAGAAAATCCTAGTTGATGAATTCATTCTTCTGACAAATATTTACTCAGCACCAACTGATCTAATATCAGATCCATACACTTGTGTTCTGTTTTGTTCCTCGTAAGAACTTTCTTGTTAATCTAAAATTTGATGCTAAGGGATTCACAACTTGTCTCCAGTATCACCTTATACCATATTTACCTCTGTTCGAGCACACACTAACATAAATGTGAGAAAGCACTTCAGACATATATAAACCCAAGCTCTTTATATTGCTATTGAAAGTGGTTTCTGGTTTTATTATAGCATAGTCTTCAGGGTGGCATAGTATGAATCACACAACCTACTACTAGTTTGAATGCCGGAAAGAACTTGGGAAATAAGCAAACAGCAAAACTACAGCCCAATAATGAAAGCCACAGACTACTGGATCGCAGTCATTACCTCAAGCATAATGTCCCTCCTAGTGGCCCTGGGAAGAAGCCTGACCTCGAAAAGATTACAGTGTAGTATCCTCTTTTCCTCCTCGGTAGCCACGAGTAGCTAGGAAAGACAAGACATAGTCCCAGCAGTTGCTGTCTCAGGCTCTAGATCGGGTGGCACCGTTTGGGAGTCCATTAGAGCCAGGAATAAGTCCCGTATTGGTGGCATGCCAGCTTCCCCATATGGACGTCAGCTTTCCATCTACAGTAGAAAGCTCTTATGAGAATAAGTCCAAAGAATGCATTGAAATGTATGGTGTGAAACAAGTACCCCAAGACACTATTTCCTCTGCCACCCCCTCCTTGCCCTTCCCCACCCTGTATGGCCAAGGGCAGATGATTTTCAGTCCATCACTCTTCTCTGTGTATAGTCTACCACGTACGTTTCCACTTGCTCCCACTAGAGGCAGAGTATATTTTTCTACCCCAGTGGCATTGAGTTTGGCAACTTGACTGGCTTTGAGCGTGGCTAGCTCCAGGCCTCCTCTAGCCTTTGGAGTGTTCACAGAGTCATGGGTAGGGAAGTCAACTGAGTTCTTATGGCTGAGCCTTTTCTCTTGTTTTCTCACTCCCTAGCACGAGGATGACATGCCTCAAGAAGCTGCTGGGGCACAGAGGGTGAGAGACACGTGGAGGGGATCAGGGCTCAGCCTGCAGCCCAAGGTCTCACCCGGCAGAGCCCAGCCTGGATCAGCTGATATCCAGCCAATCTGCGGATACATGTGGAAGACATGAATGCTTTAGTTGGATGCCTCTGGGTTAATAGGGCACGATTACAGAAATCACTGGTAGCTACCTTATAGCTTTCGCCCTCCATAAAAAGTCTTGCACGCATTAAACAGCGGGGAAAGTAACAACCCAGAGCTCCCCTCTGACCAATCCTGGTACCCTTCTTATTCCCCCCCCCCTTTCCCTCCATCAGCTCTTAGAGGTCCCAGAAGGGACTAGAACTTTATTCCTTGGCTAAGCCCTGTAAACATGCTGTGGTGTCATGTCCTGAAGCCTCTCCATCTTTACTTGGACAGTAAAGGACTTCATATCAGAGTGAGACTGTTTAGAGGCGGCACAACTTCCTATTTCCTTAAGGGACGAGCGTCAGGATTATTGTTTCTCTGAGTAAGAGTCAAACTATTGTCAATAGAAAAAACAAGTGCTCTGGGCGAACTCAGACTGTCTTCACTTCAAAAGAAAGTCGGTTATTATTGGACATGCTGGCTTGCTCTCAAGAAATCGTAAGGTTGCTTGAGACATCCTCAGTGGTGGAGACACTGAAGTGGACCCTTGCCAAACATGAGACCAGACCCACACTCGTGGCCTTACAGCCAGCAAAGGAAAACAGAGGACAGGGATACCATCTTGTACCACCCCAGACTTCAGTCCCACTGGGCCTGCAGGCGTGGCCCTCTTGGGAAGGTATATGTCCAGGTAGATAGGAATACGAAACTAGAAGAAGGAGCAGGGATTGTTTCTGACTCTTTTGCCTGCTCTTGGGGATGCTTTCCTTCTACTGGGTCACCTTGTTCAGCCTTCATATGAGAGGAGGTGCCTAGTCTTATTGCAACTTGATATGCCATGTTTGGTTGACATCCCCTGGGAGGCCTGCCCTTTGCTGAAGGAAAACGGAGAAGTGGATGGGGATGAGGGGAGGAACGGGGGGAGAGGAGGGAAGGGAAACTGTGGTCGGGATGTAATATATGAGAGAATAAATTAATAATAAAGAAAAAAGGGAAGAAACTGGAAGAGAAGGAGGAGAGCTGGGAGACCTCGGAAGGCCCAGGATAGGTTTGGATAGGTTCGGCAGCCACTGCGCTGTGCTGAGGAAAGCGCTGAGGTGGTGTGTGAGAACTACAGTCTTGCCCCAGCTCTGCTCTCCAGGCCTGGGTGTCAGGCTCAAAGCTGTATCCATCCACTTACAGAGAGGTTTCTTCAGCTGGCAACTCCTTTTCACTGGGAAATTGTTTATCTTACTCGTGGGTAAAATCAGTCTGCAAATCAACCACTTACAGATAAGAAATCACAAAGAAATTTTATTTTAAAACAATTCTTTGGTATATATATATATATATATATATATATATATATATATATATATATAATCTCACCATTTGCTAAAGAGAAAGCCACATTTGCATACAGATGAGGTAGGCATGCTTGTTTATTATTACATACAGAACTAAATCTTGGCTAACTAGTTAATACTGCAAAATACAGAGGGTCACCAATGTTTTTTAGAGTTGATGGGGAGTTTGATTTTGTAATTGTCAATGCTGAGAACCTGCTTTACATAAATACGGAGTACAAAACAGAAGAAGGATGTTTACAGCTATTTCAAAAATTGTTCAAATTCTATCCTGAACCTAAGACAAAACTCAATGAAGATTTTTAAGTGAAACTCAAGTCAGCACACCCAGCAGCGTTTTTAAAAGTCAGACATTCTGCAGGGTGGTGGCACACGCCTTTAATCCCAGCACTTGGGAGGCAGAGGCAGGAGGATCTCTGTGAGTTTGAGGCCAGCCTGGTCTACAGAGCCGAGTTCCAGGAGAGCCAGAACTACACAGAAAAACCTTGTCTCAAAAAACAAACAAACAAACAAAAAACAGACATTCTAGCACAATATAATGAAAGATAGGCTAATTCGATACTTTGATGCTACAGGACAACAGTAGGAAAGCTTTGCAGGACTAAATGATTGTGTTTCGGTAAGAACAGAAAACTTTGTATGTCCAGAAAAAACCCTGCAAGGTATAACACAGTCTGAAATGTGAGCTGAGTGGGTGATTATTACAGGAGTTGTTTGGCCTCACCCTGTGTGGTGGCTGCCAGCATACAGAGTGTGAAGTGCCTACTTCATGTTTTCAGAACCAGCACCTTAGTAGGATCGCCCCATGCAACATGCAACATGGGCAAGACCTGTGAGAAACATCCCAGACTGGCTGGTTTTGGTTTTGAATTTTTTTTTGGAGGGGAGGGGGGTTGTTGTTGTTACTACATCTAAATACTTTGTGCTGTTGCTAAAATTCTTGCAAGCCCCAAATTCAGTGACATGGTCCCATCTGATGTCATAAGTAGTAATTTTAGGGAGCTTTCTGTGTTTTTTTTAATTCCTATAGTCACAGCGTGAAGTAGCACCTGCTCTGGGCTAGAACAAAGTACCGAATATGTGGGACATCCCCTGAAGGCCCCAACTCCAAGGCTTTGTTCTTCTACCTCAACCCTTGTACAGAGCAAGGAGCGATGTTAGCTAAATAAATCCCTTCCATCCGGCTTGTCTACTGTGTCGGCCTTTGGATGCCTTCTTCTCCGTCCCATGGAGTGTCCTGCTGAGTTCAGAGTGGCTCCTTCTGGGGAAGATATGGCAGTGGGCTTCCCAGAGAGGAAACACCTGTTTCCTGGTCCATTGGCAACAGCGCCCAGCCCTTCCCACTGGGCTTCTATGAGGAATCCACAGCAGTTTCCCAAGCCTGAGGGGGTCTGAGGCGATGTAGGCGTATTCTTGCTTTCTGTAGGCCCCCCATTAGGTAGTGAGGGACATCCTCCTGTGGGATTTAAAAAAAAAAAAAAAAGGTCCAGAGACGCCCGGATTCAAACCTCCTCTATTGCCAAAGTCGAAATCATACTTTTAATTTTGTTCAGAGAATTCACGTCTTTGCATTCCCTTGTTTTATTTTTCTTTCCTCTGTTTGTGATGCATTTGGGGAGAGAGCCAAGTTTTGTGGGGCCCCTTGCTTATGCAGTTTGGAAGGCCTGCCTTATGGCAGACATCTAAAATAACAATATGGAGCTTGGGGTAGCTAGGAATGCTCACGTAGAAAGATGGGAAGTGTGGGGGTATTGAAATGGGGTTTTACTGAGTTCGTGGTGCTTCCACACGACACATTTAGTCTTGGTTCTTCCTTTGTGTACAGGAGAGGAACAGCCAAGAGCCAGAGCCTTCCGATGGGGAAAACGGGGAGACACTTACCCTCCTGGGCCTTCCAGCATTTCCTCCACTGTACACAGACGGGACAGAGCGCTTTGACAACACCGTGGTCAGCTCTGCTGTGTGGTGTCACAGCAGGGGTGAGTGCAGAGAGAGAGCAGAGGCAGAGTGCTGGGTGGGCAGCCCTTCTGATCATAAAGTGAGTGGGTTGCTCATGCAAAGACCTTCTTACCTGTCACGTGTCCTCCTCACTCCCACACCCACCCCCTCTGTCCCTCTTCCTCCTTCCCGTCAATCTTTTTCTTTCTGAGACAATAGCTCACTACACAGCTGACTTTGAACTCACCATCCTCCTGCCTCAGCTTTCAAAGGTCTGGGTTACAGGCATGTACCATGCCTACTAGGTCTGGATTTTGCTAGCTGAATTTAAAATTCTGAGGACATGTCTGTGGTCTGTGAAAGGATTCTGGGAAATCTGAGGAATAAGTGACCATAGGTAACCCTGGCCTGAGAGCATCTGTAGGGGAGTCATGAAATTGTGGGGGACTGTGAAAGACTGGTTCACAGAGGAAGAACAAATCATTCTGGCCTTTAAAAGGCCAACAAGCATTGCCACAGAGCCCTATGAGAAGACTTCCTATATCAAACAGCAGGTCACAACCAATATTCAGTGTCTGCATTTTGAGGCCACAATCATCTAAAAGCAGATTTTTATTTATTTATTTATTTGACTGGATTGCATCCCAAGCCTTCCTCAGGCTTTCTGGTACCATAAATCATGTCTGTGTTCTGTGTTCAAGCTTATAAAAATATCTCCGTTTCTACTGGACTTGCTCAGCTTTGGACAGTGAGCAAGCTTTTATGGAGGCAGACCAGTGAGGGATGTCGGATCCCATGGACCAGTGAGGGATGTTGGATCCTGTGGACCAGTGAGGGATGTCGGATCCCGTGGAGAGCCTGCAGAGGCTGATGCTGGAAGGGAAGAGTGATTGTCAGAGAATGAGCAAGGTCGGAGGACCCCTCTTTCTTCCTGCAGAGCTGGAGAACAGAACTGCAGCTATGACCCTTCCCTGAGTCTTAATCCCACCCCAGGCATTTAGAATAGGTATATTTCCTATGCACACCTCTGTCCTAAGCTCTTGGGCTTTGTCTGAACTCACTGTCGTTGGTCCCCATCCTGTTCTGAGCTTCTGCCCCTCATTCAGCTGTGCTGCCCTGGGCTTTGAGTTCTACTGAAACCTGCATTCATCACTGGCATTAATGGGGGCAGGCCACATTTTATTCTCTAACTACACAGAGGTAGGAAAGTACCTGTGCGTCCTTCACCGCCGAATGTATTTTTAGATGACTCACAGATGTGGCTTCTCTTTCTTTCTTTCCTTTTTTTTTCCTTCCTCAAACTCCTAGTTTTATTCTTGGAAGCAGCCCCCCTGCTGCTGACTTTACTTCTCTTCTTGGCTGTGTTTAAGGAGGGCTGCTGTGCCCAGTCTCTCATTATCTGCTTAAGGGTGAAGAAGGACATGACGATCGGCTGAGAAAGAACACTGAGTTCACATGGAAAGCCCTGGGTGCAGCCCTAGTTTGCTCCGAGTGAGGATTTTTTGATAAATTTGAGCCTGCACCTGGGTCTTCTGGGTGTAGATTTGAGGATTTTCCCCCCCCTTAGTTTGTTGTTTATTTGCTTTGAGACTAGGTCTCATGTATCCCAGGCTGGCCTTGAACTATGAACTATAAATGTAGTCTAGGATGACCTTGTGACCTTGACTCTCTGATCCTCCTGCCACAGGTGTCCTGTGCCTGTAATCCCAGCACTCAGGACACCATGTCTGTTTTATGTAGAGATGGGGATTGATGCCAGGGCTTTGTGCATGATAGACAAGCACTGTACCAACTGAGCCTCTTGGACTTAGGATCTTAAGTGAAATACTCCCATCCAAGATCTGAGTTCATCACTCCCTGCATAAAAAAAAAAAGTTGTAGTTCCTGTATCAAAGGCCTTTGATACATTGCATAACATTGCATTAATAAGGCCTTCATTGTTTAACTGTACCCAGGTCCCAGGCCTCCATGGACCCCACATACCATCTGCTCCACTTCCCCCTGAAACTGGCCCCACAGATCCGTGCTCTCTTTGCATGATTGGGATCCTCTTGCTCCATTTCAGTCTCCTGTGCATCAGCACCTATCACCTAGAACTCCTGACAGCTTTGTATTCTAGTCTTCTGTCGGGAGGGAGTGAAGTCCTGAAGGAATGTGTGTTGTTGACATGGACATGGCTATGTCAAGGACACCAATGCCTTTGACTCCCATGGGGGTGGGAAAGCCTTCCCTGAATGAGACTCTAAAGAATGGCAAAGCCTCCTTTTGGTTGGAGCATGAATGTTGACAATGTGTGCAGAAAATGTCCGCCGCTGCTCTATTCCCCTCGGATAGTTAGAACCTGAAGACTGTTCCCTAATAGAGACGGCTCCTAACAGGATTGGATAAACCTGCCTCCTTGTTCACCTGTGTGCCATAAACCTGTCTTCTCCTTGTTCAGATGGATGTAAAACCCCACCTCCCTCTTCAACTGGATACAGTCAGCACACTGAGCCTCTGGATCCTGTGGCTTCTCCATCAGAGAGCCTGGACCACTTGAGCCCCGCTTCTGTGGGTCTGTAATTTCTCCAGTGTGTTGTCACATCTTCATCTTCTCATCACTCCTGGACAGGGCTCCTGGGCCCAAGCCATGCACTGACACCTCCTTCCACCTTCCTCTAGAACATCATCAAAATTAATTTCAATTATTTGCTCATGTTTATATTCCTCATTTGCCCGTGAGTTCAGTGACAGACAGTGCTCGGTTCTTTTTATTTTTTCCCTGCCTTTTTGAAACAGTGTTTCTCTGGGTAGCCCTGGCTGGCCTCGAACTCACAGAGATCTGCCTGCCTCTGCCTCCCAAGTGCTGAGTTTAAAGGCGTGCGCCACCACCGCCCCGCCCTAGTGCTGGATTCTTAGTCTCACTGGTAAACTCTGAGCACCAAGTGTGGCAAGCAGGTATCTGATAGATAAAATGAATAGTTCTGGAAAGGTAGTTTTCCCTTGGACACCAGAAAACGCGGAGTTTAAAAACAAATAAGTCTCCAAAACCCCAAATAAAACAAACCCCAGCTCTCTGCTGACCGAAGGAGCCGGTTCCTTGGAGGCTGTTCATGCTCCTCCTGATGATCTGCTAGTTAAAGACAGCTGTGTATCAGCAAGCTCTCTGTGTGTCTCTGTATCTGTCTCTGTCTCTCTCTCCTTGTGTGTGTGTGTGTGTGTGTGTGTGTGTGTGTGTGTGTGTGTGTGAGAGAGAGAGAGAGAGAGAGAGAGAGAGAGAGAGAGAGAGAGAGAGATGGAAATTTAGAGATAAACTGGAGTAATTATTCTATCGAAATCCTCCTTCCCCACATCACCCCATCTCTTTCTTGCCTCTAGTTTTCTGACAGTAGTTTTAGAGCCGGTCCGGTCTTTCATATCCATGCTTTCCTCTGGAAGCTGTGTGACGTCCTTTTGGAAGCAGGTGGGGTATCAATAATAAATGAGATGAACATGTGATATGGCGCTCTAACGATGCCTCACCGCCTGCTGCAGCAGGCGGCATCTCCCTGCCGCGGCTGTGTGTTCCGACTCCCCGCACATCCTCACCCCTGCAGATGTACACCCTGAATTCTGGGTCACACTTAGGAGTTGACAAGGTCTGTGTCTCTTTGTGTCAGCCCAGATGAGACCCAGGAAGGGATCTTCGCTTATGACCTTCTTCAGGATCTCTTGCAAATGTCAGGATGTAGTACTGTGCATGCAATACTTTTCCCTATGCCATGGACAGTAAGGCCCCAATGCCTGCCAAGGGCTTTCCTCTTAGCAAGGATGCTGAAAAAGCAGATAATTTGGAAAATGTTAAGACACAGAGTGACTCTCCACATACCATCCCTGGCCACACAATTTTATATACAATTTCAAGGGGACCCTGAACTTGAGTTTTAAAACTTAGTCTTGAAGCCCTGTCTCTAGAAAAAAAAAAAACAAAAAAAAAAACAAAAACAAAAACCTTAATCTTTATAGACTGGCTTAAGGGAGACGCTGTAACGCACTTGAGTAAATACTCGGCAAATCCAAGATGATCAAAAGGAAGAGCAAGGCAGCTTGCATTTACTTGCTTGGAAACCACTACAGTCTTTAAAAGTATTGACATAAACGCACCTATTGACCGGTGGATGGAATAAGAAGGGAAAAGGATCTAAGAAAGTATTTTTAAAACATATAATACACCTGATGGTCTCCCTCAGGGATCCCGGAGCAAAACCATGCTCAGAAAGACAGAGCCGTGGTTTACAATGGGGTGGTCTTCTCCCCAGGGAACATTTGGATGTTTGCCCTGGACAGTCTCTTTGTAGTCACAACTAGGATGCAGGTGGTACTGGACATAATGAGCAGAGTTGACAGGATGTTGCTGACATCTTGTAACGCACAGGGTAGTCCCCACAGCCAAGAGTCAGCTACTTCCAATGCCAATAGCAATGTGGTTAAGAAACCGTAATATAAAGGTCTGAGTCTGGGACTTAGGTCTTGCTCAGCAGTGAGATCTTATGGAAACCATGTTAGGGTTTGACAGTGGGGGTGGGGGGCTCAGTCTGGCCCACAGTCAGTAACCTGGACCCAGAACTGGCAGAACTAGACATTGGGAGAAATAGCAGGGCCAGATCTGTTCTCTCCCCAACCCCCCTTGAGGCTGTGGGGGAGCTGTATGGAATGCTGTGCGACACAGATGTCAGGCCTAGTACTCAGACAAGGAGCAGCAGGTCTGGGTGCTGTCCCAGCCAGAAGCCCAGAGGAGCTGGCACAGGACCCTGCACCCTACAGTGACCTTCAAAGCACAGCTGTGTCGTGACCAACTTCCAGGTTTTCCCTGAACTGTCTCTTCCTGGAATCACACAGGGAAGGGAATTTCGGAAAAGGGAGTTGTAGCTCAGCTGAGGTAACAGAGGTCACCTCACTGGTGTTACAAGCCAGTGGGAAATAGACTCATGTAATACACAGGGTTACAACAACGTGTGCGTACGTGGAAGACAGGACAATTACAAACTTGTCTAAAATTGAGATTCAGGAAAATGGAGAAAGTCAATGAAGAAAAAAGAGGGAAAATTCCCCCCTTGTTTTCCTACGTTAATGTAAACTTGCTTTTCTTGATTAATACTGAAGAATGTGAAAACTGAAATGATAAGCCTTTTGACCCACAAGACTGGCTAGACTTACAGAACTAGAGGCCCTGCATGGGACGTCAAGACATGAGAAGAGTAATTTTATCTGTTAATAATTTTACTGTAAATTATAGCAATATATTCAAGAAATAACTATTACTATTGAAACACACATACTCTTTGTCTAAATTTTAGAAACCCAGGAAATAAGTAAAATTTTAAGGTATAAGTTAAGGTTTGTGTACTATAGCCTGGTTGACTAAATACATGATGCTGTATATTCATGGTATTATAATATTATGAAGTGTAATAGCACTATTGTCTTGGGTATTTGGATAATACAAATAATATATTTCACAATCTATGGTTGGAGCCGAGATAAGACAAAGAATGTAAGGGTGTACCTCATACTGTCGGCAGTGATTTCTCCGTGTCTGTGTGTGTGTGTGTGTGTGTGTGTGTGTGTGTGTGTGTGTGTGTGTGTTTTCCTATATGAGGGGGTTGCTCAGAGGAAAAAAAATACTATGCATAAATAGAGACTGAATAACGTGAGCTGACTTCAGAGGTCTTGTCATCTAAAGAAACATGTCTATCTTAGAGTTGTTCTTACAGGAGACACATTCATAGAGCCTAGGCTTTCACTTACACACATTTGCTCTTTCTTATGGGATACCTCTAAATCTCCTATGAAGGCTAATCCTGGTTGCCAGCTTGATATATCTGGAGAAAGGAAATCTCAGTTGAAGAACTGCCTTGGTTATATTGGTCTGTATGGTATTTTCTTGATTGCTAATTGATAGAGAAGGGCCCATCCCATTATGGGAGGTTCCACCCTTAATCTATTAGACTATTTAGGTCAGTTGAGGTGGGCAGACTCACCCTACAGGTAGACCGTGCTATTTCCTGCTCGATTACTTTACTATTGCTGTGACAAAACACCCTGACCAAGGCAACTTGTAAAAGAAATCATTTAATTTGGGGCTCATGGTTCCAGAGGGCTCGAGTCCATGATCGTCATGGCGAGGAGCATGGCGGTAGTTAGGCATGGAGCTGGAGCAGTAGCTGAGAGCTCACCTCTGATCCACAAGCATAAGACAGAGAGAGAAGGGGAGGGAAAGAGCCCTAACTGGGAGTGAGATGGGCTTTTGAAACCTCCAAGGCCACCCCTGGTGACACACCTCCTCCACCATGCCCATGCCTCCTGAGCAGGAGCGTCTGTCAGTCTCTTCTTGACCACAGCTACCACGTGATCAGTTCCCTCAAGCTCCTGCTGCCACTGCTTCCTCATCATGATGCACTACTGTCACCTTGAACACCGAACCAAAACAAACCTTTTCTCTCTTAAGTTGCATTTACCAGGATATTTTAGGACAACCACAGAAAAATTCAGTACAATACCCACCAGCCAAATACTATTTCCACAGCTAATTATCACTCATCTTTTAAGCTGGGAATACCTCCAAGTGACCTTGTATGGGTATGGTGTATGTACATGTTTTTACGTGCGCATGTGTGTGTTGGTGTCTGTCTGTGGAGGCCAGAGGTTGATGGGAGGTATCTTCATTAATTATTCTCCACCTCAGTTTTTAATTATTTTGTTTACTATTATCGTGGAGGGGTGTGTATGATGCAGGAGCGTGTGTGTGTGTGTGTGTGTGTGTGTGTGTGTGTGTGTGTGTGTGTCTCTCTCTCTCTCTGCTGGCAGTCACATGTGTGCCAGGGTGCGAGTGTGGGAATGAGAGGATTACTTTGGGGAGTTAATTCTCTCCTTCCACTGTAAATTCTGGGGATGGAACTCAGGTCACCAGTAACCAGCATGTGATCTCAAGTTTTTGAGACAAGGTCTCTTGTTGAGCCCGGAGTTCTCCAATTTGGCTAGACTGGTTGGTCAGCAAATCCTGAGATCTTCCCAGCTCTGCCTCCTCAGTGTTGGGATTATGTGTGCATACCACCATGCTTGACTTCTGGGCTGGGGATCCAAATTCAGGTACTCATGCTTGTTAGGCAAGTATTTTACCAATTAAGGAATCTTCCCAGCCCCAAGATGCTTTCTCAAGCTCCATCCAGTCCCACAGCCTGTGGGGGGACCCTCCTCTCGCTCCGCTGTGAGTCACGCATGAGCGGGCAGCCTACTGTGGCGTGCTCATCTTTTGACTTGCTCATTTTCTCCATCCCCTTGAACAGCACATGAAGCATGGTCTGCCGTGTGTTTTCTGACTAAACGCATCAATTTCAAATTTTTCTAGCAGACATTTTCAGGAAAACACACTTGTTTGTTTTGACCGCTAGGATTCCGCTACAATCCTTGTGATCCTAACATCCAAGCAATGAGAGTAAGGCTTCGCTAAGGGGGAACTCTGTATTATTAGAACTCCATTTCCCACCCGCTGCACCCAGGCATCCCACATTCCCTCATCTATGAACACAATTTGTGTGTTGAGCTTTTTTTTTTTTTTTTCCCCTTCCTTACTTGACAGCTGGTACTCTGATATTCTGGGAAAATATATTTTAATTTTACCATTAAAGTATAAAAATACATGGAACACCTATTGAGTCACATTAGCCACGTAGAATGTCGTGTTTGTTTAAACACATTCGGGTCCTAGAGACTGCTTACCACACTGCCACTCAGCCTAATGGTCTTGTACGGGTGTTGTCTAGATGTTAGAGCTCAGTGAATTTGTATGCACAGCCAGACTTCAGGATAACTGATGAACACCTAGTGCTCCCTGAATGTGCTGGGATCCCTGGATCCTGTGAATATTCCAGGAGTTTAGCCTTTGATCAACCAACAAGGCAAGATGGAGGAATGGCCCATTGAGATGAAGAAATAGAAGCAGAAAATTTAAGGGACTTTGCTCAGCTGCTGTGGTGACGTGAAACCCAACATTCCAACTACACTCCCTCTTGTGCCCTTGGATGGCACCTGGGACAGGAAGTACCTGTCCACATACATGCAGGCTGCAAATAAGCTGTGATCTGTTCAGGCTAGAAGGCTGCGGGGCCTCCAGGGGAACAGCAGCTACAGACCCAGGGCTCCAGTCCCCGATGCCAAGTCGGAAAGGCATTCACTGGCCAGTCTCTGCTAAGTGTTTGGGTCACGGTGGACTGTGCTTTGGACACCTACCTTGCAATAGCAATCTGTCCGGATAACCCAGCTGAGTAAAGTTTACTGTAGCCTCCCTCCTTAGACAGAGGGCTCATACTAAACGCCCACTTCCGGTTTCACCACATATCAGTGTACACCTTCCCCGTCACGCTGCACTTTAACCCCAGCTCTTCCCTGGCATATAGGAACTGTACCATCTCCAGATGTTCAGTGGCTTCCAGCTGTGCACCTTGGGCCTGGGCTTCCAAGGACTCATACATTGGTTATGATGTATTTAGCGTAAGTGAATATATCTAGGATCCCGTACATGCTGGGCAAGTGTTCTACCTCTGAACTCTACCCCTGTCCTCTTTTTAGTCCCAGGCAAGCAGGAAGGATGTCCTCATGGCTTCTCCATCTTTTCCATAGGCTGCTTCTGAGATGGAATCCCCCATCTGTGGATGAAATCGCCTATGCTCATTTAAATCCAACTCAGCCCACAGTAAAGCCATGTGGGATGGGAACTGGGGTCTCTCATGTCCTGCTCTGTCCTTTAGCAGAAGCCTGGGGCATTGCATATGTCAACAAGCTTTAGTTGCTTCGGCATTTCTTAGTTCCTGTCTTTGTGAAAGGCTCCTCCTTGTCCTGCACAGTTCCTCATACAGTGTCTCATCTATAAAGGTGGTTGCTAAATGTGTCTTGATGACAATAATGACTGTCATACCAACTCTCTCTCACAAAGGTCCTGCATGCCAAAACAAAACAAAACAGAAAAACTGGTATTGTGTTCAACTGCAAGAGGTTTCTTCTCAGTCTTTTGCTCGTGTAGACTCACTGCCCAGACAGGAAGAGAGGAAAGAGGAGCTAGGGGGCTGGCTCAGTGGATAAAGTGTAAGCACGAGGACCTGAGTTCACACGCCCAACACTAGTGTAAAAGCCAAGTGTGCCGGGGCACCTGTGACCCCAGTGCTGAGGTAGAGATGGGGGGGGATTCCCAGAGTCCGCTGGCCAGCCATTCTAGCCAATCTGTGAGCAATGGGCTCAGTGATTGACACTGTCTTGAAAAAAATAAAAAAGGGAGGGTGATAGAGGAGGACACCCACCTTATATTCCTGTCTTCCACTTTACACACACAGACACACTTACACACTCATATGCATATACACTCACACACTCACATATACTCACACAGTCACACACACACACACACACACACACACACACAGATGGGCACTCACTATCACCATCCATCCACTCCATCTGGTGTCTTCTCTGAGTCCCAGGCCAGATGAAGCGGATGCACACAGAGCAAGGGCTGCTGTGATGAGGCTGTAGCTGTCCCATCCTTCACTCACTCCCTACAAAGTCCCACAACTTCTTGAAAATATCACTTCGCTTTTCACCCCAGATTTTTGAATAAGTGAAACTTGAAGCTTTAATTCCCTATTTATTTTAAAAATCTAATTTAACTCCTTCCCACACAGCCCAGATGTTCCCCCAGGCTTCTTACGATATCCTTTCGACACCGGTTATGATGGAGGGAATCAGGGGACACCAGAGGTGCCGTCCCTAACATCTTGCTCCTTAAAAGGTTCTTAGGAGACAGTTTCTCCTGCCCCTCATCCTGAACTTCTCTGCTACCTATACTCACTGGTGGCCTTGCCCATGAACTTGGAGAATGTATAAGCCTGCTAATTCAGGCACCTCTCTGTCAGCCTGCATATGCCAGCACATCACAGGGATGGAAGACGAGCCAAAGCAAAAATAAAATTCAAATAAATGGTATTTAGAGACCAGGAAGCAGGCTAATTTAGATGTGATTTTTAAAAGACTGGGTTGACTTTTTCCCCCTTAATTTCTTAGTTGAGGTTTGGGGATTTTTTTTTTTTTTTTTGGAGTGGTAAAGCAAAATGGTATAAATTTTTCCTTATTTCTTACTTCCACTTGCTTCAGAGAGTAGTGGTAGCTCACATCTATTTCCTTTGTGTAGAACAGGCAGTCAATTAATGAAAGGACACTTGGGCTGCTGGTCGAGTTTACTCAGTCCATCTAGCTTCCCACAGCTGAGAGAGGAAAAGGCAGATGTTAAACACTGCTGAAAAAAAAAAATTAAGAGGAGCCCTGGTCCTTGAACCACCTCTAGGAGATATGGCATTACATTTTTCTGTGTTTCCTAGGAAACCAGTTCGGTGTAAAATGTATTCTTTGTCTTCTGCTCTTTGCAAAATTGTTTGAGCCATCATATCTCATAAAAGGTTGCTTCACAGGCAATTTGAACAGCATTAAAAAAAGCTTAATCTGCAGTTTGCTACAGTGAAGGCGATATACCTTTATGGGAGGTTGAATGTTTCAGATTGTGTTTGGTGAAAACGGATAAGATTATGCTATTATTGCTGAAGCAGCCGTGAAATCAAACTTGTTGTCTTTTCCCCTTCCAAATATGTCCAGGTCGCTTTTAAAATAATCTCCTAAGGTGGCTTTAGGAGATTCTTATCATTACTTACTCCGCAGAAGCATTAAGAACTCTCCCTCTTGGTCCTGACTCCTCTCTTACTCCCGGCTAAGAGCTGGAGGCACATATTTCGTCCCCACAGATAATGTGCTTATGTGTCTGTGGTGCCGCACTGGTCAGAATGTCCCCAGATACAGGCTCTGTTGTGGTGTATCAACTCTGATTCATGTTCCACTACCTGTGAGTGTTCTCTCGTCATTTTGTTTTTGTGAGTGACTTTGGACCCATATGTGCACTGGGATGGGGATGTGGTGAGGGTCAAGTGTGAGGGTGTCGGAAGGTGTTTGAAGCACTTGGAATTTCAACTATTAACTTTATCTCAGATGCTAAAGCCCTTTGAAAAACAGGATGCACATCTCAGCAGGACTGGCGTGGGTGTGCACATATGGACTTGCTGCAGGATTGGCTGCACGTTGCCACCATGGATTGCCGGAAGAGAGTCTGTCTCCCATCCATTCCTCGTGTCGTTAATCACTGGTTTCTACAGTGTAGGCTGTCTCTTGGTTTCTGCTAGTCACCCTTGATCATGTTTAAAAGTGACTGAAAGCCTTGGCTACAGGGTCACCTAAATGTACACCCCAGATCCACTAATTACTAGCTTGGTGTGTATGAGAAAATCCTTTAAGTTTCTATACTAGAGTTGCTTTGTGTTTCAAATAGAAATAGCAAAGGCTGCCTACCTGATAGGTTTCTTGTGAGGATCAAATGGCCTACTATGAGAAAACACCTAGGCTGGTGTCAGTGCGATGAATGCGCAATTTGTACCTCAACTATCATCACATCTAGGGCAACCACTAGCAGTGATTTTCGTCTCTGTGGTGCATGGAGACTCCACTCCTACCGTCTGCTAATGAGCTCTCCATTTAGTAAATGATTACTGTACACCTACCATTTGCTAGGCTCGGTGTAGACGGTGGGCTTGTAAAAGTGGGAGATAATAAAATTATCGCTCTTAATATGCTTAGAGCACAGGGTGAGCAAAGCTCTGTGATCAGCAATAGAAGGTTACAGGCAGAGGGTGCTCTGAGAGCTGTGAGCACACCACAGCCAGGGAGTTCTGTAGACATTTACTGGGGACAGGAGCCTGAGATAAATGCCTATGCAGCCTGTGTCCTCATCGACTACTGTATCCTCACAACCTACAATAGGACTGATATGACCTTACATATACAAAATGTTATTTAAAATATTTAATTGATAAATATTGAACTTAAGTCCAGTGTATAATGATAATTTGATACAAAAGATGACTATTTGATAAATATATGCACATAGAGAGTAGTGATGACCATGATGGAATTAAGTAACATAGCTATCATGCTTAGGGTGTACATTAGATCCCCACAACTTGTTCATCTTATAAATAAAGTTTGTACCCTTTGACCACCATCTGTCCATTTCCCCTCTACCTTAGTTCTTAGCAACTACCATTCTGCCCCCGCCCCATTTCTGTGAGCTCCATTTTGTGTCTATTCCACACACTATATAGTCACTTTATGCCGATTTATTTAACTTAACATAATGTTCTTTGAATTTATCCCTGTTCTTATAAAATATGATTCCCTCATTTATGATTTAATACTATTCCTCTGTAAGGGTATACACTGCACTTTCTTTTATCTTTTCATTCTTTGATAAGTAAGTTATTTACATAGATTGGCTTTTGTGAAAAACAGGGTAATAAACAAGGCATGAGGTGACTTCTCACTGTGGTTTTGGGTGTCATTTTCTGGTGCTTAGGGAAGCTGATCACTGTTTGTACATCTACTGGGCACTTGTGTGTCCTCTTTGGGAGGTCTGTTCAAGTCCTTTGCCTGAGTTTAGCCAGGTTGTTTGCCTTTCTCCACCAACTTTGTGAATTCTTTGTGTAGTTTGGATTTTAGTGCCCCTATTAGAGGTATGATTTGCAAATATTATGTTGTCCTCCATCCATAAGTTGACTTTGCCTTGTGTTGTTTGGCTCCCTTGCTGATAGAAGCTTCTTAGTATGATGCCATTTCACTCATATATTTGCTTTCGTTGCCCAGGTTTCATGGAAAACAAATCATTGCTAACACTAATGTCAAGGAGCATTTTCCCTGTTTTCTTCTAGTTTTACAGTTTCTGACCCTACATCAAAATGTTTCATTGCCAATGTTTAAAAAAAAAAATGATATGTACCATGAGGATTTTAGCACAACTGTGCTATTTAGTTTTATCTGTCAGATTGACACAACCTAGACTCATCTGAGAGGAGAGTCTTCAAGAGGAATTATCCAAATCAACTTGGCCTGTGTGCAAGTCTGTGAGGGATTGTCTCGATTACCAGTTGAGGTAGGAAGACCCACTCTGGTATGTGGGCAGCATCATTTCGTGAATTGAGCCCTGGGGTTGAAAAAGCTAGCTGAGTAGTAAGCAAGAAAGGCTGTGTATATTACCTCTTGGCACTTGACTGTGGATGTGATGTCTTCAGCTGTTTGAATTCTTGCTTTGACTTCACTGAAATCATGGACTCTAAACTGGGATTGTAAGCTTAATAAGCCCCTTTCTCTCCTAAGATGCTTTTTTGTCTTCTATCAAAGCAACAGAAGTGAGACTAGAACAACCTGAAATCTACATTTCTGCACCTCCTTTGATGTTCATTGTAGCCCTGGGATACACTCTGTAATGGTTTGAATATGAATGCCACTCCCCATAAGCTCATTTTTTGAATGCTTAAATATCGGGGAGTAGTACTACTTAGAATTGGGAGGTATGGCCTTCTTGGGGGTAGGTGTGGCCTTATTGGAGGAAGTATGTCACTAGAGGTGGGCTTTGAGGTTTCAAGAGTGCATGCCAGGCCCAGTGGCTCTCTGTCTTCCTGCTGCCTGCAGATACAGATGTAGACCTCTCAGGCTACTTCTCCACCACCGTGTCTGCCTGCATGCCTCCATGTTCTTCAACATGATATAAATGGACTAAACCTTTGAAGCTGAAAGCAAGCTACAGCTAAATGCTTTCCTTTATCAGGGTTGCCTTGGTCATGGTGTCTCTTTATAGCAAGAGATCACTGACTAAGACAGAAGTTGGTGCCAGGGAGCAGGATACTGTTGTCACAGGCCTGACCATGCTGTTTGTTGGCAGAATGTGGACTTTGAGACTTTGGATTAGGAAAGCAGTTGAGTGCTTTACTCAGGGTTTAATGGGCCATACCAGTAGGTGAGTGGAAGCCAGTGGTACTGAGAGCAATGTAGATTATGACCCCTGGCTCAAGGGGTTGCAGAGGAGAGGAATATTAATAAGTGGCCTAGAGACCATTCTTATGATATTTTGGCAAAGAATGTGGCTGCTTTCTGCCCTTGTCCAAAATATCTGCCTGAGGCTAAATTGGAGAGTTTTGGATTAATGGCTTTGGCCGAGGAGATTTCAAGACTCTGTCATATGGTTATTAGTGGCCACTGTTACACTGATCTATTTTGTAAAGGAGCAAACTGAGAAAGGAAAAATACAACATGTACAGTTTGAGGAGAAAAGGAGCACCAGGAAGTGTAAGAGAGCTAAGTCCAGTGCTCAAGGAGAAGACAAGTTTGAAGAAAAGCCTGATGTTAAATGGGATAAAGGGGGTGATGACCTCAGGGCAAGACCCTGCCCAGCTGAGCTTCCAACTTGTGAAAAGGAATTAAAGAAAAGCTTAAGCAGTGAAGAAAACCATCAGAAACAGAAGGCTGATGAAATGTATTTGAATGAAATGGCCAAGTTCCAGCCCCAGGAAGCAGAAGAACATGGCAGCTTTAGCCATGTTCTGACTTTAGAGTTACCTTTGCCCCTAAGGAACACTGTCGGGGCCAGGCATGTGTCAGGGGTGTCCCTGCATGGAGGCCCAGAGACACCCTTGAAGCTGTGAAGGTGAAACCTGGATTGTGTCAGAGACCCCAAGATGTTGGGGATACCTACCAAGGAAAGCTGCTAACAGGGGGTGGAACCAGCCCAATGGAAAGAAGTGTGTTACAGTCAACAAAGCTGATAGTGGTTGGAGATCTGAAGAGTGTTTTGACATCAATCATAGAGATGCAGAATTGGGAGTTTGCCCAGCTGTTTTTCAGTCTTACTTTGGTCCAATATTTCCTCACTGTGCTCTCTTTCCTCCTTTTTGGAATGGTAATGTATGTTCTGTGCCACTGCATGTAGGAAGTATGTGTTTGTTTTTAATTTATTATTATTATTTTGATTTTACAAGGATTGCAGTTAGGATGGCCTTGAGTCTCAGAAGATGCTTTGAACTTGGGACTTCTAAACAGTGTTGAGACTGTGATAGATGATGGGGACTTTTGAAGTTGGACTGAATGCATTTTGAATATGATTTGGCTACAAGCCTATGGGGGGGGGTCAGAAAGTGAACACAGTGGTTTGAATAAGAATGGCCCCATAGATTCATGTGCTTGAACGCTTAGTCATCAGGGAGTGACACTACTTAGAAGGATTAGGAGGTGTGGCCTTGTTGGAGGAAGTGTGTCACTGGTGGTGGGTTTTGAGGTTTCAAAATCCCAAGGCAGATCTTACTAATATACACTCGCTCCTATGGGATGTGAACAACAGCATTCCATGCCATCCATGAGATCAGTCCTTATGATGACTGAGTGGGTGACCAGTTGGATCTGTTTCCATTTGCACTGACTGAGAATTTGTCAGAACTTGACGGAAATTGTCAGACATTTTATAAAATTGTCAAAATTTAGAAGAACTTGTGTCTGGATATGGGAGCCACATATCAACTGAAAAGCTGTCCCACTGACCTTGGACCCTACGCTGTAGAGCTATTATGTAAGAGTGAAATAAATTTCTATCCGGTTTTTTTCCCCCTAGCCTCTGTGTTCTAGAATTACTTTTATCAGAAGTTAGCATTCTTTAGTATAGCATGGTCTCATTCGATGAGATAATAATTTGGGTCCACCTGTCTTTCTCCCCACATCTGCCACAAAGAAGCAGTGCATAATTGAGCAAACAGTCATGTCTGCATTTATTCTTCTTGAAAGTGAAAGTACTGAATTAGGCCTTTCAATATTATGACATAATAGTGACTAATATTTTTAGTATAATGCTTTAGAGTTTTTCCCCTGCAAGGAAAGTCATGAACTCCTGGGATATGAGATAGAGACGGATTTGGGATGGAGTGAGTAGTTCTTCTATCCAGGCCATTTTTGCAGTAGAAAATGAAGCAGTTTAGGTCTGGGGCACAGCAACATTGAAGATGCCTTTGGGATATGTAGCTGTGAACATAATCAGTTTGAAGTGTGAGTCACCAAAACGGATTGGCAAGCCAAGGTTACCAGGCATCCTGACCTGGGGCACAGAGTGTAAGATTCCTGGCCCAAAGGCAGTGAGTGAATTTACAGATGATTCCCTGGAGGGACTTCTGGGCCCCGTTGAGCATCCTACTCAGAGGCTGCAGTTTTTCTAACACAGCACAGTAGAGCCCGGCGTGGTAGAGGAGGCAGGTTTGTCTAGGCTACCCATTTGGGAATGGACTAGGAGAGCTGCATTGTAGGATTTCCTGCCCCCGGGCCACCATGTGGACATCATCACATGGCCAAAATGCCACAACAATGAAACAGAAACAGAACTCTTTAGCTGTCTAGGCAGGGTAGCAAAGCCTGCTTAGCCAGGTACCACTGGTTGCTTTTGTTTTTAGATAAGAAATAGCTGGGGTGGGGGGAGGGGAAGAGAGAGAGCACATGCGCATGAAAGAGTAAGAGAAAGCAAGAGAGTGAGAGATTAAGATGGGGTGGGTGGGTGTGGGGGGGTGGAGGATTGATTTTCATTATCAGCAAGATGGTAGGTAACTCAAAGTCATTTAATTTGATGATGTAGAGGGCTGGGATTCTCATTTTGTCAACCACACTGGGAACGGGAGATAGAGTAGGGTTTTGAGTCTTTCAAGTACTCTTTAAACATTTGCCTGATTTTATTTCTGCACTCTCCTGCAGGGTGGACAGGGAGGCATCACTAAATCTATTTTTCCAGGTTCAGAAAAGAACAGGCCAGAAATTTGAACTTCTGTCCCAAAAGGTGACCCACGGAGAGCAGGGCCAGCTCCCTTCTCAGCTGCCTTGCCCTGAGAAGGGAAAGTGCCAAGCTACTAAATGAAGAATGATTGTTCTTAAGAGCCTCTGAGGGTGGGGCTTGAAGCATTTCTTTCCCACAGCGCCAACCCCCCCCCCCCCACACACACACATACACACACATACACACGCCGAGCTGTATCCCTGGGCTCAGATCCATCTGTTGCTCTAGCCAGGTAACGAGAGAGAGGATTGTTTTGGGGTAACTCTTTCCTTGAGGACAAAATGATCCCTTTGGCTTCTGGATTAGAAAGCCCAACAGATTGAGTGACAAGGAAAAGTTTTTGATCTTGCTATTATAGTCACCTAATTAAAATGAGATGCAGATGCTCCAGCACCTAGTAATTTTCACCTCACTTACTTTGGCTGCAATTACAGCCCTTCCCTACTGACTTACACTGTTTAAATTACACAGGCAGAGGAAATATGACTATATACCTGTTTCTATTCATACATATACGTCTAACACATTATCTTTTCTCCCGAAGCAAGAAATGTGATCACAGGCTTTCTCTTCACCCTGGAAACAGAGGAGAATAAATCTTTGGTTCTTAAGTAAAATTAAACACCAATAAGAATTCAAATCAGCTGACACCTACACCAACCGTCAACAGACAATTTTGTCACACACACACACACACACACACACACACACACACACACACACACACCCCTTGTCTCCAGGAAAGGAGGAGGCGGGCATTCAACAATGGCAATCCAGACTCTGAAATACATAACCTCCTTTTCCAAGTTAACTGGCTATTGACTCTGACCCTTTGGATCAGGGGAAGTTAATTGCTTCCAAAGTTGTTACCCTTAATGAGTGCATAATTAAGTAAACAGCACTGCAGTGCAGGTGGGATTACATACATGTTTTATGCCCAAATTACTGGAGTTGATCACAATCAAGGTTCCTTATTTACCGCAAAGCACGTTTGCGTACAGGGAAAAGCCTACATAGCTTGGAAACAGGCCTTTAATTGTCCAACAAACAAGCAAACAAAACACCGAGCAATCAGAACAAAGAAAACAGTGGGATCCGAGAATGTCCACCTGCATCCCCTGTCAGCAGGATCTTAAATCATCTGCCCATGGCTGGAGGAGATGGGCGTCTTCAGAGTGCTGTGGAGAGGTCCAGTCTGGTGACTGTCCAGCCACACAGCCTGGAGACAACACGGAAGGAAGCTCCTTCTCTCCCATACAGCATGTTGTTTTAGCTTATGTGCTCCGGGAGGTCTACTCTGTGGCCCTTACAGAACAGGACTTGGGGCATAGATGATGATGAGGGAAATGGGAGGTAGAGGACAGATGTTGTTTTCTGTGTCTTGAAATATTGTTCTAGGCATGTAAGCAGATTAACTGTTCACATCACCCTGCGGGGCCAGAGAGACAATAGTGGACATTCCTTCCACACCTTTCTTTTCCTAACTACCTCTGTCCTTTGGAGGAAGAAGGCTGGGAAAACTCTCCAAGCTGCCGGGTGTAGGTGGGACAGATCTCTTTTTGCTTGTTTGTTTTTATTTTGTTTTGTTTTGTTTTTGTTTTGTTTTGTTTTTTTGTCTGCTCCTCATGCAGCCTGGGTTCTTGCAAATTGCTGAACCTTCTTTTGGGACCTGTGTGGCAGGGATAGGAGGAAACAGCTACCCAGGCTGAGTCGTTTACCTTTTTCTTTGCTTGGAGGCAAACTATCAGCATGCATGGAGTGGCAGGGTCCACCCTTAGAAGGACAGCCACCACGCTTGGCTCTGGCTCCTTCTTGCCCTCCTTTATTGAGCGTTCTTAATAACATGGCTGGCCCCAGGACTCTGCAGACGCAGGAAGGAAGAGTTGTGTTCTTTAATTATGGAAAAATATTAGAGCACAATGGCCCTAAAATAGAACCTGTGCACTGAGCCCTTATTTGGGGGACTTTATTGTTGTGATCATCCCTCTTGGGAAACGCCGCAGGAGTCTCTTCCCTTTCAGTGAAGCTGGGTAATTGTGTAACCCGAGGTATCCCTGAGAGAGCGGCAGGGATGATGTCAACACACAGGTTTGTGAAACATGACTATGTTTCCATGCTAAGTGCTGTCCTGAGAGGTTCCCCCCTGAATTCCAATTTCTGTAAAATGGGGATGATCATGTGCCTGCTGTCCATCACACCAGGCTAAGATGAAGATCAAGGGGTATATAATGGACAAGACACTTGCAAATTACAATATTCAAAAAATGCATAGTACTATGCTTTTCGGTAGTTGGAAACCAAGACTTTCTCTAGGTGATGGGACCATTCCACTTTTATTTTTATTTTTTTAAAGATAGTTCTACTATTAAAATTCATACTTTTTCACTGACAGGACACTAGCTATGCAAAACGTTCAGCGTTCTCATCAGAGGGTGGGCACAACATTTTGTTGAGAGCAGCCCACTTTCTCACCTCCCCTACCCGTGCTCAGAAAGATGTCATGACACCCAAGAAGTGATCTGCTCCTGGCTGAGTTGTCATCATTATCCTTATCAGGAGGAACCTAGGAGCCCTGGCCCAAGTGTCTTTTGTCGTTGGTTTCTTGGTATCTGGTGGTGTGCTCAAGGTCACCTTCATCTGTTTTTATTGTTGTTGCTGGAAACCAATGAAAGCTGCTTCTGATTTCATGGTTCCCCACTTTCCCCTTTCATTATCTTCCCGGATTTGGACCATTATTACAGTGGGCGGGGCTAGCAGGATGGAGGACTTGCCTTGGGGACGGTGGTAATGAATCTCTGGAGAGCTCTCCTTCTGAATGTCATTAGGAGGAATGAAGAAGCTGTTAGCCACCTCGGCCATTGTCACTGGCTGTAAGGGACCTGCATAAAGCTCCCGGAAACCTCTTCGGTTCACATTTCTGAATTTGTCATTCATCACGACTCCCCCCAGAAGTGCTTAGGTTGAACCCAGGTTCATCAAGAAAAGAGGTGACAAACGGTGCTTCTGGAAGGACTACTTTCAGAAGACACCAGTTCTGCAATTATGACCTCTGTGACAGTTTTGGTTCAAGAAAAAAAACCCACAGCATAGAGTGTGTGTGTGTGTGTGTGTGTGTGTGTGTGTGTGTGTGTGTGTGTGTGTGTGTGTGTACATGAGCATGCATGTTTTCTGAGGGGGTTAGGAAACCCTATGCAAATCAGCTGCCTCCCTTGATTTGCTCAAATTTCATTTCCATTACTATCGGGACATCTGCACAGTTTTCTGCCCAGCCACATTTAATGCACATCCATTCTGCCCTAACCCTCCATCGAGGTCAAACTCCCCCATCTCAGGGGATATACAATACTCTAAATGGAATATTGAAGATCCCCATCTGTCTGGTAGTCCCAATCAATAAATGTGAGCCCTTCCGTCCCGCTTCTGTAGGAGAGACACGTCACCACCTGGTTTCAAGACAAGCGTGAGATGGGGTTTCTCAGGGTTACTGGTCCAAACAGCCAGCTGTCACAGGGCTGAGCCAGGGAAAGGCTTATGTTCTTCATCACATTACTTCATTTCTAAGGGCTTCTTCTAAATTCCTCCTGTCTCTTTCCCTTCAGCCAAATGGACCAGTGTCTGAACTCAGAACTGTCTTTCTGACACTTTCACTTGCTGAATGACTTCGTTCTGAAGGAGCCTTTGTTCAGACAGCAAAACCCAGGCATGGGGGTTCTGGAGCGTCATGGTTGCCTTCTGCCAAATTGCAAGGCTGAGTTTACCTGACACAGAACTTAAGAAAAGAAGTAAGGTCCAAGATGTCCACTCTGGACCCATGAAACACCTAGCCTGGCATCTGTATGAGGACAGTCACTCCTTAGGCACAACAGTTTAAAGACACCCTGCAGAAGCCTCCGGTCTCGTTAACAAGCGCCCAAGCAAGCAAACACGGCAATTAAAAATCTGGGTTGTCTGAAATGTTCTTTTCCCATCCAAGTGGGGGCATCCCCGGGGCGCCAGCGAAAATACTTGCTACACCTGTTCAGCCTCTGTTGCCTCCTCGCAAGGCCAGCACAAGCTGACTGCGGTAGACGGCACCAGATAAGTATAAGGTTGCCCTGGAAGGATAGCCTACCTCACACCTAGGGCTCCTGCCCACCCCTTGCCTTGGCAGAGATAAAGGTTCCCAGTATGCTGAGCTAGCTGGGGAAGTGTGGGGCCTGTGAAGGAGGACTGAGGTTGAGATGTCATAGAGGGAAGGCATCAGGTCTTTGTATCGAATGCTGCTCTGAGGATCTGAGCGAATGGGGGTAAGAGACAATGGACGGGCCGGGTGGTGGTGGCGCACGCCTTTAATCCCAGCACTCGGGAGGCAGAGCCAGGCGGATCTCTGTGAGTTCGAGGCCAGCCTGGTCTCCAAAGCGAGTTCCAGGAAAGGCGCAAAGCTCCATAGAGAAACCCTGTCTCAAAAAAAAAAAACAAAAAAAAAAAACAAAAAAAAAAAAAAAAAAAAAGAGACGATGGACGGGGTTCAGCTCAGCTGTTCTCTATCAGCTTTGGGATCATAAGCAAATCCTCCCCTCAGTCCCATCTCTTCCCCCATTATTATTTTTTTAAATGGAGCAGCTGTGGGCCATCCTTCCAGTTCTATGAGAGGACACTTGGGGACAACTGGGCGGGACAAACTTGCCAATCATGCAAGAAGAGAAGTTTTTGTCTAGCCTTGGATGGACAATGTCAGAGTGGCTTTCTGTTTTCTTGACGTGGAGCTGGATGAGGGCTTTCCCCTTAAGTTGCCACTACCAATGGGGCGTATCACTTGGCATGCTTCCAGCTGCCTGCACCTATGCCCTAGGACCAGCCATTTTCCACATTGTTGCCGGTGGCTTTTCAAGGGCATGGATACATGGGTTACTCGCTCTGCAAGCAGGGGAGGGCTCTGGTGCTCAGTAGTTCAAATCCTAGCACATAAGAGTCGGGTCTTCCAGTCCATCCTCACCCTTGCCCTTACAGGTTCTCACAGGCCCCGCTCAAGGCAATCCAAGCTTTTCCTTTCCCAGACACAACACAAGCTGCCTTGGCATAAGCTAGCTCCTTTCTGGGCTGGATGGCCAGAGAATGCTTCCTTTAAGGACCAGCTCAAAGGTGGCCGTGTGACCTGGGTTCTGGGGAACTTGTTCAGTACTTGGTCCTTACCTTTGAATGGTAATTAAAGGAGCTATGCTAATCTCTCTGTGCAAACGAGGAGACAAAAACAGTCAGCTCTGTGCCCAGTGTGTTGGCACTATGTACTTCAAGAAACAGTGCTAGTGGATATGGCCAATTATGTGACATGCTTATAAGAAAATGCCATTATGATGCTCGTTCACTAGATATAATGACTATATATCACTAGATACAATGACTATATATCACTAGATACAATGACTATATATCACTAGACATAATGACTATATATCACTAGATACAATGACTATATACCAATACAAATGTGCATTTAAAAAAGAACTCAACTGGAAGCGATTTATGAGATGACTGGGCCAGACCAAGACATCACTCCAGATGTGAACTGAGGCCCACCCTGAGCCTGCAGCTTCTCACACTCAAACTGGCTTAAAACATATTTTTACTACTAAAGGTCACAACTAAAACACCATAGCCAAAGACTTGTCTAAATAATCGTTTTTAGTATGCCTCCAGAGGGGAAAACCTGACATAGGCATCTCATAACAGCTTCCTGGGGGTGAGGTGTCAAGCTCTTCATCCCAATGTGACTCCAGCCATCTTCCCAGTTACAAGAAAGAAATGCTAACAGGGAGTAAAATCCAGCGCCCTCCACCTTATCCATATGTAAGAAGGCTGAAGTCACATCTATGCAAGGATCTATTTTTAGTGGACCCTCCACACTAAAACCCTGGCCTTGATCTCTGACTATCAAGTCTACCGTAAATGTTTGATGAGGAACAAGCCTGTAAAAAGAAAGCGCACGAAATGAATAGAGGGAGTCGACGCGTGTTCTGCCTTTTAATTACAGAGGCTTCTGCTAAACTCCTGCTCCAGGGTGGGTGCAGGCAGAGAAACCACATCGATAAGTTGGGTGGAGGGAGCAGGCTGAGGATACAGCAAACGAATATGTCTAACTATGTGGTTATTTATACTGCTGAAACCAGATAGAGGTGGAAGAGAGAGAATGTATCCTGAAAGGGCGAGGGGGTGGCTAAAAAAAATGGAAATTGAAGACATAAACAAAAGCATTCAGGACACAAAAGATAACGTAGAACAGTCCGGTTTTATTACTCATAAGTAATAAAGAGCCCTTTCCTTGCTTTTTCTTTCTTCCTCCTTTTCTTTTTCACTTTTCTTCTTCTTTTTCCCCCCACAATATACATTAAACTGTGAATCGGATGTTAGGGTGTGTGGAGACGGAAGGAAAAGTTGGTGACATCACAATATTTTTACAACTTTACAACCAATGTAAGTCCAAGTCTGTGGCATCTACAGTGTCTAGCCAGGGTGGAAGGTAAAGGCACACTCAGGTTTATGGACGATCCCCCCAACACAAGGCGAGGGCACAGAGGGAGAGGAACGCGGAAATGCTGAAGACCAGCTCAAGACACGCGGTCCTGCAGGGTTAACACTACAAGGAATGGGCTGCGGGATGCAGGGATGTGGGTTTTGACATGGGTCTCCGTAACACAGCTGAGGCAATGGTACCCATGTTCACACCCAGGCTGGGGCAATACTCTTGGGAATCAAACACTGGTGAGAAGGTCACAGGGTGATCAACACCCATTACCTTTTGAATTCTTGTATTTGCAAAGGAAAGGCCAGGGGGAAAACAGTTATCTGTTTCTAGAAATTCTTTGTGGTGTCAGGGCACAGTGGTTACAGGCAAAATAAAGCCCAATGACATCTTAAGTACCCCAAAGAACAGCCTCACTGATCAGCAAAGGGACTCTTGGGACAAAGGGCTATGCACCTGTCCTCGGCTGGTGACTGCTCTGATTGCAGATGCAACACAGTAACTAACCAACCCAAATTTGTCCTTGGCAATCTTTTTTTTTTTTCCTGAAAGTTTTTTTTTTTATGATTTTATTTTTACTACAACACTAAATCCAGACCAAACTGGAAAAAGAAAGAGACAAAGAGACCACCGAATAAACTGTTTATATGAAAAACAATGCCAATAGTTACAGTGTGCAGACAATTCTTTGTTTATGGGGGAGTAAACAAAGGTTCCTTCTGTGTGCTTTAGCAAATGAAAAATAAGGGGAGAAAAACAAAACAAAACAAAACCACACACACACTACCCCCTCTCAACCCTCTACAAACACAAACAGATAAAGGAATTGAAAACAAAACAAAAGAACCTTTGCCCCAGAAAAATGGATTTTGCAGCATCCATTGTGGTTTGCCTTGTATTTTTAGGGTACCCATTAATCACAGCAGGGACCAGCCTGCCCGGTCTACTTCCTGGTTTTCTCTGTGCATCGCATGGGTGTGCTGAAGGCACAGCTTGGAGACTCCTCCCATCTGCCTCCCCAACCACCACAGCAAGTTCTCCAGTCAGTGGACACAGCGGAGGCGAGGGCTGGGACTTCAGCCCCTTCTCTGCCGGCTCAGGAGGATGTCACCATATTGAAATGATCTGGGAATATCAGGGGAGCAGAGAGCTCTGGGAAAGGGGATTTGCCACCCACAACACTCGTGGCGAGGGGGAGGGTACATGCTTGTTAGCACAGCCAAGGGTGGTTGGAGTTGGCACAACGGAAGGCATTGGAACTATAGGATGTCACCCAGCCTTCGGTATTACAATCATCACTACTGCATTCTTTTTCCATCTGCTTGACTTCAGTCTTCCAGAGGGCGGAGTGGAGGGTGGGGTTTAAATAAATATCTGCATTTATTTCAAGTAGGAAAAAAAAAAGAAAAAGTTGATCGTAACGACAGTTGACAAGTGTACACAACTCAGGGTGTAAGGCACAAATTTACATGTGGAAAACAGGCTATTCACAGATGTAACCCCACGAAACACCCGTGTGATCAAATCACTAGTGTATGCAAGGTAGCAGCCAGCATATTAATTAGTTCACACAGTTTGTGGATTTTCGTTTGCTGTCTCACATGCAAGGTGACATGAGATGGGAGGGGCTTCACAAGCTGGTGCCTTCGTGACAGTGGGAGTCTCAGACAAAGCCATGTTTCCGGCAATGGGGCATAGGTGCCGTTCTGAACATTTCTGTTCTGGTTGGAATTTAGGATCTGGAAGGATTTTTAAACTTTTTTTTTTTTCTTGGTTGGAGACTAAACTGACCATTTAACTGGGAGATTTAAATCAACATTCCCCTCTAAGCACTGTCCTTTTGCTACTGACCCGATAGTCCAAACACAAAGCTCAGAATTCCAGCTCCAACTTATTTACTCAGTGAATTTATTGTAAAAATAAAGAAACTCAATTATTCCAGTTAATGGATTTCACGTTAAATAGTTTAACTTTCCACGGGCTTTCTGCAGAGCTGTTCATACGGTGGCATTTGGAAGAGTCTTTTCCTTAAGGAAAAAGAAAAGGGTGAACAATAAATAAGAGTTACTTGAGTTAACGGTCACGTTATTCATTAAAAGCGAAGAGGAGCAGAAATCTATGACATCGTTGCCCAACATGGCATTTACCTGCTTTAACAAAGCCGTAACACTGGCGGGCATTTCACAGTATCTGCGCATAGTAAACTTCTGCCATTGTTAAAGTCTGAGTTAGAATTATCAATGAATTCTTTATTTATTTTTATTTTTTTTTTGTTTTTTTTAATTTTCATGTTTTTTTTTTGAAAAATGTATTTGTGTTTTAAAGTTTTGAACGCTTAGCCCAGTTTGGTAACGTCCCATGCAAGCAGGGACAAAATGTTATGGTGGTTGTTCACGTGTGTGTGTGTGTGTGTGTGTGTGTGTGTGTGTGTGTGTAGTGCACGCATATGAGTGTGGGGTGTGCATGTGTGTTCATGTGGGGATGGGGCGCGGATGTGCTTTTGGCTCATGTTTGTGATGATACTGAAGTCTTTCGTGAGTCCGACCTGCTGTACGATGTGGGGGAGTGTGAAGGAAGAGAATGGACGTGCCTGTAGCTAACCTTCACCAAACCACATGGCCTGCTTTTCAAGAGTGTCCCTGTGTCCCAGGGAGGAGGACTCAGCGTCCTCAACTCCTCCAGGGCCATCTTGGTCGGGTGGATACTCGAGGCAGTGGAGACCTTGCTGAGCTGGGTGGGTGCCTCGCCTCGTCTGATGCTTCGACTCCTGGCCCCAACCCCAGGGATTATGTACACGCATCATTGGGCTTCATGGATGTGGAAAGGGGAGCAAAGGAGGGTTTGGGGGGTACATCTGGCTTTAGCGAGGGGGTGCGCTTCAGCCCCGACCTCGTCAGTGAGTTGTAGGCATTGAGGCTGGGCTGCCTCGAAACAGTCACAGCCTGGCCAGGGGGCTGGGAGCCGTGCACCTGGATAGAGTCCACCCGCTGCGGGGCGGGAGGCGGGTTGTCTCCCCGGCCAAAGCTCTGGTTCCTGGAGAGGTGGGAGGAATTGGAGGAGTTAGTATTGTTTCTTTTGAGAGTGGTGGCCTGGTGGCTTCTCGTGAGCGAGTTCGTGGGGTAGCTCCTCTTATACTCAAGCCCGTAGGAGGAGGAGTGGTGCATTTCCAGCCGCTTGCTTAGGCCGGTCTGGGACAGCGAGGCTCCTGGGGGGCCCAACGAGGCCTCGCGCTGTGGAACTTTGGGGGGCAGGCTGTCCAGGTTCTCCACGAGGTTCACCCCGTGGTTGGGACTCTTGCTGCTCAGATGCTCTTTGATGGTCTTATACTCCAGGGTGGCAGCCTGGTCCTCCAGGGCCATCTGAGCCACCACCTCGCTCATTTTAGGCTGATCCACGTACTCATGCTGGTAGCCCTGCTGCGTGATGGGCAGCACCACCACGCTGGGGATGTGACTTGGGGAAGCCCGTAGGGGCAGGTCCGTGGGAATCACCGGGGAGCCCATAGGGGGCATGTCCTTGGTGCAGGCGTTGATGAGGTTCTGATTCCTCTCCCACTCGCGGCTGCCCCGGTTGGGCTTCCGCTTCTGCTGCAGCGTCGGGGTGGATTCCGGGGTGGGCAGGGCGGTGAGGTCGAGGTGGTGCTGATCAGCCTTGATGAGCATCTTGGCCGTGTTGCTAGGCGTGGCCAGCTTGCCGTTGTGCATGAGTGGCGTGAGGATGGCCTCCGGCTTCGGGTCTTTGGACTGGGTGTCCCCAAAGAGGCCACTGAGCTTGGTGACGCTGCTCATCGATCCCCGACGCGAGTGGGTGAGCTCTTTCTCCTTGCGCTGCACGACGGCCACGTCTTTGCGCCGGTGATCGCACACACAATACACGATGATGCCCGAGAAGACGGCCCCCATGACAAAAGCCAGAATGACTGCAATGGCCAAGAGGGTGACAGGAACAAGCTGGTCGTTGCTTTTGAGGTAACTTTCCCGAATCACTCCTGTAATAGACATCGCACATGACATTAAGAAACAACAACAACAACAAAACCATACTGTGAGGCTTACTGGTGTTTGGCAATCACACTGTTAATTAATAACAGGAATAAGTGACAGCAGCACCTCTGCATAGCTTGTCTTCAGGGTGCAGCTTGCCAAACATGAACTAATTAATCCTCCCTGCCCCCATACCACCCCAGCCAGCCCCGGGACGTATGTACATTAATTTTATTTGTTGTCTTCCTTGTGGCTTTCATTCTCTCTGGTCCATGATTTCTCAACTTCTTTCTAAGGACGATGGCAGGTTGACACTTTATTTATCTGGCTTTTCCTTTTGATCTCTTCCACCTTCTACAGAATTAGAATACATGCGCTATCCTGAGTCTGGAGGAAGCAGCGGCTATTTTATGGATGTTAAATGAACAAATCACCCAACAACCCAAGCTTTCCATTCAGCCTTTTTCTGAGGACTGCCTGTGACAACAGGGGGGCTCTGTCTGGAGAAAGGCATGTTTGCTTTCGAAGCCACAAGAGGATGGAGGCTTTGTGTCACCACAGTGAAAAATAGCTTAAGCTCACAGGTTACAATATTTACACTTATTTTGCATCAAAAAAGGAAAAGCCACACTCGATTTCAGGTAAATGTGCAGCAGCTGAAAAAAATATTTAAATCAGGGGCCCGTTGTGGGCTTGTAAAGTGTCAGGTCCCATTATTACTCTTAGGGCTTGCTGTCACTACGAGATTCTTCAGCAGAGCTGATCTCTTCGATTTAATAAAAATTAAGTGGCTACCCCCATCTATTACCTTCCACTACATTAACCAAGAAGCTTGGTTTCTGGAAAAAAAGTTGCCTTTTCTATCCCTGCTTAATCAGCCACCAAGCTGAGCGGTTCTAATCAAATGCAAACACTGAAGCTTTTATTTTTTAATACCAAGTGTGAACAGACACCACAGCCCTCAGATCCTAAGTGCTTGACGCCGGTAGCTAAAAAAATAAAATCTCAAATACTTCCATCCCTGCCTCTGGAGAGGGAAAGAACATGAATACATTAGAGGCACCGCACGAGGAAATGTAAACATTGTTCCTATTATGGAAAGATGGCAAGACAGAAAATGTACCTTGTCTGGTCTCTGGAGACAGATTTTTCACCTGCTAAATCAACTCTTTCTGGAATGTGTTTAATGTATTTTGCTGGCAAGTGTAAGTGGCATTGAATTAAAATGAAATGAAATAAAAAAATCTCTATCCATTCCCAAACTCACACCACTCATCCCTTAAACTTTGGTGACTGTTGCTGTTACATTTTAAATGTCACAGCCCAGACCTAGAAGAAACACAGCTCTGTCATGAGGGGTTTTCTGACTAAAATATTTTGATTACTCAAGTGATGGTTTAGAAACCCAGAGGACCTAGCTGGAAGATCACACTCTTCTCTCTCAACAATCCTCTTCAACTGTGACATCACTTGTGCCTGCCGGGGTGGGATGGGGGTGGAGTGGGGGTAGGGGGCCGGGGAGGTGGCTGTCCTGTGACAAAGGAGTCTGACTTCCAGTGGGGGTAAACAGAAGTAGCAAACACCTTTTAAGATGCAAAATTTTATGATTAAACAAATACCCCTGGTGATGAGGGATCAAGGTCCCCCACGGAACACAAGTAGAACATGGTAAGCCACTGAATAATTTCCCAATGTGACATTTTTCAAATATTTCCAGACTTATCTTCTGGAGCTTTTTAAAGGGTAAAAACCAAAGAGGGGGGGGGTGAACCAGCAAGGAAATGTGGTTCTAACTCACACATTATATGTGTGGTGCTCCCCAGACGATGGGGTGTCTTGCATTCAAATATGTTTTCATATCTATGCCTGAAAGAAAATGTGCTAATGAAAATTTCTTCCTAAAATTTGCATTTCCTTGTTGTTGTGTTCAAATAGCAACTGATTTTCCCTTAGTTTTGATTGTGTATGGAATTCTATCGCGCGCATTCTTTACTCCCTACACAACCGCACGAACAAATGTGTACACCTGTGAATAAAATGGTTTTATTTTATTTTTTCTCATTGATTTGGTGAGTTCCATGGTTCTAACCACGGCAAGACTCCCATCCACAGAAGGACGTTCCCACCACAATGGGCATTTCACAGAGTCTCTTTAGGTGCTCACATTTAGTGGGGACCGTCTTCCCAAGGAATGTGTAATTATTAGAGGAAGCTGCCTACAATGGGCTTCGGTGTTCTAGAATTTAAATGGCTCTCAGTTTCGAGTCTCAACCTTCCTAATGCTGCGACCCTTTAATAGAGTTCCTCAAGTTGTGGTGACCCCCAACCATAAAGTTATTTTCATTGCTACTTCATAACTGTGATTTTGTTACTGTTACGGATCTCAGTGTCAATGTCTGGCATACAGAATGGCCTTAGGTGACCCTTGTGAAAGGCTCATTGGATCCTCAAAGGGGTCATGACCTACAGGATGAGAACCACTGGTTTAGAAGGTCCAAGGGAAGGATAAAACCAAAGCTAAGTGTTGAGACCAGGTATCATAAGGACTCCCCATTTCACATCTTCCCCCAAATGACACAGTAACCAGGTGCAGTGTGTTTTCAGTCGTTACAACAAGTTTGGTGATGAGTAAGAGGAACGCAAGGAAGCTACTTCCTTCACCCTGTCCTTTGTTGGATGTCAACTGTGTATGGGGACAAACTACTTAGAAGGCTAGTCCCCAGGAGATAATGGTCTTTGTTCTGAAGACTGGCAAATCAAATCTTCTAACTAGAGCATCCTAACTAGCTGTGCGTCATTTGGTCATATACGTCCGTCTCTAAGGAAATGCCAACGGGTCTGCAATCACAGCTCCTACACAAAGCAGCACCGAGCCAGCCCCTCCCCCTGCAGGTTGCCCTTTTAGCAGAGGGTAGTTGCTCATCTGAAAATGAGTTCACTCATGGGATTGAGTTCAGCCCCTACCAGCCCCTTGCCTGTAGACACACCCTCCCGACCATGTAGTGAGCAGAATATGACTTCAGTACAATAAGGCTAGGACAACAACCCATTAACTTCACTGGGGGTTCTGTCCAGTTACCACATTTATCCATCGCTTCTTATGCATAATTTCAGCTCCTAAATATTATTCTTTCATGTAAAGGTCTTTAGCTTTCTGAGACTCATAGAAACCACTCACTCTTTCACCAGCAAAGACTTTTTTAGCTGATGACATGTGAGTTCAGGTTTCTGGTTGTTAACAAGTCAAGTAGGGTATGACCTTTCAGGAAAGTGGTACGACTATTCTCTTCTGTCTCATTTTGCTGTGTAAATAGTGCCAAAAACAAAAAACAGAAAACCTTTCTGTATCTCTTCATCTTTTAGGTGACTGAAGCCTGGGGCGGGGGTGGGGTGGGGGGTGGGGTGGTTCACTGATCTGTTTAGACAAATCCAGAAACCCCAAGCTCCATGTTCAAAACAGACCAGGTATTAAATAGAAAGTGAAGCTAGGAAAGGGGATTTTACTTTTGGAAATGCCTTCCAAACTTAAAGATTTCTGTGTATATCATGAAAATCAACAAAGGAGCATTTATGGCAATAATTAAATTAACTTTGTGATCTAGCCATGGTGAAGGCTTGAACTTCAATCAACCCAGTGGGGCTGATTCAACCAGCATGACGTAAGACCTCCAAGGGTCTGGAGTCTTGGGTCCTCACCTATAGACTGGTGACATTTTGGAGAGTGGCTTTTAACACTTCTGGACCTCAGTTTTTTTCATCTATAACATGGGGTCAACACTAAATGTCAGAAGACTCCACAGAAGGTAAGTGGTGAGTCAGTGATTCTCCGAGAGCTTCAGCATTAGCGGTAAGGCACAGCAGCTCTGGTTGAGTCTGCTAGTTATCCATCTCCCCAGGGAGGTGGGCAGACACATCCTTCCTGCTCCATGTGCTGTCCAAATGTGGACAGCCAAAGAGATGAGGAGACTCAAGGCAACACAGACAATGTTTTTATTTCCGGACAGCGTGTAGGTCCCCAACTTTGAAATAATTAAAACAAAGCTGGAAAATACTGAGCAAAACCCAGCAAGGGCAGTAAGATGCCCTGTGGACTAACACATCTCCAGCTCCCTGAAGCGGTCGCCACACCATTCACACTTGTCACCCTGACCTTCCCCAGGACTCAGAGTTATGTAGTTTAATAAGTGACTATTGACCATATATATGGGTTTTCAGTACATTGTAGGGACATTTTAAAATACATTTCTAACCGTATGATCCTGTGATTCATCTTTGGATTGACTATATAACCTTGCTTTGGAGGTCTCAGAAGGAAACGGTCTTCAGTTTTGATCATTTTGATAGTAACACCCATCAGACAAATGAAGAGAGATCCACAAAGGTACCCAGGTATTTGCTCAAAACAATAAGAGGAGAAACTGTCTTATAAATGAAAAGAAGTGGGCTCTGGGATAATTCCAAGGGAGCCTATGCAGGTGAAAGGTGATTTGTGATGACTGGGTGCTCCAGTGAGATTCCTTAATTCGAAACAAACGCATCCCTGCAAAGGGTTAAGGGCCACAGGCTGGGGCCGCAATGGACACCCGTTGCTTCAGATGCTGCATGGAAACCTGGGGATGGGACAGTCTCACCTGCCCAGGTGCCCCGACATGGCAGGAGGAAAGAATAGGCTTCTCCACTCTGGGCAGGTGATAGCTTTCTATCAATCCCCAGGACGTCTGTTCTCACCGGTTGAAAATGGGGCCTTAGGAATGAAAACAGGATCTGAAAAGTGCTCTGCATTGATTCATTAACCACCGGCTATGTCTCACCAGTCATAAGGCGCTAAATGGATCTTCATTTCCACCTTCCCACTGCAGGAAGCAAGGAGCACAAACATACAGAGTTCTCTGAAACCAGGCCTTAAACTGGAAGAACTAAGAAAGGTAGTGTCTCTGTGCTTTCTTGTCTTTTTAGAAGTGAGAGTTTTCAGGTTGCCTAGAGGCCTCAGTGAGGGAATCTGAAGCCCTTCAGAGGCCAAAGCAATGAAAAGATTATGAAGGATACCGTCCCCAGGCCCTGCAACACACACATGATTCAAAATAAGAGCAATTATAGATTGTAAAACCAAAAGGAGCAAACCCGATACAGTCCTGAATCTTCCCAGGATGACCTTGCAAATGAATCCTGAAATGTCAGGACCCCAGTCCTCTGTTTTGAAGAGTGGCTCTTGTAGGTCGCTCTGATTATGATTCCTCTGTGCCTGCCTCATCTGTGCGTGGGGGTCACATCTGGCCTCCAGGACAATGTACTCTAGACACGATGCTATCTCCTGACTCGGGTTAGGCTGAGATTCTCTGGGTGTCTTTCTTTTCAGCCTCCTGATATTAGCACCTTTGTGGCTGCCCTCATCAGACATTTCCTGAGCACACTAAAGCACAATGCCGGGAGGCTGAAGCCAGGAAGAAGGCAGACCTTGCTCTTAACTCCACCCGAAGTATAGAAACAGAATAGGATACTGCACTCCTGCTCCAAGGCTGAACAAAAGCTTTAACAAGGAGATGAGACTGAGCTGAGCCTTAAAGACATGTAGGGCTGTAGAAATGCAGAAAGAAAAAAAAAAGGGGGGGGGGGACTAATGAAGGGTGACAGCTTTATTCAGCAATAGGGAGGAGTCTAACGCCCTTCTGGTTCCTTACACGTCAGTGTGACCCACCCTGCTGCACTGTCCTTTGGTACTGGAGTTTCACAAACCCTTGACCCTTCTGTCCGGGAACATCTCCCACCTTCTCACATATGAGGCTCTATTATTCGAGTCGCAGCTCGGATGGAGAAGGACTCCCCACCGGGCCAGATCTACCTGCTACGTGCCATCTCGGCTCTGTTCTTCTCTGCTATAGTTCCTCACTGGCGAGATGCACACCCTATGTTCCTCTTCCTCAGCAAAGCTGCTCTAAGAGAAATGAATTCAACCCTCACTCCCGGGGAGAACGATGTCCAGCAGCTATCTGTTAAACCAACTGTAAATAAACGCTTGGGTGAATGGATACAGCTGGAGGAGAGCTAAGACAATTAGAAGCTACATGCATTTGGGAGAAGGACAGGAATAGCCTTGAATGACCAAAAAAAAAAAAAAATGTGCTTAGAAAACCTGGCAGTCTTAGAAGGAAAGTTATTTCCTCTTGTCAAGGGAAGCGGCCTCTAAGCTTGCTTTGTTCTATATTGAATTCATTACTGAAAAACCACTAGCTTACGAAGAAACCAGAGCCAAGTACCCTTGCACCTAAAGCACAGCTATCATATTATTATCATCATCATTCTTTCTAAAATTAAAATGCTCAATCTTCAAGTGTACCTATCACCTGCCACTTACACAGAGACCTGGGAGATACTACAGGACCTGTCAAAACAGACAAAGAGATCAAATCAGTTCTGCTTATGAAGCTAAAACCTGAGCCTGCTCCGACCCCTCCAATGACCTCTCTCCTGGTCTAAGATGCAGGCAGCCGGGAAACTCGAAATGGTTAAGTGCATACTTTAGCCTCTCACCCTGGTTCAGTGGGCTGCCTGTTTGGGAGCTGCGGTGGTATGATGGATGTGTCTGTCTCCATAGTGAAGTGATTAATAGGCATCTGTGTCGAGCGGACCCGGTGACCACAAAGACAACAAAGCTTTTCTGTGTCCTTTAGAGAAATATGCAAAGGCGAAAAGGAGGATGGACAGACATTTCCTCCATCGTTGAGCCAGAGGGGGTTTGTGTTGGGTCTGAGAACTAAGAACGATGGCAAACCCCCAAAAAAAGCCCCAGAGTCGAATTCCCTAAAAATAGACTCTCGATTCTGCTTTATAGTAAGACAAGCCTGCAATTTCCTTGAAATCCTCATAACAACTTGAGTGAATAGAATCTAACAACCCAATTTTTCTTGTTTGAAAATCTTATTGCAACAAACTGCCACGCTCAGAGTCTTCCAAGGCAATACGAATGAATGGACCAACCGAGAGCCAGAACCGCCAGGGCTAACCACACAGAGCCCACTGTAATCCCCATGAAGAGGAGGAAAAAAAAAAAAAACAAGCAGCAGGAAAGCCTCAACTGCAGACAATCTCTCCTCGGGGCCACACCCCAGCCCATAGGGATGACCACAGGGCATATGAAATGGGAGCTTTCTGTGGTTATCTTGGCAGGAAACGGTGTTCTTCTTGTCTTAGGGCCTAACGCTAACCAGATGGTTTGGGATAGACTGAAAATGCCAGCAGCCCTGGAAATGGGCTCAGAATTTGTAGCTCAAACTTTCCTTTTTATTTCTTTTTTCTTTTTTTCTTTTTTTCTTTTTTTTTGCTTCCTGGCACGATATAGATTAGGCATTGGGAGGAGTCTCTAGTCTTCGAGATGTCTAAAGTTAGGTGACTCACCATGGCTGAGTATGGGCAGCCTCTGGCCCTGGCTAGTTAGGAACCCCCATCTAGGACTCACAACATTGAAAGGATGTTTGCTGTGGCTGGCTGCAGATGAGCCCTCTGCCAGTTCTACCATCTCTAAAATGGACACAGTTGGGGTTAAGATGCCTTCACAGGCAGAGAAAGGAGAGCCAGTGTGAAACTCGCTCAGCTTCATTTTTATTAGGAATGCTGCCTTCATTTCCCCCTGCGCTTGGTTTCTGCATCCTCTGTGGCTCTGCTGGTTTAGAGGTGACCTTGCCAGTGGGATGGTGCATTTAGACAGTAGCCTAGTGTCTCTGTTGGGCCGAGAGTCACAGTAGATTAACTTTTAAAGCCGTGCCTTGGAATGTCGGTCTGTGGGCCCATGCTTTAGGACTGTTATTATCCCCATAAGTTTAGTGATTATGTTAGATTTAAAAAGTTTTTGTACAAAATTAGTTTTATTATTTTTAATTGTGTGTGTGTATGCATGGATATGTATGTTCGCATTCATCCTAGCATCAGTGGAAGGTAAAGGTATCCCACTTAGAGCCAGAGTTATGGGTGGTTTTAAGTTGCCTGATGTGGGTGCTGGGCACTGAAACTCTGGTCCTCTAAAGAGCTGTATAAACACTTAATAGCTGAGCCATCTTCAGCCCCATTTACACAATTTTCAAGGCTTATTTTCCTGTCCTAAGGTTTTCTTTCTAAGTAAGATTGTGATCTTTAACATCCACATGGTCCCTGAAATCAGACCAACGGTCTCATCCTGTCTTCTTTCCTTTGCCTTAAAATGAGGCATCGCACTATGAAATGGGGAACCGAGTCACCTTATAAAATTGGGGAATCCAGGTAATTCTTTGTTTGGATTATGTGTGGGGCTTTGATTTTTCTCTACAAAGCAAAGATAAAACAAATAAGAGGGAAGAGGTCTGCCTTGATAATATTCCAAGAGGACACTGGGAGGTGGTAGTTAAGAATATAAACTTGGAGGTCATAAAGACCTGGATTCGAGATTTGGTTCTATAAATAACCGACTGTGTGACCTGTGGGCATGTCTCTCCATCAGCCCCAGAAACACAGGTTATAAGATGAGGGTTATTAGAAGGATGAAATGTGTTTAGCAGATCAACACATGGAGAGCAGTTGGCCTGCTCAGGAAAAACACAACAGCAGTGTTTCTAGAATTTCGGTGAGTTGCCTGCCTTGAACATGGTCTCAAGATAGACGACTGTAAAAGCATACTTTGGTACAACCTAACTGTGTTAGTTAAGAGTGGAGAAGAAAAGCTTAAAACATACAGCCCCAAGTCTTGGCAAACGTGCTTCAAAGATACCCCATCAGCAACTTGAACAGTGTGATGAGTCAGTGCCCCCCAGCATCAGCATCACCTTGAACTTGTTAAAGACACAACTCGACAGGTCCAGCCTAGACCCTCCTCTGCATCCGATCTTAGCCGGGTCTGACACTGGTGTTTCTCGAATTCACTAACATTTTTGAACCCTGCCTTCAATGTCACCAGCAATGTTTTAGAAAACAAATCTACACAATTTAGCTCTGAAGCCCTATTTCAGACACAACTGAGGCAATAGATAATCAGATTTCCAAAAATGTTTTATGAAAAACATAAGAAGTAAATGAACCAAGTGTGCCTTGGTGTTCAAAGTGCAAATCTTTAGGTTATATATGTGTGTGTGTGTGTGATTTTTTTACTCTGATTAACACTAATGTTCTGACAAAGAATACAAAAGTGATGCTGTTTTATTAGAAAACAACTAAATCTATCATATTTTTTCCTTGCACACATTACTCTCATCTTTTTAAAGATTTTATTATTTTTACTCATGTGTATGTGCCTCGGGGGGGGGGGGGGATGTACATGTAAATACCTGACATAAATATTACATGTACCTTAAAATATTCCACTACACTCATAACACCAAATAAAGCCACCCCAACTTGTTAGTTCCATGGCTCCTGGGAAGATGCCCATGGCCTCTAGTGGCCCTAACATGAAGACATGATGTTCCCATCTCTGTAAGAGGGGCCATTGGTTATTGATTGGTTATTGATTACATAACTCAGATGTGTCCCCGATCAGATCAGCCCAGGGAGGTCTGGATCTCAGGGGTAGAAGAGGCAGAATGCCTGGAGTGCCCAGCATTGGGTAAAGTCGCCTCCTCTAATGAAACCCATCTAACAGTACCCCCAAATCAGCTCCTTAAACTCCATTTATGACCACTGAAAATTGCTCAGGGCATGTAAAAAAATCTTTCCCCCTACCTCTTCACGACTAGACACAAGAAAAGGAACCCAGGAAGGTAAGAGGAACCTGAGTTCATGTTTCACCCCAATGTTAAAGTACTGCTTTATGATACCAAAAATGCCCAGCATGGCAGTGTACTCAATGGAACCTGGCACTTTGCGTCTGTAAAGGCGAACTGAATCTGAAAACCCATAGAAATGCATGACTTTTTAAGTTACATTAAATTTCTGTTGTGTGCTTTTAAATCACAGAGTGCAAGGCCAATCAGCACTTGGGGTGTATTTATTACCCTAACAAATGTCAGATGATTGTGTCCAGCGTTATCTATTATTTATGAATAACAAGAGGCTGGAGGACTGCAAATGACATACTTTAATATGTCTAAAAGGTTAGGCATAATCCAGTTTACAGCCCTATAAATTTCTTGACACCTATTTCCCCTTTGAAGAAAGCCCTGTCAGTGGCTGTCCATACAGAACTTCTATTATTTCTGTGCCATTCATAAGCACTGCCTCAGACTCCAGTGAAGTCATGGTAGATGCACATTTGAAAAGAAATGCATCCTTGTAAAAATATAAACTTTAAAAATAACCAGGGTGGGAGAACTCCAATGACTCCATTAAAAATGAACCGCTCCACACAGACAGCTCCCAAGCAGCAGACTTAGAAGAAATTAGGAACTATTAATTGAAGATGACAAACCTTCACATTGTCTGGAATAATGGGCTTTCGGACACTGATGAAGATCCCATCTAACTCGTGCCCAGGATATTTGAGTATACCCAACCAGGTTTCAGCAGTTTGCTCTAGGGCCTTGCTGAGATTTCAAGTACTAAAGAGATTGATGTCTGGTGAAGTTTGCAGGGCTGCTGACAGTCCATCCAGCAGTCTGTGCTCTTGGCAGGGCTATCCTGATGGCTTTGAACACTCTGTATCTCCCTGGTACCAACAAGAGGGCAAAGCTTTTCATGTCCTTTCTCTCTGGGGCAGTGGGGCTCGTTATATGTTTGGAGCAAGCCCGCTAGAGTTTGAGGCCATTAGGCAAAGAGAAGCTATCCTTAGGAAATTAGCCATTTTCCTAGGCCCTCTGTAGACCAGTCTGCCCACAGAACATTGAGGGTTGGAAAGCAAGCTGTTTCCGAAGTCTTCAGACTCACAAACTACACAAAACTGAGTAAGCTCTGAGAGAAAGTTAGTATCATCTTTCCATTCTTACATGGGACCCAAACTCTTAAATTGACTCTTCACAATTTCATTAGGAAGACACAACAGAATCTAGGGGAACAGAGTGCAGTTGAATCAATTAAAGAGCAAGTGTGTAACTGCTCCAGATGTTCTGTTAATAAGATCATGCCTAGCCTAGTCCCCGGAGTCCTTGAAAGTTCCATTAAGCTGTCAGGAAACTTTGTCATTGTGTGTGTTTTTGTACAAAGGATGGGAGAGAGTGGAAAAAAACCAAAGGAGAGTGAGGGGAAGGGTGGGGTAAAGTGTCATGTCGGAACGATAGGGCCTGAGAACACAGGAAAGGCAAGAAGAACAGCTGGACGGCAAATTTCTTTTCTTTAATACACCACGGTTTAAGCTGCTGCTTTAAAAGTAAAAAAGTCTAAGCTTTCTTAATCATAATTTAAGACCTTCATTTTGGAAGAAAATGGGTGTTATGTGGAAAAGGGGGCTTAGTGGGTGTCTCTAGGAAATTCCAATATTGGTGTACTGATTCAGGCAGGCAGGGAGATGTAATAGCTTTTGCATGGCTGACATTTAACTTTTTTTTTTCCCTCTCTACCCTTTCCACAATAATCTCATCAAGACCTTAGATGAATTCAGCTGGTTGTCAAGAGGATAGAAAATTAATTAGATCAGATCTACATCCTTGCCTGCACCACCGGAGGAACAATTGCACTGTCTGCATGGGATTCTCAGCCTGAGCCTCCTCCCTGACAAATGCACCCAGGAAGTCCCCACATCCTCCACCCTGAGGCCCACGTTGTCCATAGCACCATTTTCCTAGGTCCTTCCCAAGGGAGAGAGCACTCAAGTAGATTCTCTTTCTGGGAGGGGAGACAAGTAATATTCTAAAGCTGAAGGGTAACACATTGGATTACATTTTCACTTTTTTTCTTAGCCTCCCATGACTTCAAGTTCTGTCACGGGTGAAACATGTTACACATCACATACTCCAGCACCTAACTAAAGGGGCAGAGAAGGCCTCATTTGGAGTTCAGCTTGCTAGGGCTTTCCCTGGAATCAGGAGCTTACTTTGGCAAGAGCATCTACCAGAAAAATGTCAACAATGAGCAGTAATAAACTTGTTAGAACTAAAATTGATACAAAAATCCCTCCCCCGAATTCCTAGAATATATGTAATCCAGAAGCACACGTGACCCAACAAGCCGGCTGGTGTATACATCACTGACAATCAACCTTTGTCTTTTCCTTCCTTCCTTCCTTTCCTCGGGCCTCTGGCTTCTGCTGTCTTCCATTCTACCCCCATGCCTGCCAAAAAAGCTAAGACACCTTAGCATGACATTCAGGGCTCTTACTTTGATCTCAGTTCACATTCCAGCCCTTCACATTCTGGATCACTTTAGTCACCGCACATGACATGCCTCTTAGTGACTCACCCAGTGCTGGAGCAGCTCTGTGACTTGTCCATTCAATTTGTTCCCCTTGCAATGGTTTTCCCTCTTGCTCTGCTATTGACATCCATTTCCCCACCAACCCTTTCCTGTTACTGACACCCACCATTTCCTCCACCGCTTTTCAAGGCCTTTCCCTAGTCTACCCTACTCGGAAGCAGCCATGGCCTGTTTTTACCTTACCAGTGCTCTGTCTTCCCATTTTTTGTCCTTGACTTCTCTTGCACGGACTTGCTTCGGTCTCACCAGAAGCTAGCTGTGTATCTCACCCACTAACTGGAAACTGCTTCTGTGCAGGTTCCTATCAAAATCTGTATTTTCGACAGGCAGTGGTGGCGCACGCTTTTAATCTCAGCACTCAGATGGCAGAGGCAGGTGGATCTCTGAGATCAGGGACAGCCTGGTCTACAGAGTGAGTTCCAGGACAACCAGGGCTAGACAGAGAGAATCTCTCTTGAAAAAACAAAACAAAATAAAACAAAATCTGTATCTTCTTTAACATCCAGTACAAGACTTACATTTGTGCATAGACGTTTGTTGAATGAATAAAGAAACAGAGGAATGCTTTTAAGGGTTTTTGTTTGTTTGTTTGTTTTGTGTGTGTGTGTGTGTGTGTGTGTGTGTGTGTGTACAAAGGCCAGAGGACAAACTTGGGTGTTATTCCTCAGGATGCCATCTGTCTTTTGTCTGTGTGTATTTGTGCACAGGTACAAACGCACATGTCTAGTACTAGGGCTCCAGGAACAAGGCACCATATCTAGCTGTTTCCGTGGTTGCAAAGACTAGAATTCACGTTCTCATGCTTTTCTACCATACACTTCACTGACAGCCTTCCCCACAACCCTAAGAGTTTGTTCTTTCGTCTTTCTTTGAGACGACGGCTCCCGTCACCACTACTGAATCTTTACTTCCTAGTGCTTTCTCAGTCTCAGTCTCCCACAAACAAACAAGCACGAAAGTGAGACCAAACACCTATATGGATCACAGGACAGTTGACCAAAACTTTCATGCTAAGTAGACTTTAAAACAACAAATCTATTAACTTGTCTTGCTTGGGAGCAATTCTACTTATGAGCCTTCCTCCATAACAGTGTTAATTGGAGCCTACTTTCAGTGGGTGTCTGTTACCAGTACCATGTTTCTGATGGATATAAAAATTTTAGTGATTATTTCCTGAAATCAAATGTGATGAAACTATCACAGAAGGATTTGTTGTTGTTGTTGTTGTTGTTGTTGTTTGTCTGTGTAGCCCTGGCTGTCCTGGAACTTGCTCTGTAGACCAGGCTGGCCTCAAACTCAGAGCAGAGATCTGCCTGTTTCTGCCTCCTGAGTATTGGGATCAAAGGCTTGGGCCATCGTGGCCAGTTACAGAAGGAATTCTTAAACTGAGTGCTCTGATATGGTTTATTCTAAATCTGCCAGCTCTGAGACCAAAGTTATTAGCACAGCTTCATGGAGTCTACTTATGCTACTTAACTTTTTGACAGCTTGACATAAGCTAGAATCATCTGGGAAGAGGGACGCTCAATTGAGGAACTGCTTCCATTGGATTGGTCTGTGAGTGATGCCATCCCTGGGCAGGTGGTCCTGCCATCTATAAGAATGGAGAAAGCCAGTAAGCACCATTCCTCCATGATTCCTGCCTCTGATTCGGCTTGAGTTCCTGCTTGACTCCCTTCAGCATGGATTGTTACTGGGATGTGTGAGCCAAGTAAGGGCTTCCCTCCCCGAGCTGCCTTGGGTCATGGTGACTTTCACAGCAACAGGAAGCAAAGCAGGACTCTGCAGCTGTTAAACTTCAGACACAGAGGGATGCTTTGGAGAAAGTACATCGCGTGAGGGAACTGGGATAAACCAATGGGTTCGGGTAGAAAAAACAGACAGGATACTTGCTAAATATAAACTTGGATAATAAACAATAGTGCTTTAAAAGTATGTCTCATGTAATATTTGGTATATGCTTATACTGGAAGCATTCACTCTTATCTACATATTTGAAAAATAGTATTTAAGTATATTTGAAGTTCAAATTTCTCTGAGCACGTTGTACTTTACCAAGCAGTTCTCCTTTTCTACTTTCCAGCACTGTGTTTCCATAGCTCTATGACTCTCACAGTCATTTAAAAGCTATTAAAATTGCTGTGTGTGTGTATGTGTGTGTGTGTGTGTGTGTGTGTGTGTGTGTACACGCTGGTGCCATAGCATGCACATGTAGGTCGGAGGACAATTTACGATTGTCACTTCTCTCCATCCATCATGTGGGTTCCCGAGATCAAACTCATGTCCTCAGGGTTTCGCCCACTGGGCCCCTCCACCAGCCCACGAACACTTCTGATACAGACTTGAAAGTTTTGGAGGTTAGCACAGCTTGACAGAGCTATAAAAATGATATTAAACTCTTCATGGGGCGGACGCAGTACAACGTACACTTAGAAACGCTGGCATTCTGAGAGTTCTCTTTTCCTTACCGTCGGGAGCTGCATGTGCACCATTTCCCCACGAACAGCACAGGGTGCCTTCCCTCTAACACCTCAAACGGCAACCAACGAACTCTGCTTTACGGCCTGTCCTCCCCTCTCAGCTGCCCTGCCTCTGACCACGCATGCTCGTCTTGTTGTTTTGAACTTCAGATTGACCAGTGGAGGTAAGGGCCCCTTGCTCCTCCCACCACCGGACCCACAAGATAGCAGCCTTTTCTCTAGAACTTTCCTGGAGGCCAGTCATGCTCCACGATCACATCCGAAGATGACTGTGATGCTACATGAAAACTGTGCAATCAGTGTGGTTCGGTTGCAGACTTTTTTTTTTTCTTTTTGGTTTTTCAAGACAGGGTTTCTCTGTGTAGCTTTGCACCTCTCCTGGAACTCACTTGGTAGCCCAGGCTGGCCTCGAACTCACAGAGATCCGCCTGGCTCTGCCTCCCGAGTGCTGGGATTAAAGGCGTGCGTCACCACCACCCGGCCGGTTGCAGACTTTTTAGAGAAAGCTCCAGCTATTCAAGAAGTCAGTGTTCGCAACACTTTAGACAGAAGTCCTCTCTCCGACACTCCCATTATCCTCCCCTCCCGCTTTGGGGATCCATTACTGCCATGATATTGGCACTGAAGGAAAATGGTCTGGGTCACAGCGTCATCAGCGTGCCACACCCTTGTTGTTGGCAGCCTGTGGCTGTTCCCAACGTTGACAGTGTATGTCTTGATCTGGCTCACAGAGGCCACGCTGACCACATAGGCATTTTGTCATTGTCATTTCTACATGTGTCTCATAGGTCTGGCAGCTGGATATGCCTTAGACAGCAAGGGGGTGTGTCTGTCTCACTCAGTTAGCCCAGAGGACACCTCAATGGCATCCAAAACTGCACTTTAGGATCAGTGATTAATTTTTCCTAAGACACCCCAGGAAACATTTTTTTTTTTTTTTTTGCAGCATATTACTGAAGAAAGAGCACAAAACATCTGGCTTAAGTCAAGAAGGCAGCTGTTTGTCTTCACATTACTATCAGGAGGTGTAACGTTTTCTGTGCATAAAACCACTTGTAAAAAGTTTGATAAGGGCCAAGAAATCATTTTTTCTTCTTGGGAGAACTGGCATGCTCTAAAACACCGAATCAGGGAGGCTTTAAGCATTGGCGAGTATTACAACTCTAACCGGACCTGTGCTCTGTGGTTCAGTGTACTTGACTCCGGCAGCATGGATTCCTCAGTCTGTTAGCACAGAGGGCCTCGCTCTGAAGGTCTGGGGCTCACAGAGTGAGCGGAGGGAAAGGGAAGAAGGGTCAGTGTATGTATTTTCAGGACAGGGGACCCGGTGACAGCTCTGAAGAAGCCGGGCTGCTGGAGGTAACCTTTCCCTCAGGCCACCGTGTGGTTAAAAACTAGCCACCTTCTATTCTAGGGAGCTCGTGGATTGAGAAAAACGTGACAGGTGCCTGTAAGGCTACAGAGGCGAATTTCCTTATGGTCTAAATCCATTTGTCTTTAAACTCATACTTGACTAAAGTTCTCTTGCCCAACTTCAAAGCTTGGCTGTCAGGACAGAAATGAGAAGAACACGGGGTTGTCAATTTCAGCACTGACCCATGGTCACTTGGCCTTGAAGTGCCCAGACAGCCCAGGGCTTGTCAGCCATCCAATCTCCTTCCCAGTGCCAAGGACAGTGTGCTTGGTAGCAGTTCCATCCTTACCGGACTCTTTCAGTCCCTCTAGGCCAGCACTACCCAAACTTTATTAAGTCAGGGACCATTTCTACAGCTCTAGCTACACCAAGTCTTACCATATGACTTACTTAGTAGTATACCTTAAGACCGCCGCTGTGACTCCTTATGTAATATTTGCTTTTTAAATTAACTTTTACAATATTTCACATGGAGAATTCACATTAGTGTTATATTTTTATATAAAAAATGACTGTCACTTTTCATGGACAGAAAGTTAACTTAAAAATATTAACTGGAAGCAAACCAATATTCATTCTCGTTAAGTCCAGTCGCAAGATAAAGCTCCAATCTAAAGCCTGTTTTTTGCTATCGGTTGCACAGGGATACCAGCAAGTTTAGGAAACTATTGACAACAAAGAACCGAGAGGAAACCACAATTAAGACACAGTTAAGAAAGAGGGGGCACACATTCCCTCCATAGCACTCGCTATTCCCGAAGGCCACCATGTCCCCAGGTCACCAAAACCATCCTTATTCCATGTAAGGTGCTACACATCCCACTGGGAGGCAATACCATCATAGGCTATGGTGCATTCAGAAAATAAGCAATTGGCAATAAAGAGGATTACTGACAAATTCTAATTCATATAGCTGCATTCAGGACGGGCATAAAAACATGGGCACTCCACTCATCCTCCCCATAGACTTCGCAAGTCTTACTAGAGGCGTATTTCCCAAACTAATTACACACTGATTAAAATACTGTCTACAGTTACTATTCATCGTATTTCAATTTAAACGCTGCTTTTCCTTCTTGCCCCTTGTCTACAGTGACCGTCTCTTTCTGACTAAGCATGACCAGGTGACAGCATCTCACTCTCTCAGTTTTCTGAAATGGACAAGCATGCCATTTCTCACCAAGTGAGAACGTTTAATTCTCGGGTTACCATTTCCTCTGCTTTTCAGAGGACTCACGAGTGCAGCCTTCAATGAAGTCTGAAGAGGGGATCTCCCTCTGCTCCTGAGTTCCCTCGTATATACCAATAGCAGGCTTGGGGTGACGTTTCATATTTATGGCAGCTCTGCACCCGCCCGACTGCCTGCTGCATCTTGGGAATCCGGTTTTATACCATTCGTGATTTCAGGAAGAGAAAGGGGGCTACAACAGTGGCCGTTCTCCCCCCAAGTCTGTCTAATTTAAAAAAAGAGAAAGCTCTTGCATCTTTTGCTGTGGGGAGGCGTGGTGGAGAGTAAGGCCCGACCTAAAAATAAACCGGGTTCTCTCTTTTATTTATATGTAATTAGAGCCCCTTTGTAACTACCCATTACCACCTCAATGGTTATTGGATGGATACATAATATATATTTTTAGATGTGGCAAAAACCAACAAAGAAGGAGTCAGGGCTGCATCTAATTTATCAAGTCCATGATTAAAAGGTTGGCCTGAGAGGTTCCAGATATCTAGGGACCCCGAGATAAAACAGCGGTTGGCTGTGGTTTTTTTTTTTTTTTTTTTTTTTTTTTTACTAATGAATCCAGGGCTTGGAAAACATCAAGCATTTTTAAAGAATAGAAGCAAGGCCAGAGACATTAGACAAGGCCAACAGGGTAATAAAGAGCAAGGCCAGGTACTGAGAGAGAAAATGACTTCACTTTCTATGAAAATGCTTCTTTGTGCCTTGCAGGTTTCCTCTCATGCTTTGTTACAGTGTGGTGGTATATCCACGCAGCTTCTGAACGCTACTCACAGTATAGAAGGAAAGAGCCTTGGAACATTCCACGGGTGGGGGGTGGGGGTGGGCGGAGGGCTTGGGTCTACTCTTTCGAAAGGGGAGGCTAAGAGCAATGGTAGCAGAAGGGGGTTAGACGGCAGGGTGAGGAGGACGGTGCTGTGACGGAGGTGCGGGATGCACAGGGTTAAAACCAAGACCAAAGACATAACAAGGAAAAGAAAGGGAAAGCAGCAAACATACTCTGGAAATGTGTTTTGGAGGGTGGAGTGAACAAAGAATGGGCCCGGCCCGAGGTCAGTCCGTGGCTGTGCAGAGCTAAGCCAGTTGGGCTCACGCTGCTCACGGATGCTTTGTCACTGGCGCAAATAAAGGCCACTGGACACTTGACTCCTCCTCCTCCTCCTCCTCCTCCTCCTCCTCCTCCTCCTCCTCCTCCTCAGATGCTGGTCAGCAGACACAGTTTCTGCGTCGTGGAGAAATGTGGAGCATCTTAGAAACAATTCCAGAGTATCTTTGGCTCCGGAAGCTGGAGCACACATGTGTCACATTCCCATGAGACAATTGGCCCAGTGAAAAGAGCGCCCGCAGAGGCCCTTAGGAAACCCAGACAAATCCAGCATCCCAGCGGATGCCGAACACGAGGATGTGACGTCATCAAAGCACTAACATCAGGAGATGAAAGGAAGCCAGGAGACCACAGGTGGGGTCAGGTTGAGGGACATCATAGTGAGTCAGAAAAGGAACGAAGACTTTTCCAACAGAGGAACATCATCACCAAGTCATACCACACAGTGCTCGGCAAAACAAAACGGAAGTTGGAAACAAATCATAAACAGCAAACAGAATGGTCATTCAGAGAAAAGGGGAATCAAAAAAAAATCATAAAAATCATGGTACAGGGAACATTAAGCTCTATCATTTTCGATTTCTGCATAACAGCTCATTGGCATTGCCCCATCAATCACATACTGCAGCCGTCCAAAACCAAACTCGTGTTTGACGGGGCAAGGCAAGGAGGTTGGTCATAGCACAAGAACAGCAACCATGTTAAACACCCATGCGGTCACCTCTGCCACCATTGTCTGACCCTGTGCGGACTGCTTCCAGCTCCGTCAGTGCTCATAACAAGACTCGAGAGAGGGAACACGGCCGAATTTTAAAACAGTCTGTCAAAGTGCTAATTGGATTCCCGGAGAACCTCCATTACTTAGGGGAGTGGACAAATGGAGAAAATCCATGCTGCCCCTGTCAGTGAAGCGCAGAGAAAAGATTGCAACCCATGCCTGCCGACAGAGACTGTTTCTCCCTAGAAAAGTGTAGCAGGTGAAAACAAAGTGGATTTTTTTTTTTTTTTAAACTAAATTGTCTCTACTTGAGACTACAGTCAGGGATGACGTATCTGAGGTCTGAAGCCACACACAAATAATGGCACATGCTGGGACTTGTGGCCTGTCGGGCAGTTTCCCCTTTACTGAATACTTTCTCAGGCTGGTAAGGACAGATCCTTCTAACTTAAAGAGGCCGATGAGACAAAACCAGCTTTGTTCTTCTTTAAATAGATTTGGAGCGGGACATAGGAAGAAGCAGAAGTCTATAGAAGAATAATAAAATCAGCAAAGAGGATGCACAGAAGAGCAGGATAAAAGGGCCATCTTTACCATTTCGGCTCAGGAACTAGGGCAAGGGAATGCTCACTGCTTACAGGACAAAAGCAGATTAAAATATATATATGAAGAAATAGCATGGGAGTCCAGAAAGGAGTCCATGGGGTGGGGGGAGGGGAAATACGAATGCTGAAAACTCCAGGAGAGGGCATGACGCGGATTGTCCTTTAAGGGTCCCCCTGGATGCCTGACCCTCAAAACTCCAACCCCAATTTGGACAGAACTCTTGAAAACATATAGAAGCAAACAGTTCTGAGTGGGGGGGAGATGGCTCAGCCACATACCCGGGCTTTTGAGCTTTGATTTTCAAGACTGTTTTGGGGATAAGTAAAGACCTCTCTGATCGCAGCTGCAGCTGAAGTAGGATGCGCTACCAGAAGAGCAGCAAATGGCTCTAAAAGACATGACATTTCCTATCTGGAGGCCAGCACAGAAAGCGAAGGAGAATTTAGGACAGTTCACAGTCCAGTCCCTGTCACGTAGCGAGGCTTCCATTCCGTGGCAAACGCATAGCAGTTCTGCTTGATTAAATAATTTATTTTTGTTGCAGCTCTTGCCCTCCAAGGGTGATGACAGTAGTCTGAGGACCACAGGCCTGTTCAGTGTCAGAACCATGAGAGAGGGGCAATACTAGGAGGAGGAAAAGACTTTGCCGTTGTTCCTCAAGTCACTGACTAGCAGGCTTTAATTTCCACGGCTTTCACTTGCCAAAACCTGCACTGCATTCCCACCTATTACAGTGGGGAAAGAGGGTCTAAAAACCTACAGCGTCAGACCAGGAGGAGTTCAGAAGACTGGGAAGGGGTCTGAGGGGTAAGCATTTGCTCTGGACCAGTCTAAGCCTCTTCTGGAGAGAGGAAGCCCACGAGGATGTGCTATTGGTTTTGTGTGGTTTCTCCTGGGTCAGGAGACAACTGGGGATCAAGCCTGACTCAAGGGCTGGGTTGCAGTCTTTTCTGAGATGCTTTCAATCAGGTGCACAGGAGGTTCCCAATGCTACTAGATTCAGCTGGAAGCAGGTACACAGTCCTCCCCTTTCCCCCGCCCCTCACCCCCCGCCCCCCACTCCCCAGAGGAAGAGGCACTTCCAAGGCCTTACCCTTCTTGTCCTGGTGGTTATGTGAGGACACTGCCCCCAAAGGGTCTGTGCTGCCGGGTGCCTCGAGCAGGTTGTTCCAGTCCAGCATGCCTCCCCTAGACTCATACCCCTCTTGGGATGCCGAATCTGACGTGGTGGTGCTGGGCACGAGGGAACTGGAGTGCCCTGTTTTCATCACAAATACAGTTAGGGGAACATCACCACACAACACATTCCCCTTTGCTCAGAGGCCAGGAGATAGGACACCCACGATGACCTTGAGACCGAGGGTATGCCTTAGCAATGACAAGGCTTGCTGGCAGGGGTGGGCTGTCCTGTGCTACGCAGAAGACCCTCTGACCCTTGCACTTAAAGGACAAAAGGCCAGAGACTGTCTCAGCCCCAAGTGGGGTGAGCCTTGGAAATCACTTACCCTGTCCTCTGCCACACCATAGGGGCAGTGACCCCTCTTCCAGAATTAGGAAGATAAAATGACACAATAGTGAAAGTGTCACAGTGCCTGATCCACAGATGCTCAAGAAATACTAACGTCCTTCCCTGAACACTTCCCGTGGCAGCATGAAAGGCACTCCAGGAACATGGTTTGTGACTGATGGGGCATCGATGGCAGTGGATGGCCTCTCCCATCACAAATGACAGCCTGTCTCAAGCCCTTCCCAGCGAGGCTCCACAGTGTGTCTAGTGTTCAGTTTCAGCTCAGCCTCATGGGCATTCCTATTCTGGGAGATGCTCTCTCTCCCACGGGATCCACTCCCACCTCTTTGGCAGGGAAGAACTTCCTCGGCTACCTGTTGTTATGGGCGCACCTTCTGTGTCTAGAGCTGGTTTCTGAGTTTCATGACTCAGATGTATGAGACATTGTTTTTGTGGCCTCACTGACTGAGAAGGATAAACTAGAAAAAGGTAGATTTCGATCTCGGATGTGGCCCAGCATAGGATAGTGCCAGAAGGCAGGTGAGACCGGGAGTCATGGCAGATACCCTAGACATTTCCTGTGAGCACATTTAGGAGCTTCCTCTCCATCATGCCACGAGATTAAATGCAGATTGTATCGAATCCTTTCATCTCGGCTGTCAAAATGATTTAAAGAAGTCTGATTAGCAGTCCTCTCTTGTAGAAATAAAATACAGCCTCTCTGCGACTTTTGAGTGGATTATTAAACCATCTCGCCTAAAGTAATATCTTGAGCACTTAAAAAAAAAGACCACTGAGCATAATAGCTCATGCCTGTGATCCCAACACTTGGGAGGCTGAGGCAGGAGATTTGCTCTGTGCTTGGGGCCAGTTGAGGCACTGTAGATTATGTTCCAGGTAAGCCTGGGAAAGAAGCCAAGCTAGCTACTGCGTGTGTGTGTCATCAATGTCTTTGGCACAATGGAGACTAGACTCAGAGTAATTCTAAAACTTCTCACCTCAGGATATGACCACCTTGTACATGATAAATAAAATACTGGCCACCAGAAAGACAGATTCTATTGATAAATGCATCCTAACTCTCTCTAGTCTTTGAAAATCTGCAGTGATCATTAGAAGTTGGAGTCCCAGGAGACTTTAGGATTACAAATTTAAAACAATGTACTTTAAAAACAGCATTCATCTTGAACTGCTGCTGCCAGTGCAAAGTAAGTCAAGAGGAGAGGTTCGAGTCAGCAATGGTGATTTCTTCGGACCCATCACACCTGAATGCTATCATGAAGCCTCAGTAACATTTCAGAAGTCTCTCTCAGCGTAGAACCTGCGTGGTTCCCACACAGCTCCCAACATCTGTTCTGTTGAAAATAGTCTGCTTCAGAGCCCACTGCTAAAAATATGCTCATTTAAAACTCAAAGAATGTTTGATTTTCTAGACATTGCGTTTCTGAGTTCTGCATCCCATCCAATGCTGATAAGAGGACAGGATTGGAAAAAATCAGCCCGAGAAATGGAAAAAAGAAAATTTCCTTCCTGCTTACACTGGGGTCTAAAATATATTTATTTCTAAGTCTTTATGAATTCAAGACTACATAAAGAAAAAAAATATGTCCAGCCTAAAATACAACTCAGCACCCAACATAAGAAAACAAATTGAACTCGCTTTGTAGGTAGGTAGGGAGGTGGCGGTGGTCGTGTCGGGGGAGTTATGCTCCCCTTCAAGTAGCAAGAATTTCTTCTACCTGAATTGATAGGCGTTTTGAGCACTTTCAATTTAACTGTGTTCAAGGGGCAATTTTATGGTAATGCCATAAGTATGCTTTAGTGAGAACATTTCTTAATATGGTAATCTAGGGGAAATATATGCCTAAGGGACACATTTTCTGTAGAAAGATTTCCTGGACCATATGCTACAGATACATGGAAAACTCATTGGTGATGGAACGCTATGGCTACGAGAGGAAATTAATGTGGACCAGATGGTGGTTAGGTAGGAAAATGCTTTACACAAATGTGAGAAATCAGCCTCTTCGTATCTCTGAAGTGTTAGTCTAATACACACCACATCTCGATTTTCTGTATGTAAATCTAGAGAAACTATGCATCTGATTTACTCCAAAAAAAAAAAAAAAAAGTCTTTGCAATCTTTTAAACTTGTGCTTAAGGACAGAAAGCATGGGTTGGCAATAAATTACCCAGAGAGCAGATACTTGAGCCTCAAAAAGTTTAGAGCCACAAGGTGAGAGTGGAGAACAGCCGCTTCTGTGAGCAAGCAAGGAGAGTATTCTTATGATGATTCTCCACGCCTAAATACAGCTGCTAGGAGATCATGATGTTCTTTCTCACAACTTGATTTACAGGCTATATGATTTGTACACATTGTCTATGAGACTTTGTAACCAAAACGACTTGTGGACATGGTATGGCATGTCAATAGATTTGCGGCAATCATACAGTCCAATAAGAGAGGTCACATTTAATCAAAGGGATGGAATGGATGCTCTCATGGTCTTCAAAGATACAAAAACTACAGATATATGCAAAAAGTTAATTTTCATGCATCATGTTGTTTCTCTACATCTACAAGTCACTATGATTCTAGAGGTTAGAGACCATTTCTACTACTCAACTGTTAACAACGACTGTAGCCGATTAGATATAAAAGGGACACTAATTCAATACAGAGAGGAAGAGAGAGAGAGAGAGAAGACAGTCAGGACCCAATTCACTAAAAGGGGTTCTTGCATATGTGACTGGTGTTGCCTACAGCATTAGCCAACAGAAAGCTCGCATAGCGCATTAAAACGATCCCTTCACCTGAGAAAGGAAATTCCATTTTTGTGGTTTCTTCTCTGGTCCTAAATTAGCCAGGAAGTGCATGACATACAGAGGATACAACGACTAACAGTGCAGGTGCATTCTGGGCTGTCTTCCTCATCTTCACACCCATAAAAGTAGACATTAGGTCCTTCCTCTGAGGCTACAAATCCTGCACCTACTCCATTGGCCAGCACAGAGCAGTCACTCAACAAATATTTGTTGGGTGAATTAATTAAATATCTTCTTAGTCAATGTCAACACAGCACCGGTTATGAGACTATATAAGTACTGTATAGAGCATCACTCTTTCTTTTTTCTCTAAAAAAATTTGTTATGTTTTCCCTCCTTTAAAAGCCTCTCTCTATGCCCTTAGTAACTTCCTGACCTCTGTGGTGGACCATCATTCATTTTGATGGTCAATTAGTCACCTAACAGCTGCATACTGAACAGCTCCTACCTGCAATGGGCGGGATCAGAAGCTAAAGGAAAGCTCCACCCTTTGGTTTCCTTACAGAAGCTTCAGGTCAAAGGCTCACAACAACTGAGCATTGTCCTATAAAGTTTTAATTTTTCCACTAACATATGGAAAAATTAATAAATGCCTGTTCTTTGAGGAGGAAAGGAAAGATTCACTTGCTTGAAGAATGACTTTTTTTTGTCCATAAAGAGCATCCCAGAGCTTAATTATATGTTCAAAGAATTCCCTGGGAGTTAAAATTGACCTTGAACAATTGATAAATGCTAGGAAGGTTGCTGGTTCGATTAGTTTCAAGGTCTGGATTTCTCAACATCTGATAAAAATTATTCAGCTATAGGCAACGATGGCAGAGTCTGACATCACAAAAGAACAGGTGTTAAGTGGTTTCCTTCGTTAAGGTTAAGCCAGATGACATTTGCCTTTTGAGCAATTTTCTCCTGGTCTGCTGTTCAATATTCTGCTTTAAATCATAGATGAGAGGATGCCAAAGGTGGAGAAATCCTGTGGACTCCTCTGTTCCACTCTGCCTCCCATCAGGAGGGGGCTGGGCAGGAGGAGCGGACTGCACAGCTCTGGCTTTTAAGACAGTCTTGAAGACTTCAGTGAGCCTTCTAATTTATGCTAATTGGTCTCACGGATTGAAAATTTACACTGGGGGATTGAGCACATTTGTAGACACCTTGAACTCGTCTCTGCCTCCGAAACCTTGTGCTTTTCCTCTTCTTTGCATCTTTCCCTCCATTTTAACCTATCCTTATATTTAAAGCCTGTCCCTTAACTATTCATTTGTTGTATATCTCAATCCCCAAAACTACAAATGTACAAATGGCTGAACTCATGGTCCGAATTAAAAGGCAAAAGCTCAAATTTGATACCCCAGAGACGTTTCCATATCATATTTTGAAAAACACATTCAACCATTTAACTTAGTAGACATTTTGGGGGTTTATTTAAAAAAAAAACAAAAATGAAGCAGGTGCATTTCGGCTTGCACAAAAAGAAGTAAGGACACTTCCTGAACTTCACTAGTACTTGTATATTTCAGGCAGAGAACAATGGGAGAAATCCTGTTTGGACAGCACGCCTGTGCCCCACACTTCCGCATATACATTCTGAAGAAATCGCACTGGAAAATATGTTTAAGTATTCAAACGCTTTCTGAGCTTAAATTTTGTTGGTCAATTTCATGCTACACTGCACACGTTTGCCTCATAAGACCCTGGTGTTTGTGCCCTATATGGGAGTTCCTCTTTGGGGGAGGTTATCCTAACAACCAGGACTGGGGAGATGGTATTGTGGGGGGCTACAGTTTATGAGTTAGAGCCACTGTTCTTTGGTTTTGAATCTCCTTATATACAAGCATATTCAAAAAGAAGAAATTTCTTTTTGCTTGAGAATCCATTAGATGTATTTACCAAATTCTTGAATGTTGGCATGTTTCATATTATATGGATTAAATATTTAAGATTTGTTTTCCCTTATCAACTGTCCCATATAAACAGAGTGTCTTTTTTTTTTTTTTTAAAGCATAGTGAAATCTAGAAATACATTTAGTGAATTGGGGCCCTGAAGTAACAAAGAATCTGGTCTCTGATTAGGAATGAAAACTAGAAACTACCAAAGATGAGTAACTTTAAGTATTAATACTGATATGTATATATATATATATATATATATATGTATATATATATATATATATATATATATATATATATATATCATCAATAAACTGACCATACACTGTGTTGAAAGACATTTCATAATCTGGTAGAGGAGTTGAAATGTCTATAAAAAATGAGGATAAAAATGAATTAAAAAGAAACCTAAGGTTTAAAAATACTCAGGTGGATTAGTGCAATAGATTTCCATGGGCATGAAATTATAACAGTAACATCTTCCTTACCATTCAGTGCCACGAAGGAATCTGAAAGACAAAAGCAGGGAGGAGGTTACTGAACTGCACACAGGGAGTGGGGATAGCTAATGAGAACTGGGCCAATGGGGAAGCTCCAACACCGGAAACTGCTCCTCACTTCCTGCTTGTAACCTAAGCTGCTTCCTACTCAGTCCCATGTCCTGTCTCGAGATCTCTTCCACTGCTGAGTTTCCCCCAGACTCCTTGCTAACAGGCAGAGGAAACCCAAGGGTTAGCAGAGGAAATGGTCCCTGCAATGACCGTATGAGAGTCAAGAAGCCACGCTCCATTTTGCACAAAGGGGCATGGCTGTGGGTAAAGTAACCCGGCCACATCCGTAAGAAAGAACTTCTCTTCATGTTCTGTCTGGCTCCATCCTCATGAATGAACTGAGAGAGCCATCCAGTCTCATAATCCATAACGTTCTGAACTCATCAGCAGTTTTAGTTTGGGAATTAAAACTCCAAACCCAAATTTGGGAAGCCACACATGTAGGTCCGTGTGCTGGTGTCAAGGTCAGATCTCTGGTTCACCAAACACTGGCGCTCTATGACCAGTCTTCTAAGTGTGTCCAAGTCAGTGCAGCCACTATGCAAATACCCTCTGACTACGGACACATACACAAGTACATGGGATAGAAGCAGTTCCTGTTCTGGTGGAGCATGCAGAGAGGAGAAGCCCCCAGGACAGCGGGCAGGCAGAGGCATGGTCTCACCTTCTGTTGGGTGAAGGGTGGAGCGAGAGGGAAATGGACTTTATAGCTGACCCTCGGTGTAAAGACTAAACCACTACATTGGATCCTTCTACTTTACATATACCTGTTCTCTTAGGTTCCTCTGCCTGAGAATACAGGTATGTGTGGGCACTTAAACACATCAGCATCTTCTTTGTATACTTCCTGATTCAAGCCAAATCTATCTTCCTGTTTTTCTACAGACACTTAGACCACCAGATCACTAAAATGAGACGAAAATATTTTCTAAAGCTAACTTAAGTATCTGTAACATCCCCATACCCTCTTCCCTGCCCACCACCAAAACCTTATCTTTCTAAAACTGAAACTACAAGGCACAAGATAATTAAGATGTAATGATTGAACTTCAAACCATTTTACTGAACCAGGTAAATAATTGTACACAAAGCACAGATGTTTGGGTAATAACACATCGCCTTTGCCAATTTTGATGTGTAATTATTTCATGTGAAGATACGATAAATGAAAGTGTTGGCCATATATTTTACTAATAATCCAAACTACTTAAGAACAAGAACTTGTAGATAAGGCTGATATTTGCCCTTGTAATTTGATTTTTCTATATCTCTTGCAAAAGAATATGATAGAGAGTTGAATGATAACCTAGTCTGAAATTTCAGTACTTATATGACTTATGCTGGGCAGTGATGGTGCATGCCTTTAATCCCAGCACTCAGGAGGCAGAGATCTCTGTGAGTTCGAGGCCAGTCTGGTCTACAGAGTGAATTCTAGGACAGGCTCCAAAAACTACACAGAGAAAAATGCTGTCTCAGAAAAACCAAAAAAACAAAACAACAACAACAAAAAACCACCTGGAATTATATCCATGATCTTTATTATAGAGTCCAATGCTGTTAGTCACTCCATTTTGCTTCCTTAAGAGCTGTTTTTCAGTGCCATTTTGAATGCAAATTTCATGAAATTCAGCACATGGAACTTTTTTTTTTTTTTTTTATAAATCACAAACTAGTTGAGTTTCCTTTAAGAAGGCCACAGCCACATTTTCAGATCTGTCTTGCCTCCTTCCTGAATGCCTTTCTTTATCTTAACCCTAGTGCTTAGAGACTGTGTTAAAAAAACAACAACAACAACAACAAAAACAAAACAACAACAACAAAAAAAACAACTCTACTAAACTCCAACTGTGGTTTTAAAAAAGTAACAAACTGAAGAGCATTTCCTAAGAGCATAGCATTATTATTTAAGCTCACAACACTAAAGCATTTTCAGAGAATCCGATATTGATCAGATCATAAGACAAGTGGACAGAGTTCTGAGATCTCTTCTAGAAAATTCTAAGTAAAATGTTGCCACGTACTAGTATGTGACATGAACTCTGAAAGTGACATTGTAGGTTAATTTCTACAAAGAGGACATTTAGAATTGCTTTATGCTCATGGGTTATTTTTTAAGTGTGTTTCTATCTCAAATGGTTTTATACAGCCATACTTTGAAAAATAATTACTTTCGTTGGTGAATATGTTGAAGAACACTAAAACAACCCTACTCAATTAAAAAGCTAGAGCGCAATGATTAAGCTTTTGATTATTTGGCTAAAACGCAGTGTAATAGCACATTATGAAAAACAACAAAACTGTCACTTTTGTAACGGAAATACTGACATAAACGCTTTGCTATAATTAATATCCTCTAGGATGGATTTGTTCGACAGCATTAGAATAATGGGAGAGGTGGCTGTATTTATATTAATAATCCTAGCAGTGTTGGTTTCCACACACACCATTTCCTTTTTGTTATGTCCAGAGTTGGCCGCACTGAGTTCTAGACCATTCGATAAAAAGCGTCTTTATCCCTAGGCAGACAGAGATTTAAAAACGTTACTTACTGTGACAGTCTCCTAGGCCGTCTGTATTGCCACGCTCTACGTCCTGTTCAAAAGCCAGTCTTTAAAAAAAAATGGGAGGACAAGGAAAGAGAAAAAAAATTTTTTTAGTTTCATTAAAAAAAGTGACCCGTTTGCTAAACCGAGTGGCCAATGTGAAAGAGAAACTCTCTGAAGCTTATAAAAATGAGTTTTATATGAAACTCCAAAGAGAAGCTATGATAGCAGTGAGTTCAGATCTCACACAGGAAATTATTTATAAACCCACAGTTTGTGGGCTTTTCTCATCCTTTCCTTAAGCACTCCTTAAACTTGAAAAGTTTTCATACTACCGCTCACTCCTCATATAAGCACCATGGGAAGTGTAGATGAAAGGGTCTGCTCCTCTCTGCTTCCCTCTCCACTCTTATCCTTGCTTTCCCAAGCCCTTTTTTCTATTCCCTTGCCTACAAAACACACAGAACCAGCGTTTAAAGGCACAACTGGCCGGTGAGCATGTGGAGCCTGTGAGAGGGCGGACGTTGGGTGAGATCGTGTGCTTTCCCCCCCATTCATTTGAATCCTCAGCGTTCCTTTCCTCCTCCTCCATTCCTGGTCATCACCATTCATTTTGATTTTTAAAACAATCCTACTAGACTTGTCCATTGGAAGTGTCCTTTGGGAGAATTTTGTGCTCATATTTCTAAAACGTAATTGAAAACTCTGATTCGTGGCTGCCTCGCAGTGTATCACGAGCCACGTAAGAAAACGCTTTGAATGTCACACCTTGATCTAATAATCTGTATTTAGTCTCAAATGTCATTGGCTAGGATGAAAATTAAATTCATCCTCTCAGGATACGGATTTCTTGTAATGAAAGCCAGTATCCATCCAGTCCCCAAACCCACTCTCCCAGCAGGGCTACACATGTGTTGAGCAGTGCCCTGTGGCACTGAAACATGAACGCAGGCTTTAGAGGAAGTCCCCGAGAGTTTCGATAGTAACTTTAAAATAGTTTGTAAAAACTGCATTACCTTTGGTCAGTTGTTGAACACAGGACAACTAACTGATGAGCCCCTTCTCAGCGCCCCCCACCCCCCCAATCACTGATTCCTTTTGCCCCACCCCGAGGATTTTCATGAAAAGATACAAAGCTCCAACTCTATGAAAAGTCAGCAGGGCCCCTTCAAAGCCATGCTAATAATGTACAGCGGGCCATCTGCAGCCCTTGGGTTTCCAGGTTATCGTTTACAGTTATCGTCAGCTCTGTTCAAGAGAATATTTCTCCATTATGTGGATGGTGCTCACCAAATCGGGTCTTCCATGTGTCTAGCTATTTGAAAAGCAGAGAGGATGCTCCCAGCAGAGGAAAATAGTTGTTTCACAGGTGGGCCTGGGGAGGCTCTTCTGTTGAAGGAGAGCCCTAGACTGCCCTGGACACCTCACTTGCATTGTCCACAATTTCTCTGAGACATGCTTTAAATAGTTTTTTCCAAATGTTATTTTAGATTTCACATCCCCTGAAGTTAAAAAAAAAATCCCAGGCTGAGCAGAGGAGTTTGATCTAGGGGACCCATTGGGAAATTGCCAAGTGTTGATTGTGTGTCTAAATGAGTGATAAGGTCAAGGTTTGTTCGGCACAGGGGAAAGCTTTATGGGATGTGAACACCATGCTTGAAGCAGGATCACATGGGTTGACGAATGCTCCGCCATTTCTTCTCAGCCTTGTATGGTCAATTAGCTGTGGCTGGACAAAAGCATCCGCTAATCTAATTGGTACCCCATGGCTCCTTCCTCTGCTGTCCTCAACCATGATGCTCAAGGCGTGTATCATGTCCCACTTTCTAGGGAATACTTTTGAGGCCCACTGTGTTTCCCCTCGTGTTCTTAACCATCCATGTCTGAGGGGGATTATCCTACGGACACTCTGCCACATCCGATGCTGAGTCTCTGAACTGTGTTAGGGATGGAGCCGGTGCCTGTCAGTTCCATGCCTGAAATTCTCATCTGCAGAGGGATGAATGCTGATGGGTTGACGGAACAGCCAAGCCTACATCTAGCGTGAAGAGTGATCGAGGCACTTTGCCCTCCCACACCTCAGGCTCCTTACCTGCTATGGGGTGACAGATGGACACAGGAACCACTTTCCTTTACCCACCCACAGTATGGGTCTCTGGAGGCGATACAGGTTCTGCGGGAAAAGGATGACTGTCAGCTACCCAGGATCGCTTTCTTAACGACTATGGATTTTCAAATTGTCAATGAGGCAAAATACATACTTTTTACACTTGCCATGCCGCTCACACCGACCAAGAGGCACCTTTATCACACAGGTAGAGAATGCAACATACAGGGAGCCACTTGCCCTGTCGAGCTGCATGCCCATGATCCTTTTGTCTTCTACGCCGTCATAGCTGCACCTAGTTTTATGAGGTAGGAGAATACCATCAGGAGATTCTTGGGAACAATTTTCTTTCCCCCACCACCGACCTTGTACTCCATCTGTGGGCCCACATAGTCACCTCGTGATCTAAGACACCTTTATGTGGACATTATTAGCAAGGAAAACTAATGCTCAATATTTTTTAGAGACGGTGTGAAAAGTAACTGAAAACTACATTAACTATCTGGTCGGCCATGATTTTTCCACAGGCAGAAAGGGTTGCAGTAACGTGACAAATAATTACCAAGAAAGGACCCAATGTTTGACTCACTTTTCTGGGTTGTAAACATTCATCTCCTCCAGGAAAAGGCTGCCATTTAAGAAACCACTGCTTCCTATCCTGGCCAGGAACTTCAAGATGATTCCCTTTTCTGATCCCAGGAAAACCACAGTGTGATTCTGATATGGCCCAGCCGCATTGTCAACTGCAATTTTGGTCAGGCGGTATCTAAAATGACAGGGTCACATTTGGAGGGGAAAAGGCTCTCGGTTAGTCTGTCATTAAAGGTCCCCTTTCCACTTCAAACAACTGCGACACAGCTCTCTAGTAACAACGTCATGAAAAATAGATGCATGTAAGTAATGCTCTCAAGCTGTTCTGGCCCTTTACTTTCATATGCAGAACATTAGTATAGCTCCAACAGGGAGAAGGAAGTATGTGTGTACAGAGGCCAAGTTCCATAATAAATAAGTATCCATAACCATATGAAACCACTCAGCAACGATGCCTTCCAGGAGCAAGAAGACAAGACTGACAGCGCCAATGGAGAGGGCAGGCGTAAGAAGTAACTGTACTTAGCATTTCTTTGTAACATCGAGGGGGAAAGCAGTGGGTATCACTCTCCACGCTTTTCCTAGGAGGCACAAAGGGTTGGTCAACAAGATGCAAGACTAAGAGAACATTCTGAGTGTGCACAGAGGAGTAAGGAGGCCCCTGAAGGTGGGGGGCTCAGAGCAGTACTAATACTGCTACTGTACTAATACTAATAATCAGGACTGGCAAGCCAAGCCACTTTTGTTAAGGGAACGGAGAGAGACAAGCAGACAGTTAAGTCCTAGTGGGTATCCTCTTTCTATGAAATTCTTTGGTCATTCCACTTTTCACGGATACTTATTTGTCCTAAGTACCAAGACAGGAACTAGAAAACACCAGCCTAAGTAATAGGCCATGGTGGCTAGGTTATCGTCAAGTGAGATTTCATAGTTTAATAAAAGCCAGGGGATTAAAAATGGGGTAAACTCACCATTCTGTGTTATTGACTGCGGTTCTAGAAAAGCCTGCTGTATTATTTGAAAATACGCTCCCATCACAAAGGATGTTGGATGCTATCAAAGATCTCCAGTCAGCTACTGCTTCTCTGTTGGCATCACTTCAGATTACAAATACTAAGGTATAACTCCCTCCTGCTGGCATGCCATTACGAATGTGCTGTCCCGTCACGCCAGCAACCCAGTCATGTGTAACCAAGCAGGTAACCACTTCTTCTCACGGGTCCTCCCTCACCATTCCTCTGCACTGCACAGATTGGATTAATAAGCTAATCTGGAAGGAAATATTTTTCTTTCTTCTAATTGCTGGCATGTGTAAAACCGGCCTGAAAATACTGGCACCCTTCTCACTGAGAAGGCGGCGATGGGGATTTAGTGGCATCTACCCAGCCTGTCAACATTTCCCTGCTGAATCCATGCCCAGGATAGCAGAAGATGTTTGTGGCATTTCAAAGCATGATCCACTGACAGGATCCACGAGCACCAGATAAAGTCAAGGAAATCCATTTGGGACGCGGTTTGCTTGACACCCACCTGACCATCGTCCTCAGGAACCACGGTCGGTTGATGATGGAAGGTACTGCCTCGTCCATCAGTGGATGCGTCTTAATGAAGTTCAGGGTATCGTCTGGAAACTCATTGGAGGTTGCATACTTTTCTAAAGAGGATGAGCCAGCACAACAACCTGGCCTAAAATGAGACAAAGGGTGGGGTGGTTGAGGGGAAGAGTTATTTCATGCCTTCTGGCAAATTCTTTGAATGAACTGCTTCTCTCAGCATCTGGCACGAAGGAGACTGTACCGCAGGCATTGAAGAGGAAGTTGAACAATGCAGAATGCCACCAAGTACAATATGCTGAGACTTCCTCTGGACCGCCTCCTCATTCTGTGAAGAAGCCTTAGCTGGTACAGCTCAGTTTCATCTCCAGGCAACTTGGCTTCCTTCCAGATGCACAAACCAACCCCAGTGAACAGAGATGGAGCTGGAATTGAGTGAGTGAGTGTGTGTGTGTGTGTGGGGGGCCTTGCATCCCAGGCAGGCTTTATACTATCTGTCGACTTGAGACAAACCTAGCCATACCTGGGAAGAAAGACCCTCAACTGAGAGATTGTCTCTGTCACACTGCCCTGTGGGCTTGTCTGGGAGGCATTTTCTTAATGGGTAATTGGTGTAGGAGGATCCTGCCCACTGTGGATGGTACCACTTCTAGGCAAGTGAGCCCAGGCTATGTAAGAAAGGTGGCCGGGCAAGCTAGAGGAGCCCAGTCAGTAAGCAGTGTGCCTTGTGGTTTCTCTGTCAACTTCCCGCCTCGGCTTCCCTTGATGACAGACTATAATAAACTCTCCCGAAGTTCCATTTGGTCATGGTGTTTATCACAGCAAAGGAAAGCAAACCAGGACACCTTGCTGGAGGTTCTAGACGCAGTGGCTCTCAGCCTCCCTAACACTGCGACCCTTTAATACAGCTCCTCATGTTATGGTGACCCCCCCCAACCATACAATTATTTCATTGCTACTTCATAGCTGTAATTTTGCTACTGTTAGGAATTGTAATGTAAATATCTGATATGCAAGATTTCTGCTATGCAACCCCAAAAGGGGTCACGGCCTACAGGGTGAGAACCACTGTTCTGAAGGTGTATGTTCTACAAAGGAGGGGATTAGGCTAATACTTTAACAAGCATGGCAAACAGATTCTCAGCCACAGGGGTACACACCATCAAGACTCAATGTTACAACCTCTAAGAGTTTATTAGTTCACTTTTCATTTGTTATGAGATTTGGGCAGGTCTGAAAAGCCAGTTACATTGAAGATTCTTTCCTGAAAGACCAGTTCCTTGCCACTGAACAGAGATCGCTAAGGTGAACTTTTGCAAGAAATTCTGTAGTTTGGGGAGTTCCGTGGACATCTCAGCAGAGTCAGATTAGAGAATACGAAAGTCTGCGGTCTAGACACCCAGCTGCCTGCCGGTGCAGGAGAGGAAACTGTACAACATCACCCTCCCCCATCTCCGCCCCACAACCTTTTGTCATACCACGTAGCTACAACTAGCAAGCCCTCCACAATCGGCCCACTGTTTGCAAAAGGGATGAGACAAGTGTATGGAAGCATGTGGGTAAGCACACTGACATGGGAGAAAATCACCTATCACACGTCCTTGTAATGCCTGAGTGGCACCATATTCACACACCAAAGTAGATATATATATATATTCCCTAAAAACCAGTCCCTCGATTTTAACTCCCTTTTTTGCTTATTCAGAAGGTGAGGAATAACCCCGGGTGCTGAGTTAGGTAATCTATCTGGTCCCTAGAGTGTCCCTTATTCAGAAGGTGAGGAATAACCCCGGGTGCTGAGTTAGGTAATCTATCTGGTCCCTAGAGTGTCCCTTCACATTGATCTGCTTTGAACAGAAAAGGAACATGCCAGGCAACTCAGCGAATGGAGTGGCCACTTAGGCTCCTTTGGTTCCTAATATCTAAATTGGTTCAGTTAAATGTACTTGTAGGTATTTCAGTAGGCTAAGAGACTAAGGGAGAGCATTAGAAAACAAGACAAAACAAAAAGCCAGGAAGACACTGGTTCACTTTCAGCGCCACACAAACTCAATGGAGAGATTTCCATGGAACTTAGACCACCAAGGTGAAGGTGCGGACTATGTACCACCCAGAGTTGGAAAACATGGGATCAGGATGGGAGAAATGTTCCTCCAGAGTTAGCTCTCTAATGGAAGCATAGGAAGAGACTTTATAGAACCAAGAAACTTCTGCAGTGTCGTAGGTCATGTATGTGAGCGAATCCAGGGCACAGCTTGGAAAGGGCTAGCACTCTATTATATGTGGATGCAGAAAAGCAACCCAGTGTACCAACTAAACAATTCTTACCCTTGATCTGGCGCCCTGGACTCAACTCTGATCCCACTTGTTCCCCCAATCAAGGAAATATCATTTATAGTTCACATTTTATTGGAACTAAAGAGTTCATATAAAATCAGAGGGAGGCACAGCAGAGGTATCTCTCTAGTTATATTAACTTCCATAATACAGTTTCCTTTCTGGTCCTTAAATTCTCCACCTATACACCAATGGGACTAGATGTAATAGATGGCGCCTATCACCTATTGTACTGGCAAATCACAATTCACAAAGGTGAAGCAGAAGATTAAAGTCATGGTTTGTAGATACAAAAGATAACTCTGGGTTCTGGTAAAGAGGATGAATACAAATGGTCATGAGGGTCTTTCTGTTGTCCTTGGAACTCTATCTGCCCAGCTTGTGATGGAAGGCACCAGCGTGTGGTCCACAGGATGCTCACTGTCAGAGATGCCCATTTCACCAGTTCAGAGTTCAAAATAGCTGAATAAATAAATACTTGTTCATACCTGGGTTTAGGGACGCGCTCATCTGGAACTGGTGTCCAAGTAGAATCAGGAGATTTCTGTTCCTTGAATCTCCCAGTAAAAACATTGGCAATGTCGAGCATGTCATAGGCACAGACTGCAGACCCAGGGATGCTGCAAGGGACGTTTCACACAAGGTGTTACTCACATAACTGTTATACATTCCATTAAAAAACATACTCTGAAGAAACTCTTATCACAGGCAGGGAGAATTTAAAGCACTACAAGTAAAGGGATCATAAATGCAAAGAGAATGTGTCTGCCAATCAAATTTGCATCAACACTCTTAAAGAATAGACTAGTTAGTAAAGTAAACTTAAGGGGGGAGAATTATGAGCTGATATAGAAGTGTTGTGAAGCCCACAGAAAACAAGGCCCTGCCTTCAGTAGCTAGATCGTAGTTTACGATGAAGATAAATATAACAAATTCAGAGCAAGCCAGTGAGGGTTGTGCATGAGTTAGCACAGGATGTCAGGGCATGAGACCCCTCCACAGGAGTTTGATGGGTGGACGTTGGTCAGGCTGGAGGACCTTGCAGAGAAAGAAGGGCACGTTCCTGCACCAGACCACAGGTCTGGGAAGCCTGTGGTATAGAGTGTGCAACAAAAAAATGGGAGAAAACAGGCTGAGGAGGGGAGGGAATCAGAGCAGGCTGGGGCTTGCTTGCTCTTTTTCCCCAGGGTAGAGAGGGACTCCTCAAGGCTTGGCAGCAATCTGGCATAACCTAGACTGCCTGTGTGGAGGAGGAAGTGAAAGGGATGAAACGAGACTGAGTAAAGGCCACACATAATTTAGGAGGAAAATGGTAAACACATTTGTATATTGGCAAGTTAGGTTGTCTGAGCTTATTGAATAAATAATATTTCTGAGACCACATAATCATAATAAGAAGATAATTTTAGGGCCACTTAGGAAAATAAATGGATTACCTATAATACACAAGAACGCATTATGGTTTTATAATCACAAAGTAATCCACACTTTTAATAAAACGAAACCCCCACACTAGAAATGTATTCCTAAATTCCACTAACCCCTGCATTCCCATGTACCAAGACAGTATGTTTTCCAAAAACCCTAAATAGACGCGATCTTCAATGTGAATATTCAAGCCCTGAAATGGTTTATATCTTTCCTCTCCTCGAGTCTCCAAATCCCTATAGACGACGGAAGCTTACCTAAATCTAATCGAATACTTCTTGCTGCAACATAAGCTCCCCTTTCATTTATCTGCAGTGAGACATTCTTGACACTTGCCCTCCCTGTAATTGAGGAGCATGAGTTCATCCTTCGGCTTGCTCTCTTCTGGGCTCTCCCCAATACCTAGGCATGTCTTTCTAGATGCTATCTTCCAGTCTTATCATTTTTTTCATGCCTGGCATCTAGGCACTCATGAAGTTCAGGAAAGTCCTGGTAAAAAGTAGAATCCTAAGTGTATTCTTAGAAGAGGATATAATCTCTACACTCCTACATAGATGGGAGAGCATGAGGCGTGCGTTTAGAGCTCATGGCCAGGAGTTAGACCCAGAGTTAGGCTCACTTTGTACAACAGTGTTGGGCTCTGAAACCTTATTGGCTCTATAAAGAGATGGAAGCCAGAGAAAGATGGTAAGTCTCCTCCTCTGTCATTTCCATGCATCTTGCCTGCTTTGGGAGCAATTATTCATGTGTCATTTAATTCCTTAAAATTTCTGATGAACTACACATAAAAACAGAAATGAAATGACAGACAGTATTTCTAGGGATAGTGTTTGACGGCTGTGAGCCCTGGCTAGACGCTTCCAGAGGTGTTTGTACTGGGGTTGGGATCTGGGCCGTGAACCAACTTCTTTAAGCCACTGGGGCTTTACATGGAGGTTTGCATCCTCCAGTGGGATGATAAGTGAAATCTTGGGTGGGACCCTTGGCAGGTGCACCTCACTCCTAAATCACTCACTGTGGCATATTAATAAATGCGCAGTCTTTACGCGCGCGCGCACACACACACACACACACACACACACACACACACACACACACACAAAATCCCAATTCAGTCAGGGAAATACTAGAAGTGAAACAGGAATGTCAGATGACCTATAAGAGATCAGAGGAAAACACTGAATTCCAAACCTCTCCCTTCTATCACTGACTATGTGATCCAGCAATGGAATGTTTTAAGCTATTTCTTCATGTGTAAAAAAGAGGACAATAAAATTTGGTTTACAGGAAAGGAATCACATATAAAGTATTTATATGTCAGTCATATAAATAGTAGAGATTGTCATAACTTACGCTGCCTAAAAACCTTAATTTAATAATGTTCATAAATTCTAATTAGTTCATTGATGAAAACTCTGAGCAAAGTGCTTTTTATGTACATAGAGTGGGGGCTCCTTTTCCGTCAGTTACAAATCTGTTCCCCAGGGAAAAGGGAGCTGGGAAGAGCACATTAGGTCAATGCAGCCAGGGCACAGTTACCTGTTATAAGGCGTGGAAAAGGTTGCCAAGACAACGTCACGGCCATTAATGCGAATCACATCTGTAACTGCCTGGAGTATATTGAAATAGAAATGAGAGTCTCCAGGCACGGAGCAGTTCAGGCGAGCCTTCAGGAACGATGTCCACTGCTTCTCCAGGACTCTCTGAGACCCTCCCCTGTCATTCTTACAAACCTGAGCCACCCTTGGAAAAACCACCTGCAGAGAAAAGCACATGGGGAAAATGGCATGTGGTCATTTCCTTCTGAAATGCAGAAGATCCTAGAAGAATGTGCCTTCGCTTAACAACAGAAACAGACGACAAGGTGCTTAATTTAATATTGCATTTCTAAAATCAGTAACAGAAAAAAAAGGAAGAGGGAAAAAGGAAGAAAAGGAAAAAACTCAGCAGAGAAACAGAATGTTTTAAAAGATAAGGCGATGGCATTTAATATGGAGCCATAAATCCTTCAGGGGATCAGCTCCCAGCCACATAAACTCATTTCCATACAGACTGCTTAGCTTTTATTTCCTCAGACAAAAGCACACTTTGTATGCGCCATCTCTGCCATCCCCACTGGCTGCCTCTGGGGCCTGAAATCTCATACTTCCAGTGAGTCCCTCTAGCCATGCAAGCCACCCTGGTATTTTATTCGTGCCCTCTAACTTAGTGACCTTGATCTGCTGTCTAGTAAAAATAAATAAATAAATACATAAATAAATAAATAACTGAACTAAACCTCCTCTCACTGTTTTCTTGCTTTCTACAATAAAACCAAGACTCAGTTTGCCTAAAGATACTGGGTATCTCTTCTCTCTGTAGAGTAACTCAATTAAAAGGGGAAATTGTACCTGGAAGCTACATCTCAAAACACTTAGAATTCGGCAGGAAAGCAACCAAACATCTGTTGGTTAGATCTTCAGTGGAAGTATTTCAGAGGTTCCCTGTAATTTGTTACTGTTCTGAAAAAGTGCGTCGGGATTCCAGACAGCTCAGCCTGTCACTTCTGCGCATGCTTGCTTGTGTGGTTACTGGGTTCAAAAATGGGTTTCCCGACAACATCCCACACGGAGCCGGGGACGCTCTCCCCGCTTACCTTCCCCATGGTGTTGTACTCTACGGCAATTTCTCTGAAGAAGAAGTAGATATAGTCTCCATAGTCCAGTGCTTGGACAAAGTATGGTTCTGCAGACAAACGGGCACTTTAATTGGAGACATGTCACATGGTGTTAAGAGAATTTTACCCAAGTGTAGCCAAAGACGTGTTATTAATTGCAAGTGCAGGGATATTAGACATGTGGTTAACACTAACCATTTCTAATGACTTCACAAGTGCCAGCGCTAGTGATTTCAGAAGGCACTTGAGCTACAAATTACATCTTTCACAAGCTTTGCAGCCGAGAGTGAAGAATAAGGACGTTTTGCAAATCTCAGTAGTTTTATTTTCCGCAGTGGAATGTCCGGATTGCCTAGAGAAGTTCGTGTGCATGGCTCCGTCACCCTGACTCACACGGGGCTGTGAATAGCTACTTTCCTGTTCCCCACCACTTCATCCCCTGTCCCCTTTCATGAATGCTCTGTTCAGCTCTTTTCATGTGGGACTCTGCAATGAGAGTCTGGGGCAGGGAAAGATGAATGCAATGTATTCTATTGTCATGGCACTGGTAGTTTTGCTAATACTCCAGAAGCTCATGGAAAGGGAAAAAAGGAAGTAAATAAATCAGTGGAGGCAAAAGATGCAATTTACATGGTTTTGTCTGTCAGAAACCATTACTGAAATGAATCTACAGTCTGGTCCATGCAGACTCTAAATCTCTTCCGAGGTACGCATCCCCTCCCCCCCTCTTCAGATTGCTCACCTTTCAACCACTTTGAATCATGTTTGACGGTCCTGAGGGTAGGGCTGTCTCCAAGGCTCCTGTAAATGACTGCGTCAATGGCCAAGAAGTCAGTTACCGTGGCAGAGTAGAGTTTTCCATCTTAGGAGAAGAGAGAAAGAGTTGAACAGGGTACTGAGCAAGGAGGGATGGATAACAGTGAAGATGTCCCCGAGACTGCTTTCCTACGTCAGGCAAACGAGACAGGACAACTGGGGAAAATCCAGGAGTCGCTAGGAAAATGCTTGGCCCACATTCCTAACCGTTTGAAATTGGGATCTGGACAAAGGAAACATTTTTCCTTTTTAAATTGCATGGCAATTTTTCTAAGCAACAGTGGCAGGGGCAGCAGCTCAGGGAACAGAGTAAATAAAATATGTTATTTGCTTCACTTGATTAGATGAACCTTGACTGAAATCTCAAGGCCAAGGGACCCCTGGACGCTGCTACTGCCACCAGGCCATGGTCAACTGGATTAGGAGGCAGCCCTGAGCAACAAGAAAGCGATTTTATCAATAAAGGTTTTAAATCCATTCAGAAATATGGATGACCTGAGCCTAAGATGAGCCTGACTGGGTAAGGGGAAGAAGGAGATTTCCAGTGGTTGGCTAGATACCTACTTCTATCCTGAGACTCACAGTCCCCCTTTTCCTCTGTCATGAGATTCATTAACCTGCTGATCTAGCTTTAACAGACCTTTGCTTCTGGGTTCCCAACACTCACAAAATGGAAGCATTGTGGTATACAAGTGGCCAAAACAAAGAACCAAAGTCTGGGGAGAGCTGAGTTCAAATTGACCCTTCCTTGGGAGTGCTCTGTTTGGGGAGGTATTGGAGGGTATGTCCAAAAGCAGAGAGAAGGAAGAAAATTGAAAGCGAGGCTCTGAACTTCTGCCTCTTTACTGGACTAGAAAATACTCTGCAACCAGGGCTGGAGAGATGGCTCAATGGTTAAGAGCCCCGACTGCTCTTCCAGAGGTCCTGAGTTCAATTCCCAGCAACCACATGGTGGCTCACAACCACTTATAATGAGATCTGGTGCCCTCTTCTGGCCTGCCGGGACACATGCAGGCAGAATACTGTATACATAATAAATAAATCTTTGAAAATAAATAAATAAATAAATAAATATGCTCTGCGACCAAAACAATCAAATGAGACAGTTAAGAATAATAAGATCTATGTCAATTAAATGGAAACCAAGTGTATTCAAACTTTGTACAATTCATTTGAGGAGGGTGGTGAGACGACTCAGCAGTTAAAAACACTGGTTGCTCTACCAGGGGACCCAGATTTGATTTCCAGCACCCACATGGTAGCTCACAACCATCTGTAACTCCAGTCCCACGGGATCTGAATCCCTCTTCAGGCCTCCAGGGGCACCAGGCATGCATGTGGTGCACAAATAAACATGTGCACAAAATGCCTGTACACATAAAAAACAAAGAAAAATGTAAAGTCTTTGATTCATTTTTAAAATCTCTCTGTGTGTATTTGTATGATGTGTATGTGTGACATGTATGTGTAGGTATGGGTGTGAATGTGGGTGTGCCTAGTCCACAGCACACATGTAGAGGTCAGAGGGCAACCTCATGGCCAGTCCTCACATTTCACCTTGTTTGAGACAGGGACTTTTTGTTGTGAGCTGCTGTGGAAGCTAGGCGAGCTGACCTTTGAACTCCTGAGGACTCTCCTGTGTCTCCCTCCCATGGTACTGTAGGAACATTGAGAGTTCAGGCTTACACCATTGGGCCCAGCTCTTATGTGGGTTCTGGGGATTCAAACTCGGGTCTTCATGCTGGCATGGTAAGCGCTTTACCCACAGAGCCATCTCCTTAACCCTCTTTAATCCATTTTAATGAATTTCATAGTTCCATTAATTAATCACAAAGAAACTTATATATAACATAGTGTTCTCTAAGTTTTTCCATATGTAGATTCTGTGGTTAATGTTTTTTTTTTAAAAAAAAAAACTTAAATAAACATCTTTAAAAAAATTTTTTAGATTCATTTATTTTGTGTATGAGTATTTTTGCTAGCATGTGGGTATGTGCACCATGTATGTGCCTGGTGACCAATGATGTCAAATCAAAGAACACATAGGATCCCCTGGAACTGGAGTTACAGATGGTTGTAGACACCACAGGGATGCTGGGAAGCAAATCCAGGTCCTCTCAAAGAGCAGCGAGCGAGTGCTCTTAACCTCTGAGCCATCTCCTGCTTGCACCATATTCTGCCTCTCTTGGTAAAAATACCATTTAATTGTAACTAGGCTCGTCCATTAACAAGCACTTAGTTTTTACAAGATTTCAAACATTCCAACAACAAAATAATGATCCAGTATCCCTCCTGCTTGGACAAGGAGACATGCCTTTTTCCTTGTAGCTGTTGGAAGCTAGGCAGCCTCACTCAGTCAGGCCCCTCTCCCCTTTCTAGTCCAGGCTGCCCGAAGTCCTCTGCTTAGATTCAATTTAACACTGAATCTTCCCCTGCTTTTCTTCCTGACCATGTACTGCTGACAGTGCAGGGCTGCTTCCAACGAAACTGTGCTGTCCTAGGGGGAGAACCTTCCTGTTTCTGCACTCTGTCCCTGTGGACCAACCCACAATGGGAGACTGAGAAGGAGCTAGGAACTAACTCTGCTTTATAATCCAAGGCTAAAAGCTCCCTCCCCACTTAGGCTGTGCTGGCTGTTAGCTGTCATGATGGGAAGAACAGATGATCCCAGAACAATCAATCCCTCTTACACCAACATCTCTCTGTACCCACTTTCACAGCCACAGCTGGCATTGAATTCCTAAACAAACTTCCCAATTAGAACATACTCATATACAAAAATCCCACTAAATTGCAAAACGATGGCCCTACTAGCTACTTCTCTACATCCTGTTCCACAGGAACATGGGGGTCCATAGGCGATCATCATCACCATCTCAGACACTATGGTCATTTGGTCAGAGGTAGGCATGTAGCTGAATCAGATTAATGGCATTTGAGAAGTCCGCTGCTCTACTGCTGTGAATGAGCTTCCAGAAGCTTCCTTGTACTTCTCTCCCTTTTTGTTCTGTATGTAGACAAGAGGACCTGCAGCCTTTGAGGCTGTGAGAACCACTATCTCAGGAAGAAGGTAATGGAAAGCAGGGAAGTGGCCAGGACAGACATGCTGTAGAATACCATCAACCTGATCTCCAGCGTGAGATCCACATTGATGGTTCAACATAAGGCTTTCCAGTATCTGAGCCCAAACTTCCTTTCAGCCATGTAGTGCTGTGCCATCATCCTTTCCTGAAGGCACCAAAAGCCTGTGGGAGTGAGGCAGAGACTTCTTTTGAGAAGCAAAGCTATAGTTTCCATCTTAATTTCAAATGGAAGAGGCATCCTTAATTACAGTATTCACCAGAGAATCAGTACAACGTTGACGACGCAGATCCTTCCGAGCAGCTTCTCAGCCACAGGCTGAAAGATGCAAAAACAAACTGAATGAGAAGAAATCAGGTCATTTACCTGCGAACAGAGCGATGTTGGCATGTTTGGCATCATAAGGGCATCTGGCCATTCCGCTAAATTCATCTCCAAAAGTTTCCAAAGTATCAATCTAAATAAAATAACAGGGCTGAATTACTACCAGTCACCCACGACAGTAACAGAAACTGATATTTAAACAGGGATTAACATGCGAAGTACTTCATAGGCACCTTGCAAATGCATCCTTGTAAATGCCTGCTGAAGGAAATCTATTAGTTTCAGATAAGGAAATGGAGACTTTGAGAGACAATTTACTTGATCAAGACTCTGTAATTAGGGTAGTGTGAAATTTGAGTATGTCTGATTGGCTCTTAACCCATTACAATAGACAGATTTCCATATCCTAGTGGAATGGCCAATAAATAAGCATTTTAAACTAAGGCATTTCTAAGTAATTACCGGGAAAAATCTACCTGCCCCAATTATCTCTTGAGTCATGAACTCTACAGAGAATGAGCTGCATTTCTGGATTTGTTTTTGCCTGATTGAGTCCTTCCTTTGTGGATTAAATCCCAGTAGGAGTCACTGGAATTTTTCCTCCAGTTGGTTGGCAGAACAGTGTGGCATCAGCCAAGATGAGAAACACGCATGCTAGCAAAACTCAGACGGCCTCCGCACCTATGCCAGCCCGGCTGCAGAATGAACTGAAGAGGAGAGCTGAGGCTCCAGAGGTGAGGGGCTTATGTAGGTCAGAAACAGTGAGAGGAGCAGCCACTACCCGCTGATCCCAGAGCCCAGCCTGGGTCTGGCTCCTTTACACTGAAGGATGGGAGGTTATACCTGAGGTGCTTGTGAGGTATATTTGGCTCTATTAATATGGAGAGATAAAGACAGAGACAGAGGCAAAGGAAAAATGAGGAGAAAGAGAAGAAACTGAATACTGATTTTAAATTTTTATACAAAGCCCTGGATTTCTTCCTTCTTTTTTTTTTTTGTTTTTTTGTTTTTTTTTTTTTTTTTTTTGTTTTTTCGAGACAGGGTTTCTCTGTGTAGCTTTATGCCTTTCCTGGATCTCGCTCTGTAGACCAGGCTGGCCTTGAACTCACAAAGATCCGCCTGCCTCTGCCTCCCGAGTGCTGGGATTAAAGGCGTGCGCCACCGCTGCCCGGCCCTCTTCCTTCTTTTGAACAGTAGAAGTCAATGCATGTCTTTCTTACTCATGTGGCTATTACTCATCTATCGCTCCACAGGTAACACACACATGCCAGGCCCACAGGCATTTGTGGATGTGGCAGAGTCTCCCCAGTTGTCCACCAAACACCATTGCTCTTTCCTCCGGATCACACCACAGCACATCCCCCCACCTCCCCTGCACTCTGATGCAGTGGTGTGACCGTGCTCTGGCCAGTGACATGTGAGGACCTGGGTCCTTTCTGCTTCCCCTCAGCATATTATGGAGGATTCCAGGGTCCTCAGGGAGGGTGATGGCAGCCTCAGGAAGGACTCAGATCTTCTGAACACCGTCATAGACTAGAGACATCTCCCTGAGGCCAGGTGACTGAGGGAAGCCTGGAGTACACCTGTCACACGAACCAGAGGTTAGCCCATCCTCCCCAGTGTTACTCTGCTGACTGTGGTCTGCTCCCTCATTTCTTAGGATCTTATGAGAGTTCAACACCAAGTTCAAAATCTGATCTCATTAACATCACTATTGTCAACCTATTTCTAGCCTCCTCTTCGCTCCAGCATCGTTTGACCACCGATCTGAGGACGAAGAGAAGATAAATCTAAGACAGAAAAGTCACCTGCAGTGCACCAAGCTGCCCAAATCAAGGCACCTGAAGTCACTGCTCGGGAGCAGAGGTTGAGGATGTGACAGGCATTGTGCTATCCAGTCAGTCGTACCTACTGCTCTAATGTCTCCATTGCCGGGACATGACAGGCCTTCCTCTTTCAAGTTATCCTGTGTTTGCAAACTGCATTTGTAAATCACATAAAACAGCAGTGTTTAAAATGTAACTGTTTTGTGGGGGAAGAAAGTCAAGTCAGAGACATCTTTTAAAGCAATGTATTCTCCCTCACCAGAACATTCCTCACAAGGGTCTTTATCCCAAGAGCTTTCTGTTGAACTGCACAGACTGTGTGGTCTGTGGGTCTGGCAGGTACTCAGCAATGGACCCCCTGAACACACCATGCTATTGAAGTGAGCTATTCCAAGGGGGTCCCCGCTCTAATCCTAACATCAAGAAACAAGACACGAGAGGGATACGAGACCTTCTCCTAAAAGGGTGGCTATAGGGACAGCTGAGTGAAAGCAGGAAGCAATAAAGAATGATGTGCTAATTTGTGTCTTTGGAAAGGCCTAGAGACTAGACAAATAAATACACACCATGGGGAAATACCTCTTTCCATGAAGTAAGAACTAATCCTTGCAGTCACAAAAATCTCTGAATAAAACCACAGCCCCTGGGGAATTAAATCTCCATCGAGGACAAATAGTTATATAAAGAACCCTCCTGACTTTTGTAGACAGTTCAGGAGGTCTACAGCCCCAAAGGTGAAAAGGAGTAGATAGAGCTTTAGAAATAGTGTGAAGCCCTCAAATTCTTCCTTGGATAATTTTGTTGAGGTCTGCAATCTTTCTAATACGTTCAACTTTATTTTAAAAAAACAACAAAATGTATAAATTAGAACGTGGTGAGGGGGCTGAGACTGAGCACCTGCCGAGTTACTCTGATAACATTGCCACTTGCTTTTCTATTAGAGACTGGGGCTCATGGTGGAAGGTTAGTTATTGATTTTGCTTTGAGTCCTTAGTCCTGACCTGTTGATAAAAAGCATGGAAGAGAATAGCCCTTTCCTCCCTTTAACACAGCGGTCCTCAACCTTCCTAATGCTGCGACCCTTTAATACAGTTCCTCATGTGCTGGTGACCCCCCCCACACACACACACACAAAAACAATCATAAAATTATTTTCATTGCTACTTCATAACTGCAATTTTGCTACTGTCATGAATGACAGTGTAAATATCTGTGTTTTCTGACAGTCTTAGGTCACCCCTGTGAAAGGGCCATGTGACACCAAAGGGGTCGAGACCCACAGGCTGAGAACCACTGCTGTAGCCCCCTGTCAAATCATCTCCAAAGCTACACGGTGCCCCAAGTGTAACAGAACATTCACAGTGCTGGGCATGAGGCAGGAGGAGAGTGAACACCATCCTGTGTGTGACTTCTGAGAGCACCAGGCTGCTGGACATGTCACCACGGGTGTGGCTGCAAGGGAGAGGAGAGAGCATTACTACAGGTGATGGAGGGACTGTGGGAAATGGAATATGTACAGGGGGAAATGAGCTAGGACCCTCGTGGCCTGTGTATGCCAGTGCCGGGAAAACCGAAAGATAGCTTTCCAGCTAGGGAATTCCTTGGACTGTGTTGGAAGCATTCATCGTAACAAGTCCTCAACAATGACAAACAGGGATGGAATATCAAGTGGTAGAATTAAAGTTAAACAGCACCTGGATGTTGCAACTGACTAGAGCAAATACTTGGCTAGATGGGTTGTAGTCATTAAAAATGGATGGGCCGTGTCTCTTTTAAACGGGTTCTTTCCTTCCAGATAGACTTGTCTGTACCACTTTTCATTTCGTTTATCTTAGTGACTGTATTTTGGGCATCCCCTTCTGTTTTGTGACGGCGTAAAGAGAACCTCTCTTGCTTCCCCCTAATCTTGTTCGCTCTGCTGCGATTAGTTTCTAAGCATAAGGTGCAAGAGAAAACAGACTTTCTTCTCAACCTTTTTTTTTTTTTTTGGGGGGGGGGGCCAAGAAAAGGCCTGAGTTGGGAGGTCTTCTTCTGGGGAGCCTGATAGTTGATGCTAGCCCACCACTGCTTTTCACATTCTCCATGGCATTAAGGGATTGCTTTCGGAGGACAAAACCAAATTTATTTCTCCCCACATTGTTCCTGAAAACAAGCTTCCCTCCATTGTCTTGCTGGACATGTCTACTCATCTATATGGGTGTTACCTGCTGTCCTGGTTGGGTCTTCTGTCAACCTGACATAAGCTAGAGTTATCTGAGAAGAAGGGATCAAGCCCCCATAAGACTGACCAGTAGGAGGTCTATGGAGGAATTTTCTTGATTAATGTGGGATGGGAGGGAGTTCATTGTGGGTGGTGCCACTGCTGGGTGGTCCTGGATTGAAAATGAAGTCAGGCTGAGCAAGCCATGGGGAGCAAGCCAATAAGCAACTTTCCTCCATAGCCTCTGCTTCAGGTCCCGTCACAGGTTCCTGCCCCAAGTTCCTGATTTAGTTTCCCTCATGGATGGACCTGAGTATTTCCTGGAGTTGTAAGCCTAAATAAACCTCTCCTCCCCTAGATGCTTTTGGTCACGTGTTCTATCACTCAATAGAAGCACTGAAACATGTGCCTGGCACAACCCATACACTACATTGTAGAACGCCCGGCTCCCAGAGCCCTGTGCATCCTCTGTTCCATCTAGACTGGAGGCAGCCGTATCACCTACTCTTCAAGGGACAGTCTAGGAGGCCTTATCGACACCTCTCTCCCCCTCCCTCCCTGTGCTTCAATTATTAAGTCTCCCTGGGTTATTTTGTTTTGTTTTCTGTTTTCTGTTTTTGTTTTTCCTGAATCCACTCTCTTTCCTTCATTCCCGGGGCAACCTACCTCTTCAGTTTCTTGTCCCTGTCCCTTGTCATTTCAGGGTCCAACATTCCCGAGCTAGATGAAGTTTCCCAAGATCAGTAGGTTGTTTCTTGTGCCATGTCTTTGCTTATCCTGCTCTCCCTACCCAGAATGCCCTTAGCCTTCATGTGGCTGACTTCCTACTACCCTTTAAGACAAAAAAAGGGTAGAGACTGCCTCGTTCATGATTTATCCCACCAGGTGCCGGCTTGTGTGGTGCTAATGCTCCAGCTATGAGACCAGCAGATGGGAACTCTCTAGAAGGGTCTCATCTGCCTCCTTCCTACAGTTCCCACCCCCTTTACCTCAGGTGAGGGTAATGACATTTGTGTGGTGCTTCCTTAACTCATCTCATCATCTGACCAAAGTGGCAACTCCATGGACACGCTGCATTCTTCCTGGGGTGTGGCCTTTCCTAGTGCCAACACTTCTCTGCCTTTATAGTCTCAGTGCTTGGCCACTACAGAAAATCAACATTCATTTCCTGAGGGAAAAGTGTGCCACAGAGAAAAGCTGACAGAGGCGGAGCCAATGTTAGAGCACTGGTACTTCCGCTCCAGCAGCTCAGGAGCTCCCAGGTTCCTCAACTGTAAACTACCTCCCCTCGCCCCCCACTTGATTTCCTGAGTCTTTAAGGCCAATTTTTTTTCCTTTTCCTCTTCTTGGCCAAATCAAGTAAGGCCATGGCCAAGTGAGCTGGTACAAAATGGAATTAAATTCCTCTCTTGAAAAAAAAAATCTTACAATGCAAGAGTCATGTTTCAAGCAGCATGCTTTGGCAATATCTTTTACAACAGGAATTCCTTACCCATTAAGTGAGTTTTTGTCCTCACAGAGGTAACACAGGAGTGGGAGGGACAAAGAGCAGAAAAGAGGAAATCCACAGGCCATTATATGTGGCAAGTGTGCAGACCTCGGAACAATAAAGAATAGAACCTTCTAGAAATCACCTTCACATGAAAGGTTCTTTAAGGATGTGTCAGTCAAACAGAACAAACAGGAAGCTTAGAAGCCTGATTAGGATCACTGTCTTGGAGCAATGCACCAAGCTGGGTAAGTGCAGGGAACCCGTGTGGTGCTGAGTTACCCCTCTTCAGTTGCGGCAGGTACGGTGACAGCAGATTACGAAATACCTCCTGGCAGTGTGCTTCCAAACAGACAAATGACATTTACCTTGTAGTTTCTGCAGGAAGGGTTGAAGGCATTGGTTCCACAGACAAACAGGGTATCATCATTCTTCTTGAGAAGAACTTTAATGAAATTGTGACACTCATCCTGAAACAAAATTCAAACTGGTTTGAACAGAATCCACGCAGCACAAAAGCCCATTCATCACCACAGACCACGAGCCGCCAAGAGAAGGACTTCTGTGAGTAGAGGAGAGTGTGTAAGGTTACAGAGCCGAGAGCCCCAGGTACTACATGGTCAAGCTGCTGCTGATGTTAACCACGAAAGGTCGTCCACGATTATTTCAACAGTAAATACAAGCCTGGCGGAGAACGGTAGCGCGTATGTTTCTTGTACGTCACAGAAGAAAGGAGAGTTTAATGCAGCTGTCTCCCATCCTATTAATTTTAATGTCAGATGTTCAAGGGTTCCTTGAAGATACCTCTGTGTTATTTGGCCAGAGGCACAAGAGCCTGTGTGTTGAGTCTGCTGTGCTTTCCGGGAGTGCTTTCACTGACTGGAGGTGTACCCTGGCCTGCAAGGTGGGTTACTGGGACAGGTCATTCTGAAGACTCAGGGGACCAGCTCGGAGGCAGTCAACCCTGCTGCGCCTGAGGAGTTCTCCGTGCAGTCCCAGCCGCTGTTGCAACGTTTCATCACATTAAGAGCCAACTATTTTTGCAAATTAAAGCTTTCAATAAGTTGATGGAAAAAGCAATTACTGGGGCAAGGGGAATAGCAAGATGCATTCAAATCATAGTCTACGGCTGGAGATAACCGTCAAAAACGTAACCCGAGGTGGCAGCCGCAGGAGAAATGAAAATTGCCTACCTTATGTTTCCCCTTCATTCTGCATGTGTCTACATCAGCCTGCCTAGATTTCCATGTCAGTTTCTGCAGGGATCAAGAAAGAAATCAATTAGAGCCCAGAGGTTGTTGCATTTGATTTGAGAAGTAAAAGTTCCCTTGGGGCGGCTGGAGGCTGAACATATATTTATTGAAAGCTTTCCACACCCTTTCCCCATGATTAATTCACCAGGACAACAAAATATTAGAGAAGGAAACTTTTTGCTTAATTTTGATTCTTCTCTGTCCATTAAACTACAGGATAAAGATAAGGAAGCGTGGGAATTTCACATAAAACATCCCAAGCAACGTGTAAATTGTGCTCATTTTGGTAAAATATGTGTCACTGGCATTTTTGTTCAGTTCATCAATCAGTGTTTGCAAAACTGACCTTTCCCTTAAAATATGGAAATCGTTTTCTTAAACATAAAGTGGACATTCACTCCAGGCAGACAGTGATTTAATTTAGGTTGTGCTCCTTCGTGTAAATTCATGGGCTAAGTCCCCTACTTGTACCGCAAAGTTTATTAACTAAAATATCCCCATGTGGAGTCATGAGAAAAGCTTTATGTACGTCTGGATGATGATTAAATTCCAGAACCTTCGCCACTCAAGGAACTTCCATGCTGCATGACGTAGAAACATTAACATTGGGACAGTTTTTAATATGTTTGGGGGGACAGAATTTTATTTATGAAAATTGATATTTTCTTGGATAAACACGGCAATATTTTATTAAAGGATTTTACAAATTATATAAAACCCCAAAATATATATGCACACACTGATGAAGTATGTGTTCTGGAATGTGTAATAAACCCTTACTAACCCCTAAATCGGACTTTACAAAAGTATGCTGGCATTAGTCATACCATCCCAATCACTGCATTTTAGGAACATATTCCCTAAGGACCCCCATTTAAGAAAGATGGATTTAAAAACAACTTACTTTGCTACAATAAATTTCTTCTGTGTGGGATGTATCTATATCAACAGTATAAATATGGTCCCTATAAAAGAAAAATTAATACAGAGTCAAACACAAGAGTTAAAACAGCTCATTTTCTACAGAATAAGTTTATTATATTTGGGACAGGTAAGCCCATGACCGCATTTGTTAAAAATCACCACCACCAACAAAAACAAGATATCAGCTGGACTTTGGTAGCGCACGATTTTAATCCCAGCACTCAGGAGGCAGAGGCAGGCAGATCTCTGAGTTTAAGACTAGCCTGGTCTACAGAGCGAGCTCCAGGACAGCCAAAGCTACAAAGAAAAACCCTGTCTAGAAAAAACCAAACAATAACAACAAAACAAAAACAAGATAGCCACATGCTCGAAAAAGGAAAGAATTTAGTGTAAGAGATTATCTTGAACCACGTTTAGTACTTATGATTTATCATAGCATCAGGTTGATATACAAAAACTCCAAGCAACTATTGTCCTCATCTCAGAACTACAGAGCCATATGTGCAGAGGGTCTGCAGATTAGCCTGGTCCAGAAGCTGGAGCAGAGATGGTTCCCATTGCCTCTCAGTACCTTCAAACCCATGCACAAGTTGCTTGGTATTCAACATGCTACACTTGATAATTTGACAGACAAGATGGAAGAAAGGTAAAATTATTTCCAGAAGCTGCCCTTCCCTCCGCAAGACCACATTAAATTAAAGTATACATGTACTCGAGCTAAGGTTGAACTTCGGGCTTCTGCCCACTTGTTTTGTTCTGAGTTTGGTTGTCTTTACAGTTTTTGCTGCCAATCTCCCCTTGGAAGGGGAGACACAGCATCAGCAGCTCAGGTGTGGGGCTATATTTAAACCTCCCTTCTGTGTGAGCAGAGTACAAGGGTCTTTTTGTCTGGAATTCCGAAGAAAGAGAAGAAAAGAAACACACTCAGTGGAGGAGGTAGGGGGGCTGGCGGGGGCAAATCCAAACAGCTCATTTTCCCTTGAAATAACATTGACTTTTTCTAAAATGCAGGAAGTCCTGGGGCTGGAAAATTATCCACAGCTTTAAACCAGGACCTCGGGGCTCCTGAGCAGACTTTCAAACCTCCTCATTAGTTCGAAAGAAACAGGGGCTAGGGGAGAGGAAAAGAAAGCAATTATTTGTAAGATTCATACGATATATGTATGTAGACATATACATATATGCACATATACATATATGTACATATTCACATATGCACATATACATATACATTCCATTTTTGAGAAGTCTATTTACTTTGCTTTCGGAGAAAACACAACAGATGAAAATTCAAAGCAGTTTCTCCCATGGAAATAAAAGAAGAAAGCAGGGGTGTTGGCTTACAGATTCCCGTGCCTGCTTCTGAACCGTGTGTACACTTGTGTGCGTGCGCGTGTGTACATTTGGCAGCGAAAGACGTGTGTTTGGGTCAGGGTAGCGAAGGGTGGAGCGAGGAGCCCACTTCACCAACAGCTGGACTGGGAAGCTTCTCCCAGCTTCAGTAAGATGCCAACATCACCCTGCTCTGCCCTTTAATTTCGAGGCCGTTTATTGCATTCATTTATTACTTGCTTGACTTTACGATGGCGCTGTGGTCGGGCACATTATTAGACTGGAATTGCCTGTGACATTGGTATTGGGTTTGAGAGGACTAGAAGAAGCCTTTCCTTGCCCCCTTTCCCTTCAAACCTTAAGCAGAAGCCGAATCTATGAATTGTAAATTAACCACTGATGAATATGCATTGGCAGCTTCTCAGAAAGCTCTCAGGTGGCCCCCTTTTGGCATGGTCTGTTTATGTTAATTAGCAGTTTAGAGATTAAAAAGAAAGAAGAATGTACAAAGTGGATAATAATAAGAAAGACTTGGAAGGCGTTCTTGCCACCAAACCCCATCAGTCCCCAGGGTTCTGGATGGGACTTGGCTTTGGATCGCTGACACCAATTGTCTGGGAGAACTGGGGAGCCTTTTATAAACAATTCCATGAGTGAAATCTCCTTCTGGACAGAGGCAGTCTTTTCAGTATCTCAAGGATCACGTGACCCCAGGGGATAGAACTGGTGCTTTATGGTCGACTACAATCCAGGGTAAAGGACTGTCTCTAGCTGCCCCTCTACACCCTAGGACTCCTGATGCTCTTGCATCTGAATGTAGCGATTTGACTGACATCTGACTGAATCCTAGGACTTCCTCTTTCCCAGTCCATTGAACACCACTGAGCTGTGCTGCCATGGCTTGAGCCTCTGGGAAGGACTGAACTTTAAATCACGTTAACTTGCTACCCAGGAACCTGGATGTCTCAGGGTGGTGTTGGGAAATGTGAAATTAAAAGGAGAGGCCCTAAATACGGCAACAACAAAATTCTTTCCGGGATTTTTCAGAGTGTATATAGAAGGGAAGTGGCTGGGTATGGAGTAAATGTAACATGTCAATGTAAGGATGCTGTACACTTGACCTTCAGTGCATGGCGAGTCTGTTCCACTGCTTTGGAAAGGAACACACTCCTCTTTTTCTGTTTCCTCTTTTTCCTTTCCTTGAGGTAGAGAGTTCAGATGAAACTGTCTTGGTTTTAATGAGCTGGAATAATGAATGCTTCTTAGGCTACACAACACCTGGCTTCTAATGTTCCTGTTGCCCTGGGCCTGCAGCCCACTCTATGCTAAATCACTGGCGACAAGGACTGTCTGTTACAACCAATTTTGTTCCCAGTGTCTTGGTTGGGAAGGAAACAATTTAGAGGAGATACCCAAGTCAACCTATTTTTCATGGGTTCGATGTTTAACCATTTGTTTTGACTAGCCATTTTTATATTGTGATATAAACATAATCTCGCTTTACTACATGTAAGAAATTAATAAGGATACTGAAGGAGCTACCATGCTTCCAAACAGGTAGGTACTGAGCCCTCACCGGAATGTTCTATAATGAATACCCACAGAAGCTGCTCTCGGGCAACAGCTATTAGAAAGTTATTAGCTCGGGACCAAGAGTTTCACTTCACAGTGGGCAGCACAGTGAGTGGCTATGTGGTCACCACAACACTGCCACCCTAGGTCAAGGACTGCAGCTTTCATGGGGCCCCCTTATTTCCCACCTCTGTCCCTTAGTATCCTTCTACAGGAACTGGGGAAGGCAGTTGCTCTTTCTCATGAGGTTGTTTCTGGGATCCAGCGAATACACATTTATGAAGTTATGACTATATCATTTACTTTTATGGACACATCAGCACTAGTAGCATTGGTGAAGGCTTTCATTTTGTTGTTCCTGTTGTTTAAGTGTTTAGTGTTGCTTCTATGTGCTGGGCTTGGGGCATTTTCCTCACACTTGTGGCTTTTCACTTTACATTACAGAGATTGTCACCCATATCGAGACTTCCAAGGAATCTGCTGGTGGAATTCCTGGCCACTCCCCCAGCTACATGACCGCACATGCGCTGTTCAGATGCTTAGCCATTCCAGGGCTTTACGTCCTATGTAATCCCTGCGCTGCGTGGTCGCGTAATTTACGCACAGCGTGATCACACAATCTATGTGCATGAGTGGCGTAGCTCTGTAAACCCATATGGACACGCGCAAGGGAAATCCATAAAAAGCGGATCACAGACTCCTCCCTCTTTTTCTTCTCCCCTCCCCCCTTATACACATATCTTCCACAGTCTTGATCACATTCTTTCCTGTGCCTCCCTTCTCCTAAGAAAACTCTTACAGTGGGTTTTGTCGTGCCTTGTGGCTTTTCTCGCATGGTAACAGCGCCTGTTAATGAATAACATTGCGCCACCATATTAAAACCAACATCTAAAATATTATTTTAGCCACTCTGGTCCTGGGGTCACAGCCACATACAAACATCATCTGTCTTCTTCCCATCATGAAATAATTCATCTATTTAGATCCAGGTAAGTCTGCGGAGGAACACCTCAGGATGGTTCCTCCTGAACGAGTTACATACCCCAAACCTGGTTGGAATCGTGAGAAATAGGTTGACCCAGGCATCTCCTATGAATTGTTCTCTTTCCAATTCCATATCTTGTTGGAATCACCAAGCACTTCCTAAAGACACTTGCCTAACCTCTCATCTGGCAGGGGGTACATACAGCCAGAGAAGCCGTGGAGCAGCTGACCCACGGGCAGGATTAGAACAAAAGTCCGAATCCACGTGGCCCTCTTCCAAGTAGCATTCTTATCATTCCACTCTGCCTTAGGATATCAGTGTGTCCAGATATCATTTTCCAAAGGATGAGTATAGCTTATCATCTCTATTATTACTGTTAAATACAAAACACTTATGAAACATACACAGTATTCTCTTTTCTCTGGTCACCACTACCACTCTGTCAAATAATGGCAAAGATTTACTGCAAAAATACAAATAAGCATAACAGACACACATCAGTGCACACCGTACAATACATGTTGATACACCCCAGTTGATTTAACAAACAACTACCAAGTGGTAGACTTCTCTACTATGTACTTGGGTAAATATTTACCTATATGTTCAAGAAACACAGTGGATTATTTGAGCTGTAAGCTTGAAAATATGCAATTATTTCTCCAAAAACCCACGTAAGCTTAAACAGACATAGACGATCCCAGAAAGGTTAAACAGACAGAGAAAATCTTGAAAGAATGATTGCTTGACAAACACAAGGAGCTTTTAGTTTAAACAGCACAGTAAGGAACCTCGAGTTCTTAGAAAGATACATGGCTGGTGAAGTGGGGAATGGGACCTTCAGGTCCTCTGAAGGTGCACGTGAGGAATATGTCTTACCGAGCTGCGACGTAGAGGGTTCTGTTCATGACCATGATCATCTGGATGTCCAGCCTGTGCCTCTGTGTGGTGTTCCGTCCTGGCTTGTGGCCCACAAACACCGGATACTGTTTTGTATCTGTGAAAAGAGGAGATGGGGTAAGAGAGGGAAACGCAGATCAAGCCAAGAATCAACGGGGTAGTGTGAGGAGGCGGGGGGGTGGGCCACAGAAGAAAACCATGTTTAATTCAGACCATGCCACCATTTCCCATCGCTAGCCAAGCTGTTATTTCAGGAAACACTGTGAGAGCGCTCCTTAAGGATGATCGAATTACACTTCAGTTCCAGATGATAATAAACCCGGTTTTAACATTTCTAAGTGTCACCGTTTCTGAGGGCTAAACTTGCTGGTCAACCCTTTGCACGGAGGCGCTCTTTTCTTCCTCAGGCTTCTTTTCATCTTCTGTGGAGTGCTAAGCCTGAGGGGGGCAGGCTGCCAAAGATCTTGTCTCCGGACAAAACTATTTCAAAGCTGCCTTCCCCATCAATCACCACAAAGGCAATGTGGTCTGGAGACGAGAGCCTTCATCCAGGAGCCAGAAGAAAAATACAGTCTCCACAGGCGCCCGGGTGGAATAATCTACCATTGAGGGCAGGCCCTGCTAGGTTGGTTGGCATTCTAGGAACTGTGGGAGTCCACTCTGGAGCTAAGCCATTGGCTAATCTCACAGAAAAGTGGGCTTTGACAGGCCAGGGTCAAAGTGAGCGTAGCCAGTCAGGTGACCTGGCAGAGGCATGAGCACATTTCTTTTCTCTGGTGCTCTTGGGCTGAGTCTGTGATGTGTAATAATAGCTGACCTTTAGAAATACCTGTATCTCAACATCTCTGTTTCTAAACCTATAGTCTCCAGAGCATTGGCATTCCTCCAAGAGGAAGAAAGAAAGATGAGTCACATTCAAAAGGCCATGTTTTCTGGGGAGTTATGGGGATGTAACCATGAGGAGGAAACCATTCACAGATTCATGCCTGGATGACTGCACTTCAACCTTGTGGTATCTGGGCTTTCTCACAGCAGTGTGTTACTAGAGAGCTGTAATATATTTGACTCCCAAACAAGCCCGGTATACAATTATCTTAAGCTTTTCCTTCCATGGCTCTTTAATTTCATGTACCTGGTCATCATGGGGGTTGCTATGGTAAATCCTACATCTATTATCATGGTATTGTGTGACCATTAATGATTGTCAAGAGCATATTAGGGCTCGGGTCCACATTGTAGTGGGATACCAAAGATAGAAATCTTATCTTGAACAAAGGTAAATACATGGTTATTTGGTTCCTAATCCTAAATGTGGGGAGCTTAGCAATTTCAGAAGTGAGAGCATTGACCTTTGACCCTTTGTCCTTCCACTGTTATATATTCCAGTCTTGGCTCCTCATCTTTGCATATAACATTATCTCCTTTTTTCAGAAATTCCAGCTGAAAGCGGAACACTGGTGTAGCTACTTAATATCTTGAACATCTTTTGGTATGTTTCACTCAGTGTTTGTTTTGGGATCATTACATAGAAAGCGGTACTTGGGGAAAATGTTCTTTACTTTTACTGGAACACAATGGTCTTTTGGAGGGCAGACAGTAAAATAGGAAATCGGATGTTCTTTCTAAAACTCCTCTTTGAGGGAGTCACCAGAAGTTTTAATTATGTCAGCACCTACCTCTGGCAAAAGTGGATACGGAAATAAACTTATAAGCGGAATAAATCTTCCATAAATTCAAAGACAGTCCTTCCCTGAGACTAGCAAACTTGTAAGCCTTTTTTTTTAAAGTTTCTTTTCCTCTTAAGTATTTCAAAACACCCGTTATTTTCTATCATGCTTTATAACGTTACAAGTTACAGATGGAAACACATAACACTTGCAGTCCTCAAATGACAGCAATATTCTCCCCTGTAGCTGGTGTGAGGGCAGAAGCATGCCTTCGTGGGGGGAGGGGGTGTGAAACGTCATCAGGAGACTCGAGGGACATTTCAGAGACTCGATGAAGCTCTTAACAGTCACCCCATCCATCCGACTCCACCCACCTGACCAGGTGTGCGTGACCAACTTTGGTCCGGAGCACAGTTTACCATTACAGAGCCTCCCCCCTGCTTCCTTCTGACTTCTGGTTAGGCTGCTGCCGGCTCAAATGTCCCCCAAAAGCCAACGGGAGGGAGAGGGTGGTACTTACAGTTGCCATGCGAAATACTGATTGGCTCAGAGTCTTCTGGGAAACCGGCCCCAGCGCTGTGCAGCAGTGTGAGACTTAGCAGCAAGGCTTCTGGCCTCATAGTAGTTCAGCGGGGAGACTTATCTCTCTACTTCACCCTGCCCAGGAGCAAAGGAGGCTGCTTAGTGGCCGGTTGTTTTTTTTCTGCACGTCAGCCTCATTCAATTCCAAAAAACGCAACGGTCTTGAAGGTAACTCAAGATCACAGGCGTCTGTGTTCTGCTTGGTCCACAGTGAATTCATGGGTTACAGTATTTTACATAAAGACACTACCCAGTACCCACTGCACCCAACGTCACCCTGGCATCACACACTTTTGCAAAAAGCCTCACTTCCTTTGACTAGGGCCGTTACGGGCCACTGTGTCTACGATCTCACAATTATGAGACTCTGGACTCATAAGTGTGAACAACTGAAAGTAATTTTTTTCTTTACTTTTACAGAGGTCAAAAATGCCATCTTCCACATGTGGTTTTTTTTTTTTTTTTTTTTTTTTTTTGGTTTTTCGAGACAGGGTTTCTCTGTGTAGCTTTGCGCCTTTCCTGGAACTCGCTTTGGAGACCAGGCTGGCCTCGGACTCACAGAGATCCGCCTGGCTCTGCCTCCCGAGTGCTGGGATTAAAGGCGTGCGCCACCATCGCCCGGCTTGGTTTGTTTGTTTGTTTGTTTCTGTTGTTGTTTTGGCCAGTCAAGAATCTCTCAGAAAGAGATGTGATGAAGAATGCTGATAACTGATGATGATCTGGAATTCCAGCTTCATTAGAAAAGTCAGAATATGAGCTGGGCGGTGGTGGCGCACGCCTTTAATCCCAGCACTCGGGAGGCAGAGCCAGGCGAATCTCTGTGAGTTCGAGGCCAGCCTGGGCTACCAAGTGAGTTCCAGGAAAGGCGCAAAGCTACACAGAGAAACTCTGTCTCGAAAAACAAAAAAAAAAACAACAAAAAAAGAAAAGTCAGAATATATATCCTACTGTGACACAAGGACAGTATGATGGTACCATACCTCTGCCTCTAGCATGCCACACACAGACACATCAAACACACAACTGACCCCATTTCCTTATTTCCTATGGAACCTCTTACTTAGTTGAGATTTTTCAACTCTTGTCTATGTCGTTGTTTGGTTTTTGTTTTTTTTTTTTTTGTTTGTTTGTTTGTTTTTTTTTTGTTTTGTTTTTTTTTGTTTTTTCGAGACAGGGTTTCTCTGTGTAGCTTTGCGCCTTTTCCTGGAACTCACTTGGTAGCCCAGGCTGGCCTCGAACTCACAGAGATCCGCCTGGCTCTGCCTCCCGAGTGCTGGGATTAAAGGCGTGCGCCACCACCGCCCGGCTGTCTATGTCGTTTTACAGTGACTTTAGACCTAAATAAAAATTACAATTTATTTTTCTATTTCAATTAAAATGTAATCATAGTATTCTCCCCTCCCTGCCTTTCCTCCCTAGAGCCCCTCCCATGCCCCTCTTACTCCCTATCAAACTTTTTTCTTTGCTAGACATACATATTTATACACATGCATTAATATATAAATACAACCTGCTGAGTTTGATTGGCGTCACTTGTATTATACGATTTTAGGGCTGACCACTCCATATTAGGGGGCTCAGACCTGGAGAAGACAATTCTCACGCTCTCTCTCATCAATTGTTAGTTGCCTGTAGTTCTTTGTCAGGGGCCGGGTACACAACTCTATTTTTAGAAAGAAGTACACCATTTCCAATTCTGTGAAGAGAGTTTGAACTGGCATCTTGGAACAACATTGCTGATTTTTTTTTTTAAAGAGACTCACATCTCTGTACATTTGCTTTGCAATGATACCGTTCTGCTCAGCTGTATTCTGTTAGAGCAGCTTTTATGGATAGAAAGATTCTTCTGCAGCTTAGAAATAAAAAGTCCCAGGGAGCTGCTGGATACAGTGAACACAGCCTCATGCTACAGTAAATATCATATCATTCTCAGGAGTATTTCAAATAAGCATTGATGTATCAGGGAAATTAATGTAAAATGGGGTATTATTTCATCTTTCTAGAGCAGCAGTCTTTGAAGCAGCCTGCCAAAGATTATCTTTTTTTGAACAAGGCTATTCTACAGTAGTCCATCAATCATTTAAGATTTGTGTTTAGAAATGTCAAACCTAGTAACCTAAATGTCTTTGAAAATTAATTTGGCAAACAAACTGCTAACTTATGCTTTGTGGAACACCACTTAATATTAGATACCTATGTCTCTTTTCTTCATGCCAAAAAAAGCATTAACAAGTCCCGGGTGCCTTGTAGGTTATAATTTCACAGACACAGCTGGGTCTTAATCATTTCTTCAACTGAAAAGTGCACATTAATTAATTTGCTTTATCTCAAAAAGGAAAAAAAATCAAAGAGAGAAAGAAGTTGAGAGAAGAGCCTAAACAGGTCTATATCTCTATCTCTGATGTGAAGATTAAAACTAAACTTTGAATGATTACTTGTTCGCAAAGGCAATCCATTACCAAGAGACATAGCATGTATTTACAGGACGGTTAACAACAGGTCCATTCATTCCCTTCTCTGCCAGTACTCCCTAATCTGGGGCATCTGAACACAAAAGAAAGAAGCTCCGGGGTCCCCCATTTGCTTCTCAGGAGCCCTGTTCAGTATGACATCAAGGGGGAGCAATCCGTAACAAAGAGGAACTAAAACACAAACACAACACACATCAGCAGTTACAGTTTATGAGAAAACACAAGGCTAGAAGCAGCAGCAGCATCACCAAGGGCAGAATTACAGCCTGAGTTCGCAGCATGGAGCAAGAAGAAAGGGGACTTGAAGGCAGAGCCGCCTTCCCTGGGAACACTGGGAAATATAGAATCTATGCTCTTAAGGATTGTTTTCCTTGACATGACTAGTGAGCCGCTACCCTTCCACAACCGCATCCACCCCTGCACCAATATCCTACAAGCTCTAGACAAAGCCCCGCTTTTCTTTTATTATATCTTACTTCTTTCTACCTTAAGATTACAGAGGGGGAAAACTCTCAAGCCCTCACGCTGGCAGGAAGAACAGTGCAGAAAAACCTGTTATGCAACTCCACAGCTTCTTTTAACACGTACACACAGTCAGCATCACAACTCAGATGCCCCAGTGATGGATCTCTGGGTTTACAGGTGGGCTCTCAGCCAGGAAAGAATAACTGTTTTATATGTCCCTCCATCTCCACATCGTCACGTGGTTAACAAGTTCATCACAGGGACGGAAGTGGTGAAAGCTCGCCAGCCTTACCAAGTTGGTCTTGTGGGACCAGCGTCTACACACATGAACGAGAGGATGCTGCTTGATCTAAGACCACGTGGGGTTGCTCCACTCCCTGTCTGCAAGTCCAGCTGTCAGAAATATGTAAAAATACTCTTGGACCTGACGGTACAGATACAACTTTTGTCTGTTTGGGTACACACAATGGAATCTTCTAGAATGTTCACGCCCGAAGAAGGTTTTAATAGTAGGTAGTAACGATGTGAAAAACACGTCTCGGAAATCCTAGTGGTGGCTTTGAATAAAGGGAGGAAATAATGGTAGTAGGGGTGTGGCTTTTTCCTCATGAACAAAGTTAATTGCTACAAAGTTTCAACAATCCCTTTAAAACCACGTTGTCTACTGACATCATAGGAAGTTTTGACTACAATCAATAACTCACACTGTCGTTATTAGAAGGAAGGACATGTGAGTAGTGTGACTCTAGGCAACTCAGTCAGGCTGCTGGTTCTCAGCTTTGCCACCTGCAAAATGGAAGGACAGGAAATGTCACGGATTCAAAAAGCCCTCAAGGTTGAGACTGTATTCCAGTGAGGCTGCGGAAGAGGGAAAGAAGAGAAAAGAGAAGAGAAAGGAGATGAGGAGGCACAGCGCAGGGAGGGAGCCAGGGGCAGGGAGAAAGGAGAGAGAGAGGAGCAATGAAGAGCCCAAACCAAGGAGAGGTCCTAAGATGGGGACAAGAGCCAGGCGCTGAGATTATGACAATCCAGGCAGAAAACGTCCCAAGCACCTGGGAAGTCCGTCCGCTCTGCAAGTCAATCACGGTACCGGGACTCCTCTCTTCCTCCAGTTCCTCCTGACTGTTCCTACACAGTGTGTGGACAGAGAACTGTCGGGACAATCTGCATGCCATGTGCGGTAGTGCGTGTGTGTGTGAGATGAACAGGAGGGGTGGGGAAAAAAACCTAGCATCGCTCTACTGCAGCAGTTCTCAACCTGTGGGTCACAACCCCTCTGGGGGAGGGGCATAGAACAACCCTTTCACAGGGGTTGGTTGCCTAAGACCATCGGAAAACACAGATGTTTCCATTATGATTCATGACAGAAGCAAAATCAGAGTTAGGAAGTAGCAACCAGAATAATTTTACGGTTCGGGGTCACCACAACATGAGGAACTGTATTAATGGGTAGCAGCATCAGGAAGGGTAGGAACTACTGCTCTAACAGATGCCAATGGGCACAGTGTGGAAGGCAGTGTGCACATTTCGCCAGCTGGTGCCAATAACCACCAGCATGCCATGCTGCCTCATCTCAACATCAGGGTCAAGTGTAAGTCTGATAAACACTTCTAATGTGACCAAAGAGAGTGCTACTGTCAGCATTTAATCATATTCAGAGTTTAGCTGGTATTTACACTGGGCATTATCACATAATTACAGCAATCCTGACAGACAGGCCTTATCATGTCCGTGTAAGGAAACTGAGGCCCAAGCAGGAGGCTGTTACTTTTCTAGACAGCACACAGTACATGTTTATAGCACATTAGGAAAAGGTAAGAGCACAATAATCAAAGGGGAAAGCTAGCTCTCAAACCCAGATCTGTGTGACTGTAACATTTATGTCCTTCCTGGGACATCAAGGAGGGGGAACAGGAAAGGGTTTAGGGAAGGCAGAAGTAGAAACTTCACTTAAGATAATAACCGAATACTGGTTGATGCGTCTTTGCTTACATAGCTAGAGTAGCTGAAAGTCCCTAATGGCTTCAGTCATAAAAATCCATAAACTGAGTACACAGTCACTCTCAAAACCTGTAGGCACTCAGGCTCACTCCACCTCACAGGCCTGTGATGATGGGAAGATGCAAATACTTCTCAACCACTGATTTAGGAGGAACTGATTATGTGGGGACTTAACTGTGTTAAGTGGGACCACTCAGGGTCCCTCCTTCCTGCCTCCCTTGATGGGGATGTTTTAAAGTCAAATGTTTCATAGAAAGTAGTGTCATTTGTTAAGCGCAAGAAGGAGGCTGCCTGCACACACTGGATACATCTCAAGCCAGAGCGGAACCTTCACCCACAGAGAGGTGGGGAAGCAGGTGTTTGTGCAGAAAACCCAGCTCACTGAGGGCGGGAGAGCTGTCAGAGATGGAAACTGCTGATTATTCTCACACTCGAAGAAAATGTAAAGAATTAATGAGTGTTTGAATAGTAGGTGTCCTTCACTGACCTGGACAGTACTGCTTCAAGGACTGCAGCATGAGAAAGATGCTCCTGTCCACAGGATGTGGAGCAGGGGGAAAGAACACTTCCCGAATGAAATTAGAAACAACGTGGGCCCATTGATTGTGGTAGAAATGGCCACAGTATGCAGGCTTCAGGGCGACTGTAAGCTAGGCTCACCTGCTCGGTGATGTCTGCATTAAGAGATATGGTTTACGGAAAAAGGAGAACCATAGCTCTAGACTCTCAATAAAGCATCAGCCTCCTAATACAGCGTCATTTCTCTTCTTCTTGGCCATTAACAGAGACATAAAATGCCCCCAGTTTAGAGGAAAGGGAAATGCCACAGACCTAACTTCAACACATTTTTGGAGACCAATGATGGCATTCAATGGAAGGTTGTAATAAATATCGACTGCATATAATAGATGATCCATTTCAGGTCTGAAACCACCGGGCACAAAGGCACAGAAAAGCAGCTGTGAATTCAGAAGTACTTCTAGAAGAATTTTATTCGTATTTTTTTTGCATAAAGGCTGGTGTGTGTCTACCATCTTGCAGCGGGAAGAAGGCATGTTGTGGCTTCTCTCTCATGTCCTTGCTTTTCCCCTTGCTCCTCCCCCAAACACACACCCTGAGCCTTCAAGGGACTTTGCTTAGATGCCTCAGATAGAATCTAAGGGCTCGGTTGGTCTTTGTCACGTGGTCCTGATCTCCACAGGCCTGAAAACACTGAGGCGAGAGATCTTGATCACAGAAAACAGCAAGACCCAACCCTGTGTGCCCATGGCTTACCCAGCCCTTTGCCATCCCCGTCTCTTTTAAACTTTAAAAAATATTGCTGAACTCAAATATCTGCTCCAGCTGCAGAAACAAACACTCCTTTCATCCTACTGTTAAGAAAACGCCCCCAAGAAGTGGGGTCAGTTGCCAAATGTGGAACTTAAGGAAAGCGGCAAAGCCAGGCAGCGGTGGAGGGCTCCTGCTCCTCCGTGGAGCTCTCCCAACACGACGCTGCCTTCTGAAAAGGAGCCAAAATTCATTCATTTCTCCTTGGCTTGTTGCCTGATGTTCATTTGATTTTCATCTCACTGACTCTGTTTTCTACTAGGAGCCAGGCACTGTGCAGAGATGCTGACGTGGGGATGGGAAGCCCGTGAATACGCCCTGGTCCTCTGCCGTGCCAAGGATGGGATCCGACAGCTCTTGGCATTGCATCGAAATAGAACACCAACGCAACCATAACTTTTCAAAAGGAGTTAAGGTTTTACCTTGGGCTTGGGTGTTGCAGAGGTTAAGTGGAGGGAGAAGACCCAAAGAAGCTTGAGGGGAGAGCGCCCAGGCGGGCTTTGTGAGCCTTATTGCTCCCCAAGTCAGACAGTTCAGACGTAAGGACCACGGCAAGGCAGCAAGAAGACAACTCCATGCTGACTGGACTTTGAGACACACGCTTTGGTCTAATTTGTACCAGAGGAAAATTTGCTTAAGGAAAATCAAACATTTGTCCAATGTAATGGTTGGATTTCTTTTTCATTACACCACATACTTAAAAGTATTGTAACTCAAAATGAAGACTGTGTCCGAGGACTTTCTTCTAAGGATGTGACAGACAGAAGACAGGGAGAGGGTTGCTCTAAGGTACAAACTCAAGATGTCATTAGGCGTAGCCAGAGCTGAGCTGAGCGTGTTGGTCATTTTATATCAGTCTCCCTAATTTTCTGTACATTTTTTTTTTTAATTTCAGTAAAAATGAAACACATTAGGCGTAAGGCACTTTCCCCAGCTGCTTAGAAGAGTTATGTGTAGAATGACTTCAGGAGAAAACTATAGAAACTTGGTGACCGGAGCTTTTCGTGGTCTGTGTCAGCATGCAGGAAGGATGTAAACTAAAATAAAGCAATCACTATGTTCTACTAACTTATCCTGTTTTCTCTCAGTACAGTTAATAGAACAGAAACCCCAGGCCACAATTCTAACCTTCCGACCCTTCCTCTCCCTGGTCTGCAGGGTTCCTACCCTGTGGGGAGGTGTTCTTTCCCCCACTTCAAACATGGCTCAGAAGAAATCCAAACAACCCGAGAAACACCCCCACACACCCCGTGCCACAAATGATGCTACCGTGAATGACTGAAGCTTTGAAATTCTATAAACCCCTATTGTTTTCTTGCTTATAAATGTCTGTCTTTGTGAAAACTGTCTCAAGATTGGGAAGAGTGCCGAGCATTTCTCGTGCGGTCAGGTCCTCAGGTGCTGGCTGCCTATGCCAGCCTGCCTTCCGTTCCCTGCCTCTGCAACGATGCTTTCCCTGCACGTTGAAAGCCAAAAATAGAACTTATAATTGACTAATGGCTTCTGATTGTACAAAAAAGAGACATAATATCATTACAGCGACTGCTCCCTAATAGAGCGAGCATCCTCCTCAGTAAATGTCTCGACGCTCACAGAATCTTTTCATGTCTGGGTATGTCTACACACTCCCACAAACATAACAAATGGACACAGAAGCACTGTTTCCCCAATTTCCTTACATTCCTTTGGATAGATACTTCATTAACTTTTTTCTCAAAGTCTGCTTCATGTGCTAACGATCTGGGTGAAATTGCAAGCCCACGCATTTAAACCTATTATTGAATCGGGTAGATGCCGCCAAGTTTGCCTAAGTTAATACCATTTCCATTGGCTGCATCCATGTACTTTACACGTAAAACAGTGAGTGACTCATGAGGTTGGCTTTATTTACGGAGAGCAAAGTAGCCAAGGACTTTCCCAAAGGCAGTTATCAATTTGCTTTGGGGTGGAGGGAAAAGCATTTGCTAGCTGCCCAAATTGGAGTCAACTCCGGTCATACCACTCCTTAAAATGTTCACATAATTTTTTTTTTTAAATAAGAAGTCCTACCTTCAAAATCAATAATTATTCCCAAACATCCTGAATAAAAGCTTCCTTAAGGCCCATGAAAGTGAGTTCCAGGAAGTCGGAGCTTTGTTTAAATGTCTCCATGACCTAATGATGTGCTTCTCTTCATAGGTGACTTAAGGGTCAGAACACAGATCAAGAGTTACAGTCCTGTTTACTGGACAGTGACAGAGAGCATCGAGGTGGTCAGCATCTGGACAAACCATTTGGGTGTCGCCAGCTGTTTTTAAATCTGTCTCAAACTCTCCCTGAGTTTAAAGGACAACAAGATCAGCTTCTCCCTCTTCCTCCGTATGTGGCATGCTTGCTCTGGAGAGCGGGCACACGGACTCTTATTGGCAACTACAGACAAAACAGAACAAGCCTCCTGAAAGCCAGAAAGTTTTCCTTACTTGCTTGGCATCACAACTTGACTTGAACCAGCATGAGACCATTTGTTTACTGCCTTTAGAGTAAATGTTTACACATTTCACTGCAAAACTATGAGTCGGTTTAATTTTGCTGCATATTGCTACAGACCTGATTTGAGTATCTGTCCCCTTTGCCACATTCCTATCACCCGCTAAATTTTAGACTCTGAAACACACGTTTCCCAAGGCTTAAAAAACAAGAGGCCTCGGAAGAGAATGAAAACAGAATAAACAGGGAAAGCTCTTAGGACGGGGCTGTCAGTGTGGTGTTGCTGAGATAGGAAACTCTGATCATCACATAGCATCTTGTGAAATCTTCAGAGAATTAAGAAGAACCTCTTAACTGATCTATTTTTCTAATGTCACAGTATCCTTCAGGGATAATTCAGTGATTAGAAATTGCTCAGTGAGTTGCCTCTTCCTAATTTCCTCTATTCTGTGATTTTAATAGCAGGTTTCCGGGCTTCCCTCCCTGCAAGACACCAACAGGAAAAGGCTCCCACAAGTGGAACGAGACTCACAAAGTGGACGTCATCTTGGTAGGGAGGATTTTGAAGGGTCCTATGGGAATGCAGTAACTAACAGCAACAGAGATGCCTGTTTCCCTAGGCTTGACAGCCCTCTGCTTGAGTGAGCTTCCTTTTCTCTCGAAGCTGACCTCAAGGACAGGGAGGGGTGCCCAACTCCCCTTCTTTTGTACATGTCACAGGCTTTTCTGTATTGTTGGTGATCGTTGCTCCCAAGCAATGTCCATAATGTCATTAGTGATCTCTTTCCCCTATGGAATAATGGAGCAATGGACTTTTCCAGAGACACCTAGCATTTGGATGGCAGTGGTTGGCCAACAGTAGCTTCTCAATTTGTTTGTGCATTAAATTTTTAGACACCTGCAAATTTCATGTCTCTTCTTCCCCCACCCCACCCCCTGGTTTTTTGTAAAACCAGAAGTTATTGAACTAGGAAATAAAAGAGAGAATTTGGAATTTTGGATTCCCTGGATCTTTCCAGTGTACAAACATGGCCTTGGAAGACACACATGCTCTCTCCCTGTCTTGATTACTTTTCTATTACACTGTCTTGAAATATCCTCTGCCAAAGAAATTAGTTGGTTTTCAACTAAGCTTCAAACAAATTCTTAGGATAAGGGCAAAAAGAAGCCTCGTTCTTGGTCAAACTATCACAAGAATGGCCTCTATCCCAGTTGCTGTTAAAAATCTGGCTTTTCTCGGAGTCTCTTGAGATGGGTCTCCAGAGTCTTCCAGGCTTCTAGGATGGCCTGTTAAGTCCTGCTCACAGCACTCAACAGCTTTTCTAATCCAGAGTTTTCCATATTCCTCCAAATGAAACAAAACAGATAAAAAACAAAAGAAACAAACAAACAAAACCAAACAACAAAAAACACAGTTATGTCTGTAACAGTAATAGCCCACTTTCTGCTACCAACTTCTGTCTTAGTTTTGCTTGTTTTTCTATTGCTGTGATAAGCTACCATGACCAAGGCAACTTACAAAAGGAAGTGTTTAATTTGTGGCTTAGAGTTTCAGAGAGTTAAGAGTCCAGGATGGTGGATCAAAGTCATGGCAGCAGGAACAGCTGAGAGCTTACATCTTGATCCATAAGTTGGTCTCAGAGAGAGAGACTGAGAATGGCCTACAGCCTTTTGAAACCTCAAAGTCTGCCCCCAGTGACATAACCTCCTCCAACAAGGCCACACCTCCTAATCCTTCCTAAATAGTTCCACCAACTGGGGACCAAGTATTCAATATATGAGTCTATGAGGGTCATTGTTATTCAGGCCACCATACTCCTTTCTCTCTCCACTCACCATCTCTTTCCTTTCTTTCTAAGTGGACATTGAGTATCAGGCACAATGGTAATCATTTTTAACTATGAAGTAAAAATGAAGGCAAATGGTTAATATCATAGTAACCTGGACATGAGGTTAATTACTGTAGTTCAAATTACCTGGAGAGAAGATAACACATGGTTATCACCAATTAACCCCTCAATCAAAAGGACAATCATGATTCTTATAACTAATAGCACAACAGACAGTCGCTGTAATTATAATCTCTGCTGGAGAGTTCCGAATAAGAGGACAAGTAAAATTGTCCAATAAGCTTGAATATGACAGGCAGCGAGCGACCAGATTGATGTGCTGAGGGTCGCACAAAAGAGAAATGATGAACCCGAGAGAAAGTGAGTGGGGGACACACCCGGCAGCAGAGGAGCCTAGGCTCATCCCCCTCTTGCAGCAGGAAGATCCAAGCAAGCACTGGCTTGCCTTTCTTTGAGAGGAGATAGAGGCATAGGGCATGGAAAAAGGGATCGGAAAGCCTCTGATGCCCCGGCTACAGGAAGCCAAGGTCCATCTGGGTTGTCTGGCCTTGCCCTGGTAAGGACTGGAGGGTCAGGACAGACAGACGGGATCCCACAACTGTGGGAGCTTGGAGGGGAATCATGCATGAATATTATTTCAGAGAGGAGCTAGCCCAGGTTCACTCTGAATAACCAAAAGACTAAGAATAACAGTATTCTTCCTGTTTAGTTAACAGAGTCTTCATCTAGCTAAAGAGTGGGGAGAAAAGTCATCCTCAAGTGTGATGCAAGAATAGGCAGGTACGTTCTTCACACATTGATTTAATCAGCTCTTTCCAGAAGTACCAAGGCATGAAATAAAGGCTAAGCATTCTCCAGGATCTTCAATGCTGAGAGAGGAGAGCAGATGCCACAGGAAGCTTGGACGAGATTTCCATCTTGCTGCAAGTGAGGGGCAGAGGGATGTCTTTCCTTCCAAGGTAATGAGAATCGTTATCAGTGACAGTTCCACTCTTTGAAAGTAATTTCATTCCAAAAGAACATTACTTTTGTACCTCATAGATTATTCTCTCAGTGTTGGGGGGAATTACCGGCAAAAAGCATGAGGCATCAGAAAGCACTGTGCAAGCGTGTAAACATTGGACGGAGGTGTCGTTCTCAATATTCAATAAAGCACAGAAACTGCCTTCGGTAGCAGTTCACTGCATTTGCTCATTCGCTCATCCACTTGCTCCAGACACTCTGCTGGGAGGGAAAGGAAGTAGGGAAGACCAGCCATGGGCTCTGCACACACTCTGTTCTTAGAAGGCCTCCTGAAAACCAAGGCAGAGGGCATAGAAACAGGTGGAGCTGTACTGCCGGGGGGTTAAAAATGGTGAACGGCAGCATCCAGGTGTTGGCTGCAGGTCCCAAATGCATGCCCTATTGTCCGGTTCCCTATCTGCAGCTCCAGTCTTCTTACCCTAACCCAACCCCCTCACCATCTGGATTTCTACAGGAACTATCTCATTAGTCTTCCTTCCATTTAATTCCTATATAACAACTAGTGGTCTTGAAAAAAAGGAGAAAGGAAAAACAACAACATAGATGACATCATGTCCTGCCGTGTACAAAGCTCTCTGATGGCTTCTTATTCCATTCACAACAAAATTAAAGCCCCCAACCCAAGCACAGACGGGATCACCTACCTCCCTGCCTTTTAACATTCCATTCCACAAGTTTCCACTGGCTCCAACCCCTCTGTCTTGCCTTCCTCAGAGGCCACTTTATGCGGACTTGCTGTCCTTCTCTTTTGAAGAACCGCACCAGGACTTAGGACCGCACCAGGATTTATGGAAGTAGCTTGCTGTCATTCGGTTAAAACATCACGTCTTCAGATTAGGCCCCTCCTCAGCCTCCAAAATAGCTTCACCCCTTTTGGACTTTTCATCATTTCATTGCTAATTTTTTGCAATAGATTTGAACCTAGATGGTCTTCTCACATTTCTAGTCTCGTTTGCGAGTGTCTGTCCCTCTCTTACTAGACTATAAGGTCCACGTGGGCATATTTGCTCTCATTATCACGGCCATCCCTCATTCTAGAAAAAAGCCTAAAGTATCATAAACTCCTAAAAGATACTCGCTGGATAATGAATGACTATTGCTCCAGACTGTTTTTGAAAGATTCCTGTTAAAAACAATGAAAAGAAGATCTGTTGAAGGCAAGGCTAGGTATTTTCAGCTATCTGAAGAGAAACTTGACAGACGGCTGTGAGATGAAAACTAAGCGTGAGGAGCAGCAGCTGTGAGGGAACGGCTTTTGTGGTGCAGAAAAAGGGATTTCCCACAGTCCCAGGAACACAAACAGGAGTCGGCCTACACTGGGGTACAGGGGGGCCAGGTGAGTAGAAGGACCGAAGAAATAGTATCCAGGGGACTCAGACAGAGGACTTGGAGCCAAATTACACAACATTTATGGTCTCTGTGGAGAGCTTGCTTGCCTCTGGTTCTCACACCCTCTGACAATCCTTCCTCCCACATCCTGGGAAAGTACTGCTTAGAGCAGGAAGCCACAAAGGGTCCAGCAAAATCCTGCTCCGGACTTAAGACTCTTTGGGCAGCTGCTCCCCTCTAGCTCTGTTGATGAAATAATGTGCCTAGAATCAAAAAGACCCAAAGTCCACAGGCTTTGACCACGTGTCACTCATTAAGCTTTTCAGTCTGGCCAGCATGTATGGTTTATGGGTCAAAAGTCAAAACATACTTGCTAAGAGAGAGATGTCAATAATGTAATTCATAACATGGGCTATGAAGTCTCTGAGGGTGGGGACCTACAGCATCCATATACTCCCGCTTCATTTCACTCGAGGTAGCTAAGTCCTGGAGGGTGGCTGGTGTGTGGCCTTCTAGGAATGTCAGCCACTGGCTTGATGCTGAGACTCAATTGTCAATGACAAACAGACCCCATGAGCTGATTTAACTTCACTCTTGTCTCAAATCCCTTCCCAGTGACTCATAACTTTCTCCTGACATCAGAACAGCTGGGCCAGCCAGCTGGAGAGAAGACATCCAGATGTTGCTGGCTGGCTGGAGCTCCAGGGCCTCTGAACTCTCATTCAGGCTGTCCTCTCAGACTGTCTCAGTGGACTGTGGGGTTAGGTGTTTCTCTCTCCCCATGTGGGTGGGAAGAGCAGCTCTGCCTGACCGCTTCCATCCTTGAGCACACGAGTGTGTGGAACAGTACACAGCAGCTCTTCTTTGTCTGCAGTTTCCGGATGTTTTATTTGGGGAGGATGGGCAGATCTCTAACCAGAATGTACTACCCACCCTCAGGCATGGGCCTCACACATGGACCTCAGTTAGAGTATATAGGAAAGGCCGAGAAGCTGGGGGGGGGGTGGGGCAGGGAAAAGAAAAAAAATCATCTCTGGCTGGGAGAAAATAATCTAGAACAAAGACTTCTTTATTGTGCTAATATAAATTTAGGTTAGTTGGTTATTTTCAAAGTATGAAATATGTGTGTAAAATCCCCATTCAGAATCGCTTGCTTGACAAAAATCATCCACATTGTTAACTGTTGGTTTGGTTTCAGTATCTCTGAATATTTTTTAATTTCAGTGTATGAAATCCTACAATGACTGTAAAAGGGGCTATTTTTGTTAATGAAGATTGAAATGCAAGCCAAGACTGACTGATTTTTTTTAAACGTGTTGTGCATATTTGTTCCAATATGTAAGCATCTAGTAAGTGTCTCTGAGGGAGGAGGACAAGGGGTCATAGAGAGAATTAAATACACTTTTTATATATCGCATTCTTTTATGAGTTTTATTGGGAGGGTAGAGTCTCACATTTGGGGGGGGGGCAAACCTAGCTCTTACTGTATATAAAACAAAACAAAACAAAAATCCCCACAACTTCCCCTCCAGAGACAAACCTGAATTTTAGCCCAATAACATCTGCCAATTCTCCACCCCCAGAATCTTTTCACGGTGTGCTCAGCCTCTTGTATGCTACATGAATGGCTGCCTAATATCAAGTCTTCCTATACAAATGTGGCCAATTCAGGAAGGCAGAGTACAGTGAAATCCAAGGAAAAGAATCAGTAAGCTCAAGGCAAATGCTCGCTCTCTCTTTTTCCCCAAAATAAAGCAGTACTGCTTTAGGTGGGGTTTCCCCTCTCCTCTTCCCGAATGTCTGTTTCTGCACACATGCCCATCTCATGATATCTGACCCCACGACCTTTTTCTCCCTCATCTCCTGTGCCAAGAGAAGCAAAGGTCCAATCCATCCTTGGAAATACACCCGAAGGATGACTGTGGCTTAGAAGCTGAATGGATGCTGATGGAAGCTGGGATAGTCTCTGTGGAGTGACCCAGGGCTACTGAGCTCACCACAGCAATGTGAAGAGGTTCCCACGGTGTGGGAATATGATCACCAAGACTGTCCTCCATGCTAGCCTTTACCTGTCTGAACGTGAGGAGCAAGAGGACAGCTTGCCTGTTTTTCACTTGTCCCATTCACAAACATTGAACTGGGAAGCATCAAGACTTACTTCCCCTTCTCTTGACATCCGTACTCTTCATGGCCAAGCCCACTCCATCACCTCTGAAGTTGCTTCTCTCATGCAGTGGGTCATGGAGTTCAAGGTCTCTTACTGGGATTGGAAACAGTTTCTTACTCCAGTTTTAATTCCAACTTGAAACTTGGAAGCTAGTGATATCCCTGAGATGTGGCCTTTCTCTTTCCCTTGTACCGCTACGATGTCCATAACCGAACACAGACACCTGTAACACTGTTGGTTTAAACCTCTGCCTTTCAAACTGGCCTGCACATCAGAGCTTCCAGTAAAGGTATCTGTGTACCATAACTAGAGATGGCAACTTAATTGGCCTGGCTGTGTGACCCGGGATTTAGAAATTTTAGTAGATGGGGGGGGGGGGGGGGGGGGGCGGCGGCGGTGGCGGGGCTTCTGCTAGTAAACAGATCCAGTTTGGGAACTTCTAACACATACACAAAGGGTTTCCAAACTCTAATCCTAATCCCTTCCATTGCCAAGCTTTGAGCCACAGGCAGGGATAATTAATCCTGAGTCAAAACCCTGTGCTTAGGCCAGCTTCATGGAGAGGCTTTAAAAACATCTAAGTTTGTTTTGCGCCCACCTACCCTCGCACCAATCCACTTACCAATATAATTTAATCCATTAAAAATTACAGGGAGCCACACAGAAACTTCTCGTCCAGCGTGGGGCCTGCAAAGTATTCCTAATGTAAACACAGACAATAGGTGTGCTTTCTCTGCTGACAGGCTTGAAAGAAAGCAGACCTAATTAACCCACCCAGATTCGAGGAGTGGAGGTCATGTGAATATCGCCTTCGGAAGCCCATCTCCCAGCCTTATCAAAACTGCCTTTCTCTCCAATCATGCTCCCGTAACCTGGGAAATATAAATTTTGATTGCTGATTGCTGCGTTGTTAGTAACTAACTATATATCACCAGGCGCTGGTCACCAGTGTCTGCCCAGGCTTAATTATCTCAGCTGAAGGGAAAGGAACCCCATGAAAGAGCTGTTTTCCAATTAAAGCAGCTAGAATATGTGATTTGTCTCTCTGGTGATATCCGACTCAGAGTCCTTTTCATGTTATTTGTATTGTGTTCTTTTCCTCATTACAAGCCCGGAGTGGTGAATCTTGAGCTCCTAGCAAGAAACACATAAATATCAGGAAGGCAGCTGTCAAACCTAGAAGTCTTGAGCAGTCACCACCAAAGTCCTACCAGTAATTACAGAGCTCCCACCAGCAAATGCCCCAGCCAGGGTTAAAGACTTTCTGTAGAACTAATGGTGTTCACGGGCTTCCCTCCTACAGGATCTGGGCAAGGTCACACAGTGTCACAAGGTACCTACACCCACCCACACAACTTTCAGAAGCTGTTCACCAGAAGTCTGATGCTCTGCATGCTGCCTCAGCCATTTTTTTTAACTGACAAGAAAAAAAAATATTTTCCCGCTATTATAAGGAATATATTTTGGGTAAAGATCTAGGCAAAACTATCTCCGAGTCTGCTTCTTCCTTATCTCACTTGTCTTTACTGTTCTTTGTTCTTTAGTCCACTTGAACAGCTGCCTTCCATGCCTTTAATTCTTTATCCTGAGAGCAGGTACAAGAGTTCATCGTCTGTGACTAACTGGCCCCTCTGCACTCCATAGACATGGACTCTGAATTCCGGGTTAAGAAAAGTATTTGGGGCACCTACTGTGCGAGCATGCTGTAGATATTGGAGTTCACCCCTGAAGAAGTCTATGCATTCAGGTAGTCATAGTCTAGTGACTGGCAGATTCCTCCCATAAGTGGCCAGTAGGGTCATGCCTGGGCTGTTTAATCTCTAAACTTCAGGTTTCTTGGATTTGAAATGGGTTAATGGTACTTTCCTTCCCTTTGGCCATCATTAGGATGAAATGCCTCCAACTCGTTTTTTAAAATGTGTAATGTATGCTTGTATCTTCCCTCAGTGTCCCTGGAGTTGGCGTTTGGAAAACTCAAGCATCGGCGTCATTCATCAATTTGAATTTCGCGTAGGTGCCTCTCACATCTACACACCATCATTCCCCACCCCCACCCCGCCCAAAACTGTTTCATCACTACAGTTTTAATTTTTTCCTGGATCCCAAACTTTATAACCACAGCCTTTTGTTCCTTGAGCTGGAGTTGGCCCTATCTTGTTGCTACTCTGAGCTGTTGACTGTAAAACTTGGACATTTAAAGAATTCCTTCGGGATAAGGAAGGTGGCATTTCATTGGGCCCATTTTTCAGTGTCATGTTGATGCAAAAGGACAGGAGCCATCTGCAGCCACTAGGGTGGGTCCTGATTTACTTGGCCCCAAGGCTCTTTTGCCAGCCATACTACGAACACCTCAGAGCAAAGAGCTTTCTATTTTCAATTCTTTCCAACAATTTAATCTAAGCATGGATTGTCTATTTATGAGCACAGCGCTATTGATGTGCTATGACCTTCACAAAGAGCAGGATGGATGATCCGAGAAGCAGGATGGAAACAGAATACAGGACTCTGTGCAGTCTTCTCACAGAGCAGTGGGTTGAGCTGTTCAGCCTCCACACCACATTGGGGCTCTCCTGCCTAATACCTGGGCTTAACAGTATGTTCCAGACTCCAATTCACTTGAACTGAACAGGTGAGCAAAGGATTCGGGAGGATGGCTCTTCTGGGATCTCCACTGGCTTTCTTTGTTGTCGTTGGAATCTTGCTCTACCCTTCTTCCCTTAGTTAGCGTCTGAGTTTATCTTAACACTGATGATTCTTACCATTCACATCCCCTCCACAGCCCAGTTCTCAACCCTGATTTTGTTTCTGCCTTTGGGCTTCCTACCATTCCCTGAAGACTTCCCCCAAACTTCATCTCTTCTGTGAGGTCTCCTGATTCCCACTGGCAGCTGATCATTTGTTTCTCCCTTCATTTTTCCACGGTGCCTGAGCATGCTCTATCACAGCCATCAAATAGACGGTATTTGTTTACTAATACGTCCACACCGCTCGATGGTGAACCTGCCAAGGGCTCACAAACGCTGATGTGTAAAGAAATGGACCAACTAGTGCTATAGACAATTCCTGTCTTGGGGGGATTTGTAATTCATGGACTCCTCCAGATGTGGTAATAACAAACTACAAACTAAAGCATATGTAACACACCAGAGGAACGCTGTCTGTGCTAGCCTTTAAATCATTCTGTAATGGCTTAGGTCCACTTGCTTTGCTTCATAGGAAGCAGGAGTTGGTGTCCTTGAAGTAAACGGTTCTTGTAGATTGCACTAGAGTTGTTTCCATTTTAAAGGCCTATGGCAGATAGGCACCCTAGTAACTGAGCACACTGATATGTGGTGTTTGTCTTCATCATCCTCAAAACACATGGGCTCACGAGATGCAAGCTGCCGGGATGTTTAAAGTAACACAGCACCTCCGCCTTCTCTGGAATCCCTGAACTCATCACATTGCTGGGAGTACAGCTGAGTGGGTATAAAGCCCATCACAGGACAAAAAAACTGTTATTTTGAGAAAAGTAAATTTTGTATTCCCAAGTTCGGTATTATTAAATCTGTGACCTTATTATTGCATTAGGAGATACTTTATTCAATTTTTTTATGGACAATAAAATAAGAACAGAGAGAGATGTAGCTAGTCCAGAGTCCCTTGAGTATGAAAAGATGATATTTCATTTTATCTACTCCTGACAATGAAGTTAACATGGTTACCAAAGCTACTACCAGCAAAATAGAAAGTCAAGAAGAAAGTAATTGCTGTCAGTCATACCTAACATTAAACATCTTTTTATCCGCACTTAAAAAAAAGGCGATTGAGTGGTGTGGTGGCACACCCCTTGAATCCTAGCACTAGGGCGGTAGAGACAAGGGGATCTTTATGAGACTGAGGCCAGTCTGGTCTATATTGCAAGTTTCAGGCCAGCAAAGGCTACATAGTGATAGTGATGGTGTTGGATAAGGAAAACTGAATATGGCCAAAAGCACTGTCAAATTAAACAAATGGGTTTAGGTTTGCTTTAAAATGATAATGGTGGTGATGATGATTGCTGGGGGATGTCTTTCTGTATGCCGTGAATATATATTGTTTCCATTGGTTAATTAATAAGCAGCTTTGGCCTATGGCAAGGCAGTTTAGAGGCAGGCGGGAAATCCAAGGAGAAAGACAAGAAAGAGAAAGGCAGAGTCTGGAGAGAGATGCCAGCCTGCCGTCCAAGGAACAACATGCCAGCAGACTGGTAAAGCCACAGAACATGTGGCAGAACACAGATTAATAGAAATGGGTTAATTTAAGACAAAAGAACTAGCTAGCAAGAGGCCTGCCATAGACCATACACTTTGTAAATAGTATTAAGCCTCTGAGTGATTATTTTATAAGCGGCTGCGGGACCATGGGGCCAGATAGAACAAAGACACCTTCAGACTACAGAAGATGATGGTGATGATGATGATGATGATACAAACTATTTCTAATACTTCAATTCAAGAGAACACATGAGTTTCTTTCCACACATAAGGAAACATTTTTCACATAAATAATTACAGAAAATGGGCCAGCAAGGTGGCCCAGTGGGTTAAGGCAGTTTTCAAGCCTAACAAGCTCAGTTCAGTCCCTGCTCTCATGTGGTAGAAGGAGAGGCATCCCCTGACCTTCTGCACACATACACTGTGACACGCTTGAACATACACATATAAATGAATGGATGAATAAATAAATAAATAATAAATGTAATCTAAAATGCTTCCAAAAAATGTCCTTGTCCCAGTAAGCTGTGAAAATATGAAAGTATAAGTGAAATGATGGGGGAAATTCTACCCATCTGCCACCCAAAAGCTGACATGAGGGAACACTGGCGCCATATACTTTTAGCCTCCCATTTACATAAATGCTTATCTGTGTGTGTGTGTGTGTGTGTGTGTGTGTGTGTGTGTGTTTTGACAATTGTTTTACTTTTCTTGTCAAGTAAGTCACTTCGAGCCAGGGCTTATTATTAGTCTTGGGCTGTCAGAATCAATAGCATGGTGTGAACGTAGTCAAGAGTGTTTTGTTAGGAGTCAACCAGTGCTACCCAAGACAATAGATAGGATTAAATTATAATACGCAAACAGCTCAGATTTAAGCATCCAAACCTGTCTAATGAATGGAAAGTGCAGCTCAGGTGCCACTAATTTAATCACTTTCAAGTCTAAAAGGCACAGGGCAGATGCTTATTAAAAGAAGGACAAATATAGAGGAAAGGAGTCAATACTGCTGGTGGGAATACACAGAAGTGCAGCCACTATAGAAATCAGTTCCTCAAAAAAGCTAAAAACAGAACTACCATAAGATCCAGGTACATCCCTCCTGGGCATATTTCCAAAGTCCTCTAAGTGAGCAGGTGATGGAGATGCCTGCAGACCCATGTTTATTGTTAAAAAAAAAAAAAATCACAAAAACCAAGACATGGACCCAGCCTAGATGTCCATCAACAGACGAACGTTAGATATACAATGTTTTATTCCATCATAAAGAAGAATGAAATTTTCCCATCGGCAGGAAAATAGATGGGAAAATCATTATGTTAAATGAAAATCAGACTCAGAAAAATATCATGTTTTCTCTCAACTGCAGAGCACACATATTCATATGTGTATAGATTATGTGTGTATATGTGTGTGAGTGTGTGAGTGTGTGTGTGTGTGTGTGTGTGTGTGTGTGATGAGGAGTAGGAGGAGGAGTGTGTGGAGAGAGGAAGAAGTCTAAAGGGAAGGGAGAGGTCAGGAGAGAACAAGAGGGTAATAGTGGGAAGAAAGGCAAAAAATCATGTTTTCTCTGACATGTAGAATCTAACCCCCCACCGTGTGTGTGTGTGTGTGTGTGTGTGTGTGTGTGTGTGTGTGTGTGAAAATGTCACTCCCAGGGACTGAAGAGAAGGCTCAGCAGTTAACATCCTTTACTGCCCTAGCAGAGGAGGTGGGCTGAGGTCCCAGCATCCACATGGTGCCTTCCAACCTCTTGAAATCCCAGTGCCAGGAGACCTGAAGCCCTCTTCTGGCCTCTGAGGGAGGGCTCCTGCACACATCTGCTACACACAACCACACGCAGGATCCCAAACATATATATACATTCTTAGAAAACTTTACAAAGTGTCATAATGAAACCCAATATTCTGTCACTAATTTTAAAAATTAATAAAAACCAAAGAGAACTAACATGCCAGTTAAAAAGAGTGAGAAGTGGGGGAGGGAGGGATAGAGAGCTTTTCCTCCCATTAGCAGGTTCTTGTTAGGGATCAAGGTGTAGATAAGGTTTCCTTTAGGCTGTATCAGTTTAGTGGGTCTAGTTGTAAAGCAATTTCCAGCTCTCTAGCCCCACTAGAGTTAACACCCAATTAACAAATGTCTTCTGCTTCCTGTTCCTTGTCTCCACTCCTTAAGGGCGGCATAATATTCTTGAGTGATTGACAGGGGGCGTGACTCCTCCACTTCCAACGTAATCCTTTGAAATCAGAAGTGGTTAACAAGACTTAGCAAACTCCCTGCTCCCTCTCACGCCTCTCCATATAATGTGCAATTGGGGGACCACTCTCTTGAAATGGGGAGTAACCACACAGACCTGAGTTTCTCTTGCCAGGCCCACTCTGGTCGGCCCTTACTATCAAGCTGGTACTGCAGACGCGGTTGGACTCCAGGAACGCCGCCAGCTCAGGTGAGCCATCAGAAGACCGAAACCGACTAGGCTCAAATGTCCACTCAGCTGATGAGCCTGCCATAGGCATTCTACTACTCTTTTTCCAGCCCTTTCTCCCATCCTCCCACCTGAAAACCAGGCAGAAGCTTAACAGAGGACAGACAGACCCGACAGACGGACCCGGCTTCGCATTCCCAGTTCCCCAAAGGCAAACAGCAGTTTTCCTAAGTCCTGATTGATGTGCTTCGTGGCAGAGGTACTTCACGGTTACCCAGCGGACTATGGGGGCTGCTGTGGTTCTGTAATTATATCCAGCCCCACACTCATCCACTCCAGGGCTGTGAATGGCTGTGCCCGGCGGCGGGGTGGGGGTGGGGTGGGGTGGGGTTCAATTTCACTGTCCCCCCCCCTCCACCAGACAGTGCTGCCCAGGTGTCACTTTGACTTTGAAACACGGTGAAGGAGACAAATGAGTTTTTCTCTGACTGTGTTAAATGAACTAATGGATTCTAGTTGTGAAATTGGCATAACAATAAGCCAAGGCGCTGATGGTAGTGGGTGGGTGTTTCCGGTCTCTGAGGGTACCATTAATCCACCGGAAGAAAACCAGAAGAACCAAACAGGATCTAGGCAGGCTGAATAAAAAATGATTGATGTGAATAAGGAAATTTTTTTTCCTATTTCAATGAGTTGTTTTAGTATCTTAAGACTTATAGTTATCTATAAGTTATATGGGTTGTTATATGGAAAAAAATTGCACATTAAGAAAGCAACTTTTTGCAAAGCTACAGAGAAACCCTGTCTCGAAAAACCAAAAAAAAAAAAAAAAAAAAAAAAAAGAAAGAAAGCAACTTTTGAATTCTCTCTCCTTGCTCTTTCTCTCTTTTTTTTTTTAAATTCCCAAGGACAGTGTTTTGTTTTCCAGGCCAGAAGGTGTCTGAGATTCATTGTGGCTGCAGGTATATCCATTTGAGGCAATACGTTGTAAATTCATTTACATTAAATTACATTTAAATTTTGGCCGTTTGCATTACTCACATACCAACATATGAGTTACTAGTGCTTCTGATCAGTGATAAGAGGCAGTCAATTCTGAACATGGGATCATCTCATGGAGTCCAGTGTTGTAGCTATGTGGACACACCCTGCCGCACATGGTCTTAATTTTTAAGTATGAATTTTTCTCTCAGTTCTCTAAACTATTGTAGGCTTCATTTCCATTGAACTGAAAAGATAAATGCTCTTTCCCATGTTCCCATCAGAAGTCTGTGTGTTCCCAGAGGTCAGCAAATCATAACTCAGCTGTTCCGAACTGTACTAGGATTGAAATTTGGCATCCCTGATGTGAATTTATTTCCAAAAAGGAAACAGCCTCTAGCAATCGCTTCTTTTCCTCCAAAAGGGAAAAATAGTTTAGAAAAATTAGTTCGCTATTAAAGAAGATTTATACTGGACTTTGTTTTTATTTTAAAAATAAGGTTACGTGCAATTTCATTTGGCTTCTCAAGGGTCAAAGCTCATGTTTACAAAAAGTTTATACCTTAAGAACAGGCTATTGGAAATGCAGAGGCTGCGTGCCCTTCATTAACCAAAAGTAATCAAAATCAATTAAAAGTACCTGCTTGCATTTACGCAGTGTATTTTCATAAGTGAGCTCTCTGCCCAAAATTTTTGCAGAATAGTATTTTGTAGTTTTACTGGGTGTCCGCTGTTGATATGTATGGAGTCAGTCATCTCAGCCCCACAACACCTTCAGGTACAAGCTGTTATTACCCCCATTTTACAGGTGAGGAGACTCCCCACGGCTACACACTAACTCGTAAGTGGGGGAGCAGGCAGGGGTTTGGACTTGGCCAAGCTGGTTCCAAAGCCCACATTCCTGACTACTATGTGTCCTGTTCATCTAGCCATAGTCATTTCTCTGATCTGTAATTCACAAACCATTTCATATGTGGCACTTAGTCTGTTCAGGGCATTGTAGTGGAGGTGGGAGAAGGTATAAAGTGGAAAAAGGGATGGAGGAGGAAAAAGCAGTCAGGTGTTGGGGGGACAGCTCAGTCTAGGTAAGGTGCCTGCTGTACAAGCATGGGGCCCCGAATTCAGGTCCCCAGAACCCACACTTAAAATAAGAAAGCTGGCTGTGGTGGTGTGCCTGTAAAGGCAGTGCTGGGATGTGTGTGTGTGTGTGTGTGTGTGTGTGTGTGTGTGTGTGTGCAAAAGATGAGCCTCCAGTTCAATAAGAGACCCTGTCTCAAAAACTAAAGGTAGAGAGTAATCAAGAAAGGGATACCTCATCTACCTCTAGCCTCTGTATGTGTAACATTCACATGTGCGCCTCCCTGCACCCATATACCCCTCCATGTCCACACTGTCTTGTGGGCCAGCGGGACATGGGTCAATGGCTCCACACTGAAGTTGTATACATTGCTCTCGTCTGGTGGTTCCTTTTGGTACCCTTGATCCCTTCGGATGGTTTAACCTGTGCCCGGTTCAGAGGACCTTGTGTGAGGACCCTCCCATTGACCTGAGCATCTTCAAGAGCCCCGTTTCTAAAGCCACCCAAACCTGGCGGCCAAGTCCTCACCCACATCACAGAACTTGAAGGCGCTGGTCCTCTGCGTTTTGTCACACATAGCCAGTTGTTAAGGTATCATTAGCAGGGCCCCAGACAGAGATGACAGGTGTAAACAGTTCATAATTGACGATGTGCAGGATCGGGTTTCTCCACACCCTCTGCCAGGCGCTCGCAAACACACCAGGTCTTGGCTGTCTCTGCGTGTGTACTACGCACGCTCTTACAGAGCTGTTTTTAAATAAATCCTGTAGGGCATCTATTTGGTAACGCTTTGGCCATCTGAGACTCTTTCATTGTTCACTTTCAAACTATTTGGGGTTGGTTAAAAAAAAAATAGTTCCTCGGGTAAAAGCACTGGCTTTGCAGTCCGGCTGACCTGAGTTCAATCCCTGAGGACCCATGTAAAGGCGGAAGGTGAGAATCAACTGCACCACATTGCCCTCTCACCTCACACACCCATCTCACCCCATCACGCACATACACACAGCGATAAGTTAAGTAAATGAATACAATGTGACAGCTGTTTGATACTACGGGGTAATTTCCAAGTTGGGAATGTCCTGCAGCACTAACTAGGCAAGCCCATCTTTCCTGGGCCCCTGAGAAGAAGCCTTCTTTCTGCTCCGAGCTGTGGCTCCCCTTTGTGTTTCTTCTTTTGAGCCTGAGGGCTCCCCTGCATCCGAGGTGGCATGTTTGAATCGGCTGGCAGCTGAAGAGCCGGCCACTCTTGCTCTTGCGCAGATGTGAAATTTCTTATGCCTTTTTTTTTTTTTTTTTTATTGGACATATGTAGCTGCCTTCTGCATTTTTCAGTGCTGACATGTTTCAGTAAGACTTTGACTAACTGGAATTCTTGGGGGAAGGGCATTCTGGTTGAGTGATTTCCTGGTGAAACTGAAAGTTATTTAGAAGGCCCTTGTTATTGAAAATCTTTCCAAAGTCTATCAGCACACTTTTCTCTGGAGTGAGGGAGAGCCGTGGCAGAGAAACATACAGAGCTGCTGTTTTGAAAGGCAGAAAAACAAATTTCAGAAAAGCTGCTAACTGCTGGCCAGTCTTTCCTCTTGCTAGAAAGCAGTTCCCAGAGGCAGCTAGGATTCCAAGAGGTTTTTTTTTCCCCCCTCAAAGCTTATTGCCCCTGGTAGCACTGATACCCCCCCCACCTGCTCTTACCCTAAGCACACACAATAGGCAGGAGGAACCAGCCCTCCTCTGCCCTGCCTCCTACTTGGAGTCTGCCCTTGAGTCCAAGGCTGCCTACCCTGCCTCAGCTAAGGCAACTCTGGTCCCCAGCCTCTCCAGCAGGGTTCCCCCACCCCATCCCTTTGCCCTTTCTCTGGTGGTGTCGTTTTCTTTTCTTCTAGTTCACAGACATTCCTATAAACACACCATCTCTTTTTCTTCTACCTTTCCTTGAGGGCAAGGCTAAGCCACTACCAAATGCCCGCCTGGCCATGAGCGGCAGTTACTGCCTTTTCTCCCAGACACTCCGAAGCCAGTCTCTCTCCACTGGTAACCCCCCAGAACCACTCCATCGGCCATCCAAGGCTAGTCCACCGGATCCAAGGCTTGTTGTTTCTTCCTAAATTTAACCAGTGTTCCTTCCCTCCGCTCATACGGCTGCCACCATTTTGTTTTGCCTAACTTCACTTGTACCCAATATAAATCGGGTCTTATCAGTGCTTCCCAAAGCACAGAGAACAATGGGCAGATTTCCTGCCCAGCTCTCACAGCCCTGCTCGGCTTGGGGCTTTGTCCATGACTTCCAGGCAAACGGCCTTTTGAGCTAAGTACTTGCTCTAGCTCCTTCTGGCCTGGAGATGATCTCAGATCACCTTCCTCACCACAACACTCTCTTCAATCCAGCCGTCTCTCCCTTCGAGAGTGAGCCTCAGCTGTGGCGATAAATGCCCTTATATGCATACTCAGTGAATTACTGTGAACCCCTGTACTATACATGGCTTTTCTGGAACTGCAGAAATCCTATTCAACGAAGCGCAATTGAAGAAGTTCACATTTTAAGCTTTCTAGCAATTGAAATAGCAGAGAGGGCACTCAGTGAACCCTTATATATATGTAAATCAAGCCACTCGGCCTTGGCGAGTAAAGCATTAGCGTAAGACAAACACTTGAGGAGTAATGAGTATGTCACATGAACGAAGGTGGAAAGGTAGCCAGGAGCTGGAAGGTAGGAGAGCCAAGCAGCCCAGGAGCCTGCCGAGGAAGAAGCCAAGCTCTAGAAAGTAGTAAATCGTAGGCCAGGTAATAAGGTCACTGATCTGGTGAGTAAGCAGGGAAACAGGAAACATTTCCAGAACTGTACAGCCAGTTGGCCTCACTGCTGGTTAGGACTGAGGACAGAAAGGACTTGGGTGGTAATGAACAGATAAAGGAAATGCGCACTGAGTGTTGGAGGCTGTTGTGGCCTTCTGAGCAAGTAGGTAGAAGCAGCCTGGGGAAGGTGTGTGATCTTTGGATCATGACACCCTGATAAGATATAAGTAATACTGTTCTGAGTTTGTATTCAACAAGACATACAAGTTACGTTCTTTTCCAACGAGAGACAGAAAGGGAGGAGATCTGGATGGAAGGGGAGGGGAGGAGTTACTGAGAGGAGCAGAGGGAGGGGAGACCACAATGGGGGTATAGCATGTGAGGAAAGAATCTCTTTTCAAGAAAAGGAGAAAAAGGAATACAGGCAAAAAGGTTGATGGATTAAATATCAGATAGGAAAATGTATGCTGATGAGAAGCGGGCGAAACTCAACCTGAAGGGAGTCACAGCCCACCAGCTCAGCTTCACAGGGAGCCTAGAAAGAACATCACTTCCATGCTATTCATTCCACTGGGGGTACTAATATACCCCATAAAACATGGCTGGGCCTCAGCTCTGGGGAGGTTGAAAATCCATAGCTCCTTTCAACAAATGTCTAACATTTACTAATTAATTAATTAGTTAATCTTCACGGTTTTGAGAATCGAACCCAGGGCCTCACACATGCTGGGCAAGCATCTACCCAGCCCAGTCCATTTCGAATATACCCACTTATAGTGCTAAGCACAGAGCCTCTGAGCAACAGATTTTGGAAACCATATTGGTCCTACTCGCTCAAATTTTCAGCGCCTGATTGCCACTGCTAGAGACTACTCATAGACCCAAGGTCACTGTAGAGCAAGCATATATGATAGTCATTTCGAATAACTCTTTAGTTGGCTTAAAATACAACCCCACAAATGTTTAAACGCCAACCCCCAAGTGCCTCCATCAATCTAATCCCATTTTCCAAGAACCGAATGATTTCAAGTAACGATGCCCACCTGACGTTTGACTTGCCCGATTCTGCCAGCAAAGAACAGGATTGTCTTCGCACAGAGCTCATCAGCCATGAAAACAGGTATTCGGCATAGGTGTGAAACAGTAGCCAGAAGCAGTAAATTTGCCTTAGTGTATCCCCCCCATCCTTCCCCGCTGTTGAAACTGGATTAGTCCTTTGGTATTACATTAGGAGTGATTGGAATTTAATTTTAGTTAGGAAGAGCTGAACCCACTGTTTACTTACAAACAAATAAAAGAATCCTCTTCCCAGCATTAGGATTCCTGCTTGGCTGATTTTAAATAGAGGAGGCTGACCAGATATTTACCATCAGCTTGGTGAAGAAAGAGACATTGTCCGGAGGAGCCGGAGTCATGGGAATTTAGTCCACACAGTGATGTATTGCTCACTGCAAGTGGACTATGACCCGAGTCTCACTGTACATTTCACAGAGGTGGGACCAAAACAGGAACAAAACTTGCCCTGAGAGCCAGCCTGTTGGAAAGACAGCGTTGCAATAAGATTGGGAAACCCTCTCTGGCAGGCAAGCAACAGCTAATACAAACGGCAATATGCTTATCAGGGTCTGACCAAGAATAGGGCCCCAATCTTCCCCAGAGCATACTGGCACCAGTCCCAGGCCCGAGGCTCCTGAATAAGTCCGCTGAGCGGAGCCTCAGTCAGGTACTCCATTGTCAGCCTCGAGATGTTCTCAGCAGTCCAGGGGCAGCTGCACAATGCGAGTAGCCTCTGAATGGGCGAAAAGCTTTTTATTCAGGCCTTGTGTGATAAAGGAAAAAAAAAAAAGCCCACCAAACTGGTGTTCTTTTGTGCTTTACAAAGGCAGTACTTTGCTGGCTCCAAGTTCAAGACTCATGGGCTGTTAGGAGAGGCAAGATGGGCAATGCATTAGCATGTGTGGACAAAAAGAATAGGCGTTTCTGAGAATGAAGTCCATCACAAGAGGAGGCCAGTGTTAAGAACACCTACCTAGCCAGCAGTTAGAAGGCGAACGTCTGCAGGCAGCAATCACATAAGCACAGACACACACAGACACACACACACACACACACACACACACACACACACACACACACACACACAGAGGCCTATCCATGTGAAATGACAGCATGTCTCCACAACAAACATTTGACACTGAGACAGTAAGAAAATGTACTCACAGGAAGGTTAGAACCAGGAGGAACCAGAGACCATGAAAAGTTGGGCCTCAATCATGGGACAAGCCTGTTCTTCCAGAGAGGTTAAAGGACTCACCCAAAGGCACCTGCATATTTCATAAACAAACAGTATCTCAACGCCCTTTACTGGGGATGCTGTGGCCCTTCTAACCCACTATGCACCTGATGCAGTGTGGAAGGTTCCATGGAGACCTCACCACGGGCTGAGGCTCTGGCGTTGCTATTTGGTAGTAGTGACTTAAGGGAAACTTCCCTTATTCTTCCAGTCTCGACCGACAACTTGACTCAAAACAGGGGACAAGAGTAACACATGCTCTTAGGATTGCTACCACGATAAGCCGGGCGCATCATGTAAGTGTTGGCTGTTGAACTTATTTCTATTAAAAATAGAAGTAGGCTTTTCTTCATCTCAGGCACAGAAAGGTTACAGGAGTGGGGAGGGGGAAAGAGGGAGGGACATGGTAATGGGAAATACATAGAGCAGAACCACAGAGGAATATGAGAGTCAGCATACGAGGGATAGACGTAGGCAGGTCACACAAGCCAGAGGTTTAATGGCTTTACGCGCTCTCGAAAACATGGGCCAAATGCTTAGTGTGAGTAATTATCAGCCGCCCGTAGACTGAATCTCAGGCTTCTAAAACAGTAAATAGGCTCAATGGTTGGACTTCATTTTTTCCAATATTAGTAATAGGGGTTCATTGATCTTTTAAAAGCACCGTTGTCTCTCTCAAAATAATTTGTTGCTGAACATTTTAGAGGTTTTTTTTTTTTTGTTTTTTTTTTTTCTGATGATCAGTGGGTATCCTGAAGGACTAATGTGGATAGCCAAGAGGCAATGCCCTGCATTATCTTGGCACCAAGACTGCACACATACGGAGCCTCCTGGGAGGTTTATGCAGTGCTAGTCATACAGCTCCAGGCCTCAGGAATGGTAGGTAGGCAAGCATTCTACAACCTAAACTACAGTCTCAGCCACAAGGCGTGGTCTTCATTTCAACAATAATTGGTAATGTTGTATTGCTACCTCATTCACTTACCTATTCTTTATTTTTATGTGGCTGTTTTTCACATATAAATTATATCCCTAACGTATGGTGAGCCTCTCATAATAAATAAGTAAACATAATGGACAGCGTTCAAGTTCAACATGGTCATCACTCTAATCTTTTTTTTTCCTAAGACAAGCCTTCTCTCTGTGTAGTCCTGGAACTCCAGGACTGGCTTCCAACCCAGAGACTCCACTGCCTCTGCCTGTGCTGGGATTAAAGGCCGGTGCCACCACCACCCAGCTAATCATGCTAATCTTAAAGCATTTATTTCATCCTCCAACACTCCCAGTCTATCCCACACCAGGGACATCCATTAGCATGCCAATTCTTAAATACTTTCTAGAGTTTTCTTTTCTTCTTTTTCCTTGCATTTGTTCAACAATACATTTTATTGTCATTACACTCTTGGAGTTTGTTGGCCATAGTTTGCACAGGAAGTCCCTAATAACAGCTAACAAAATATTTTGTGTTCTGCAAAACTCTTCATTACATATCAGTCGCAGTTTTAAATATCTCCATCCCCATCCTTATGTACCATTGCACCAGGCTTCCATCTTGAGAAATGCCAAGAAACAGCCTTTCTCCCTTTGGAGAAGGGAGAAAGCTAAATCTTTGCAACGTCTTCAGCATGAAGCTTACATTGTGGTTCTGCCTCTGAAAGCTGGTGGCAATAGTAGGTTGCTCTTGCAGTTCTTATTTTATTTTTATAGTGTTTCTCCTGAAATATGTCACATATTCCTAAATCTAAGGTAATTAAAGCTCTATAGACTGTGGAGTGTGCACATAACATGACATGCTTTGAAAGCGGTTGCCCTGTTTTGCAATCCGAGAACAAAACAAATCATTGAGAGTCACGACAGGAGAGTTCTCCTGCTGCTGCAGCTGTGTGGGGTGGTGTGCAGAGCTGATCCCATGTGCCAGGCTTAGTCTCCAGAGAAAGGCTCCTGGGATTCCTGCCTGGTGACCTAGCGCCTGGCTGCAATGATTTCAGCAACTGTTCTCCCACTGACATGTGCACCCTTTCATCAATATGTCCCCAATTAAGTCCCCTAAACCACATACACACACACACACACACACACACACACACACACACACACACACGCACACACAATGTCAAAAGATAGATGGATTTCCCTCTTGACATTCACCCACAGAAGGGTTAACACCAGTGGCAGATGCTCAGATGAATTATTTCCCCGAATTCTTGAAATTCAGATACTTACACCCAGTTATTATTTTACTTCTGGTCTGAACAAGAGCCTCTTGATTTTTATATAAAATTTGAATCATTTAGGTTTTCAGATGCCCCAGTCATTCTTAGTATATCTTAAACTAACAGAATGCAATGTATGGCTTTGTCTGGTTAAATTTTAGTTAAATTGTGGATTAAAATTTGAGAGTTTACTGGTCCCATTCTTTTTTTGCTGCCGTTGTTTTCTTAATGTTAGTGTTTCTTTCCATTACAAGTTCATTTGTCTTATTTACTGTGTAACTTCAGCAA